>NC_092540.1:4887954-5190984 GCF_037038585.1 Patagioenas fasciata
AAATGATGCTGTATTTCAGAAAGCAGCTAAATGAAGCCTTCCTCTTGAGCAGTTAGCGGAAAAGGGGTTAGTGTGCTGTCTTAAGGCGACAATTCACACCCAGTATCAATCTAGAGGTGGAAGCCTTCCAAGTCAAAGTTTAGCACATGGAATTCTTGCTCTTGGGAACAGCTTCAGGATCTCAGGACTGTGGTAGGAGATAAGGCAGTAATCTCTGTGATGACAGGGCTTAGAAATTTCCATTTTATGAGTTTTTTCCCCCAATACTTCTTTAAGAACTTTAACACCTCGGGTATTTGCAGATGAAAGTTTGAAGCTCAGTAGAATCTCTCTTGATGTCAGGGGGGAATTAGTTTCTCAGCACTTGCAAGGCCTGTGTGTTGAGGGATTGTCGTAGGTGTTAAGTTTGCTCCTTTCAAGCTGCCTCCTCCTGCGGACTTGAGTACTCACTGCCTTCTGTCAGCATTTCTGTAGCTTGGTGTGTGTCATATAAATACGTATAAGTGCTTTGCTACAGCATTACTATGTACAGGTGAAATTGCTGAGGGCTGACATCAGTGATGAGGGTTTTTTTTCCACATCATGATCCTTCTCCTGTCCCTCTCACAAGTCCCTTGACAGTGTTTAAAACCAAGAACCAAGTGCTCATGTGCAGAGATGCTGCTGATTTTTCTGCTTTTACCATTGAAAGGTGTTCTTGCTACTCTGTGAAACTGAGCTTCAACATAATAGCTACATGCTATTATGTTAGTATTCCTTGTTATCTGACATGTACGACTTCTGATATATGTTAGTGAGCAGCAGAAGGAAAAATTACGTATCATCTTCAGTGTATTAACACAAGCAAAGGAGAAAAGCTTCTAATTTTTAATATTGCTTTTACCTCAACGTGAATTTCCTGTGGCTGCAAACAGTTTGAATTCATGTGCTTATTTCTTACTCCTGTACATTTCGCTTTATTCGTGCTGTTTATATTTCATCAGAGTGAAAACGCTGGGTTGGAATGAGTTAAGACTAAAATCCATTATAACCTTTGAGCATTTAGATTTCTAGCATGTGACTTTTACCCTTTTTTCCCCTCATCTCGTGTTGTGATGATGAACGTTCTTCTCTTGCCGCAGCGGTTCCCTTAAGAAAACAATCCTTTGTCTCCTGCTCGGATTCATAGTGTGTTGCCCAGCCTGAGTAATCCTGCTTGCACGCTTGGTGGATGCGGATAAACCAGATGGAAGAACCATCATTTCTCAGAGCAGAGCGCTGCCGTGCGGGGTGTTCAATTGTAGACATATCCCCTTGAGTTTCTCAGCATCACCACTTCTGTTTGCTGATGAGGCAGGAGGTTTTTCCTTGTCTGTGTTTTGCTGCGTTGGGCTGTTGGAAGGAATTCTGTGTGGTGGGGAGGAGGAGGATGGTACATAAACACCCCCAGTGTTTTCACACAATATTCAAAAACTGCATTAGATCAGCTGTATTGATAGTGATTGACTTGATTTCAGAGCAGTCTCCGGTATAAATATCTCTTTCCTGTTCTTGTTGGTTTTGTATTTTTCACTTTGAATTAGATCCTTTTAGTTCACCAGTCTGGACAGGGAAAGAACCAACTGCAGCCATCTCTGAACTCTAAGACTTGATTCCTTTAAGGTCTAACAGCTTGTTTAATCAAACACAACCTTTCAAGTATTGCTGATGGAATATGCTCAATAAATTAGCACTGACAAGAGTATATTCTGGATGCATGACTAATCAATGCGTGTTAATTGGCTGAAGACTCTTCCCAGCTTGACAAGGGAGCCCAGCAGAGCAGGCAGGATACAGAGTAAGACTTATCACCCCCACAGCCAAGCAGACTGAAGCACATGCCAAGGTTGAAGGACCTTTTTAAGCTTTCCTGGTTAATGTTTAAAAAAACGAACCCATGTCTGAGTTACAAATATCGCTTAAAATAACATTGACAAAATAAAAAGCAAGACAAGGAAAAGAAACTGCAGCTATCCAAAAGTACCTGTTAGCTGTGTTTGCGCACGGGACTTTCTATTCTTGTATTCCCTAAAATAGCAAATGTCACCTTTTCTAATTATTTACCGTGTGATGCACTGTGATAATTAAACCGAGAATGTTGATTAGACTGAGATTCACTGTGCCCTCTCACCAGGCGTGGGACTGCGCAGCAATACTGTATTTCTATCAGTGCCACCACCGTGAGCTTTGGGTTTCTGATGTACCTTTTTAATCAATTGGCACATTACTGGCCGGCACTCTGCAGGCTTCTGTTCCAGGCATGTTTGATAAGCACTGCAATAAACAGGGTCTCTGTTATGGCTGAATCTGTTATTGCTGAAATAGATATATATATATATATATATCTTTTTAACTAGATGGTTTGATGTAATTTTAGTTTGATCACGTTTTAAAACATTTTAGTTAGCTGTAAAGCTACATTTTGCCATCAGAAGTGTGTGTGGTAGTTGTGGCTCTGGCCACAACTCATTCCCTGTCAGGAATGAGAAACAAATACACACAGAGCAGAGCTTGGTTGCCACTGAATGGGGGTCCAGAGCTCACTTGGATGATTTCAGCTTTATTTACCAAGGAGCTGTGTGAATAGGAGGTGAAACTCACAGCTTCCCCTTAGAGGTGGCAAACTGAAGATGCAGTCTGAGCTTTTGCTCAACAATAAATACAAAGAATTCACATATTCAGTGTCATTTGGAGATAGGAGTAGGGAGATAAGAGGTTCTGGATTGGGTTTGTGATTTTGTGAATTTTATTTGCTGTGACTTGGAGCAAAGAACTAAATTTTGTTTCCTCGTGCACACACCCATACAGAATCACAGAATGGACTGGGTTGGAAAAGCCCTCAGAGATCACCAAGTCCAACCCTTGATCCAACTCCAGTCCGTTCACCAGATCATGGCACTAAGTGCCATGGCCAATCTCAGTTTAAAAACCTCCAGGGCCGGTGAGTCCAGCACCTCCCTGGGCAGCCATTCCAATGCTGACCACTCTCTCTGCACAGAATTGCTTTCTCATCTCCAGCCTCAGTTTCCCCTGGCAGAGTTGAAGCCCATGCCCCCTTGTCCTATTGCTGACTGCCTGGGAGAAGAGCCCAATCCCCCCTGGCTAGAACTGCCCTTCAGGTCGTTCTAGAGAGTGCTGAGCTCAGCTCTAAGCCTCCTCTGCTCCAGACTGAACAAGCCCAGCTCCCTCAGCCTCTCCCCATAGGGCTTGTTTTGAAGTGGTCCTGTAAATTATAGAAGCTCTGAATGGAGTTTTGAATGCGTAAAATACTATGTGGGTTACAATATTTTTGTTAATTCATTAATGCTCTCATTAATCCCCTTTCTCTGAGCTACCCCTTTAAGTTATCTCAGTATCACGCAGTAGCTGTCTGGATTTTATTCTTTACACCACCACTGAAGATCCATTTTAACGGTTCCACCGAAGCGCCCAGGAAAACGTTTTGAACTGTTTCTTTCCCTCGCGTGTAGATTTGATGTTACGGAGTCTGTGCTCTGTACGGTAGCGATGCAGCTCCTCACGGGAACTCTGGGGCCCTGGTTCTGGAACTACACGGTAAAACCAACGTTACCGCTGCTGCCGATGGCACGGGCTGAGCAGAGACAGCACCTTTGTCATGTGCATAATAACCGATATATGAAAAACACCTTCCGAATAATATTTCACAAGTGCTTTAATAGAAAATCTGATCTAACTGGAAATAAGCATTGAAAAGTATTAATACCATATTTTACTTGCAAGCAAAAACCTGCCCGTTAAACAGAGGAAAAAAAATGCTTATAAACATTTCTTTGTATTTTGTCGTAGTTTTGGCTTCACCTAAAAGCCAAGCAGGGTTGTGGAAGCAGCTCTGGAAGTGCAGCTGGAGAATGATTTTGTTGGAACTGCTTTGGCAAGTTGTCGAAATCTTAGTTGCTGTTTAATTATCTTTCCACCAGAAGAAAGAATTGCTTGGCTAGTTCAGGGAACTGGACACAGTGCAGTAGCTTAAAGTCACCGGTTATGGGTTAAAAATGCCTGGTTTGAGTTTCAGCTGTGTAGTCTCGTCGCTGAACTCTGCTTGTTTCTTCATCTTTAAGTAACTTCATTTCCTGGTTGTCTTTATTTTCAAAATGCTTTTCCTTCTGTCTGTCCTAAATATATCCATCTTCGCTCTGCTTCATATTTCTTTAGAAAGGACTTTCTCTTCCTTATTTCAGCTCTTTTAATAGAGTGTGTACAGGTGGTTTTTTTTTTTCCCCCCTCCATAAATCGGTATCATTAAAAGTAAGTTGGGTTCCTTGATATTTCTTATAGTTGCTGGATTATTAACCAGGGGTTTCCCTTGACATATTTGAGGATATAAGGACAGCTTTTTCATTGCCTCCTGAAAACTGCATCAGATTTTACATAAAACTGACTTTTTTTGTTGTTCACATAGCTCTTGTCAAACTCGCATTCGTATGGGGGGGATATCTGGGCTGTGAGGCCGTGTGGGGCCCCGGGGGGAAGCGCCTTGGGGGGGATGGAGAGGGCGGGGGGAGCGGGAGCACCGGGGGGACAGAGGTCACAGGGACGCGGGGCAGCCGGTGCAGGCGGCTCCCGCCATCCCGCTGCCCCCGGGCCTGTGGCTCCGCCCCCCGAGGTGTCGGCTCCGCCCCCGGGGGCACGACTCCACCCCCCCTGGGGCTTCAGCTCCGCCCCCCGAGGGATGCTCTGATCTTGTGCCTGGTAGAAACAGTCGCTGAACACTGACCAACTAACTTGCACCCCTTTGCCTTCAAGCAGCTTTGCCCATGGGATTTCCCCCAGCAATTGCCTGAAAAGGCCAAAGTTTGCCCTGCTGAAATCCAGGGTTGCAATTCTGCTTGCTATCCTGCTCCTGCCACATGAGATCCTGAACTCCACCATCTCCTGGTTGCTGCAACCAAGGCAGCTCTCGACCTTTACTGCTTCAACCAGCCCCTCCTTGTCAGTGAGGATGAGGTCCAGTGGGGCACCTCTTCTAGTCGGCTCCTCCACCCTTTTCATCACAAAGTTCTCATCAGTGCACTGGAGGAACCTCCTAGACTGTGGCTGCCGGCCGAGTCGTCCTTCCAGCAAACACCAGGGAAGTTAAAACCCCCCACCACAACCAGGGCCTGTGACTGTGAGGCTGCTCTTAGCTGTCTGTAGAGGCCTTGTCAACTTCCTCACCCTGATCTGGTGGCCTAGAATAGACACCCACAACAGTATCACCCCTGCCAGCCTGCCCCTTAACTTTTACCCACAGACTCTCAACTCGTTCCTCATCCATGCCTGGACAATACTCAATACATTGTAGTTGCTCTCTCCCATAAAGAGCAACTCCACCACCAGCCTGGCTGGCCTGTCTTTCCTGAAAAGGACACAGCCATCCATGACCACATTCCAGCCATGTGTGCTGTCCCACCATGTCTCCGGAGTTACCACTAGGTCATAATAGATTAAAGTGTATTGAAATGCGTGCAGTACGATCCATTGCAGTCTCACTGCAAAAATACAAGAAAATGCCTCTTGTGGCTCTGCTGGCTTGTGGGTCTGGGCAGATGGGGAGTGAGGGGCAAAACGTGCATTGCAAACCTCACTACTTTATCTGAATTAAAACACTTAAATATTCTTGTTTGCAGCCTTTAGTTCTCAAGGGAGCTGGGGCAGCGTTGATGTTGTTTGACTTAGTCCCTGTTTGCTGCCTTCAGTTCTGTTATTCTTTCCTAACATCAGTTTGCCACAGAATCATTATTTTCAGGGTCATTTTGGGTGTTTTTCCCAGCCTTGTGATTCCATGTTCTGTCTTGGCATTTTTAGCTCGTTCAGCTATTGAGTCTACGCTGTTTGTTGCTTTGTCTGCTCTTGTTCCTTGCTCTTTGCCTGGATGCTCCTGCTGATCTTCAACTCAATACGGGTCTTCTGTTTGTTTTCTAGAAGATGAAAAAGCCCCTGGTTTATTTGAAGAAGTAATCTTTGCAACTCCGCTTTGTGTCTGAGGAACTGCTACAATAACTTTCCATCCCTCTATTGTAGCGCGGGCAGGTCTTGGGGGAAACGAGTTCTTTCGTTTTCTTTATTTCATAGGAATTAGGGATCCGCCACATATTGTGCGCGGTGTCTCTCCATCATCCTAGCAACATAAACTGTTTGGGCAATGCTGACGTGGCTCAGTTTGTCAGGAAACATCGGGCAGAAAAAAAGTCAGGTTAGGGGAAGTGTGGCTGGAGAGATTGCTGAAAATATCCCACTTAAGAGGCTTTAATGAACCCCCTTGAACTGCAGCATTCACGCTGCTGGTTATTGCCATTTGGGCTTTTTGTAGCATTTACATGGGTAAATAAATACAAACACAAGGAGAAAATAGAATCAGACTTTGAACTGCCTGGTTCTGTTCTTGCTTTGAGATATTTTTGGTTTCCTAAATGTCCGCTTATGGTACCAGGCGGCTCATTCTGCCCAGTAATTAAATGGGGGACTTGCAGCACCCACTTTTGACTTCCCAATGTTGTGGGTGTTTTTTCCTTGTGGTCCATATTTTTTGGCACTGAAGCTAAAAATCCTTTTCTACTATTAGTCGATCAATGATCCACTACTGCAGTTTGTGTTTGCTACAGTAATTCTCACAGGGAGAGACACTCCAATGTGCAATGAAATAAGTAGTGTACTATTTCTGTAGCATTTAAGCAGGAATGTTTTCACCCCGCTTTGCAAATAATTTCCCTAGCTATATATATATTTTTCCTCAAAAGGCCAGTGTGTGTAGTACAGAAAGGCTTTTGATTGGATCTCCATCCAAAGCGAGCGAGCGGCTTTCCCTGCAGTTGTGGTTGTGTCTTGTCACCTTATTCAGTACCTTCCCAGTTCTACCGGCGTTTAAAACAATAGGGGAACTGAGGCAATTTATGGATCTTTTTATTACCAGCGCATTTTATCTTGAAACTATTCATAAATACAAGTTAATCATTAAAACAGAGGAACAAATGTCCTCTAGATCGCCCGACCTGTTAACACTTTCCAGGTAGCGCCTTCGCTCGGTGTCTTGCATGACAAAACCATCGATTCTTTGTTTCTTAACTGCGTTCTTTCACTTTTACTATGTTATATGTTAAGGGCTGTTCGGCACTTGGATGAACGCTGGTCACAGTCCACTTGTGCTGCATTTGGAAGCCTTAACACCCCGTATTTTCCTCCTTTCCCTCCCTTGTAAGTCTGGAGCTGCAGAGTCACTTTGACTCAGCAATCTCGTTCAGCTGCCAGAAGAGGCAGCTCAGCTCTTCACCACCCTCTCCTTGTGCTTACATCAGTCCAGAGGCCACACAGAAAGGATAAGGAAAGCTGATATGCTAGAAATTGGGACAGGAGCCTCGCTTTTCTTCTCCTTTTTTTATTTAGGTCATTTTAGCCAAGGCAATTTCCCAATGCAGTCGACGGCGTGAGACTGTAGAGCTGGCACAAGGGAAACAGTGGGACTGAGAAGTTGTTTTTCAGCCGGGGGAAGACTGGTTGGTGTTTAGAGAGACCGGGAAGACTGCTCCTTTTAGCAGCGCTGTGGATTTAGTCCACGTTAATACTGTAGTTGCACAGTAATTTTCAGTTCAAAGGAAATGAACAGTGTGGCTCTTTTCCCTTTCACCCAGCTGCTCTTCCCAGTGCTGTTCCTTTGTGTCGAGCTTTGAGGAGCTGCATTCCTATATTCTTAGATTCTGGATAATTCCAGCATCAAGCAGAACTTCACAGTTACGGAGCACATCTTTTAAAACGTCATCCAACAGTGATTTAATTAATGAGTGCAGGTGGCAAGAGGATCCCCTGTAGGTATTACAATGTGTTTCCAGTTCTTTTTCATCCTTGGTATTAAGAACTGACTCTTTAGGTGATAGTTCAGGTGTTTAGTTTCTCCTCAGTTGATCTGACATCTTTACCTTCTGGCTTAACAAGCCCTGTAGTGTTATAAAACTCCTCTTTATGTAGAATTGAAGTTAAGGCTCCTATTTGTTCTGCAATAGGAGATTCTTATAATAAATCAGGGAGGAGTTTCTAACCAAATATACTTGCAGGTCATTACTGGACCATTTCCAGCTGCCTGATGCCATTTTCATTGGAGTTGGGGAGGGCAGAACTACAGGCAATGGAGCAGAGGTTGGACTGTGGCTGTGTAAATAAGATGATCCAGGTGCTGCTTCCATGGGTTTGATTTGGCTCTTAGTTTTGTGTAAGAGTTTGTCTTTCAGAATACGATGTCTTTTCACAGTATGATTTAGTTTTTTAATTATAGGACCTTACTTTGTTTTGCATTAAGATCCCTGCTGCCAAGAGAAACCTGGTTTACTGTCCAAGGAAAATCATCAACTTGAGTTACCTCCGCTGGTTCTTAGTCACAGTTTCTGTGAGCTTTCCCAGTTGCTTTATGTTCTTTTAGATCACCAATAGAAGTGGTAAAATAGGCTCAAATGCATTCCTGTTGAACCTGTGTGGGTTCGCAGAGCTGCTTCAGCCCTTCCTCAGCTGCTCGGGCCGAAAACACATTTCTGTGCTGACTCCAAAAGCGAGGAGGAAGCAATTTGCATTAAAAATCAGATGGCTTCTCTGTCTCTTTTCTTGCATGGCTGAGCGTTTTTCCTTCTTCTTGCAAGATGGTTCATTGGCTCTATTTATTTGTACAAGGACTGAAAATCTGGTTTTTTTAGAATATTCTTTCTTCTTTGTGGAAATTACTTTTTTTTTTTTTCCCAAGCCAGTTTTCATTGCCTTATAGGATTGTTATTGAACAAATCACAGAACCCCAGAATGTCAGGGGTTGGAAGGGACCTGGAAAGCTCATCCAGTGCAATCCCCCCATGGAGCAGGAACACCCAGCTGAGGTTCCACAGGAAGGTGTCCAGGCGGGTTTGAATGTCTGCAGAGAAGGAGACTCCACAACCTCCCTGGGCAGCCTGGGCCAGGCTCTGCCGCCCTCACCGTGGAGAAGTTTCTTCTCATATTTAAGTGGAACCTTTTGTGTTCCAGTTTGCACCAACCAGGGCACCCACCTCGTTCGTCAGTGGGCCTACATTGCCTCTGCTGTTAGTTTTATCTGCCACATATTGGAAAAAGCTCTTCCTGTTGTCCTTGACCCCTCTCGCCAGGTTTAATTCTAAGGAGGCCTTAGCTTTCCTAGTTGCCTCCCTACACCCTCTGACAACAGCCTGATGTTCTCCCCAAGTGGCCAGCCCCTCCTTCCATGATCTATAAACTCTCCTCTTCCACCTGAGCACACCCAGCAGTTCCCTGTTGAACCACGCAGGTCTCCTGGCTCCTTCCTTGACTTCCAACGTGTCGAGATGCTCTGATCTTGTGCCCGGTAGAAACAGTCCCTGAATACTGACCAACTCTCTTGGGCCCCTTTACCTTCAAGCAGCCTTGCCCATGGGATTTCCCCCAGCAATTGCCTGAAAAGGCCAAAATTTGCCCTGCTGAAATCCAGGGTTGCAATTCTGCTTGCTATCCTGCTCCTGCCACACGAGATCCTGAACTCCACCATCTCCTGGTTGCTGCAACCAAGGCAGCTCTCAACCTTTACCGCTTCAACCAGCCCCTCCTTGTCAGTGAGGATGAGGTCCAGCAGTGCACCTCTTCTAGTCGGCTCCTCCACCCTTTGCATCACAAAGTTCTCATCAATGCACTGGAGGAACCTCCTAGACTGTGGCTGCCGGCCGAGTCGTCCTTCCAGCAAACACCAGGGAAGTTCAAACCCCCCACCACAACCAGGCAAAAATAAACCCCGAACCATTATTCTCTGATAATTGATAATATCAACAGCATTTTTGTAACAGCAAAGCAAAAAGAGATTTGGAGTCTTTTAGGTAAAACTGTATTACTAGAGGTGAGGAATGTGCCCTAACTATTTCAAACTGTCTCAAAGGATTCTTTTTGCTCCAGTACCCCAGTATGAGATAATATTCTACAGCTTCATCTTAGACACCTGCAAGTCCCTCCTCTTGATATTTCACTTGCATTTTCCTTTCCTTTTATTTCTGGAATTGATTCGTTTCACTCTTTCTCCCTCTTGCTCGCTCCGAGACTTTTGCATGCTCTTTAAAACAGTCTTAAACTCAGTCTTATCTCTAAGCCTTTCCTTCTGGTGCTTCTACAAAACATCCTGGCTGCGCTAGAACCAGGCGTGGTTTCTATTTTACTGCATGTAGAGCCAGAATTGGGTAATTTTAGCAATGCAGCCGACTCTGCCATTTGCATTTGCATTAACTCTTCAGGGATTCATTAAAATTTGCTCTTCAGACAGATTATTCCTATTAAAAAAATAGGGTAGGGATTAAAAAGGTCTTTCCTGAATTTTCTCGTCTGAAATAGATTCTTTATTTTGGTGGGCAAGGTTAAAACTGAATATTCATTAAGAGTTCAGAGTTCCAACAAAATGGGTTTTTCTTGCACTGTGAAATAAAACAGAAAGCATCGCACACCATGGCCCTTAATTTTAATCAAACTCAAATATATTTTTGCTTTCTAAATTCTCTCTCAATGTTGACGCCCTTGTTTTCCTCCGTATTATGGGGTTGCGATAGTGTGCATGATAGAGCTGCTGAGCTTGCAAATAACTGCCTCGAAATTGCTGTGAATAATTTTGCTTTTCTTGGCTTTTTGTACCTAATCAGAATTGATGTGACTGAAGTACAAATCTTCATAATAATCATGCACTTACTGGCAGTGATTGGAGGACCACCTTTTTGGCAATCTCTGGTAATTTTATTCATGTTCTTATTTGTACCCTTTTTAATCATCTCTAAGAACCACCTGCATATAGCAGCACAGTTTAATTTGTGAAGAGATGGTCTCGCTTTTCCTTGTCAATGGAAATATATATTCTCAAGTATAGGTTGTGTGGCAACAACCGCACATTCTGGTTTTACAAGAGTTATTAAAAGAGTTATTTTGTATGTTATGTTTGCGGGTAGAAAGCTCCCAAATTTTGCACAAACTTAAATTGGCACCGACTTTTTTTGAGAGATGGGCAAAACTGGAGTGAATTCCATTTAACAAGCTGGATCAGCAACACGAGGATTAAATTGGATTGAGAGGATGGGGGAAATTTTTGGAGAGCGGTTCACAGAATCCCAGAATGTCAGGAGTTGGAAGGGACCTGGAAAGCTCATCCAGTGCAACCCCCCATGGAGCAGGAACACCCAGCTGAGGTTCCACAGGAAGGTGTCCAGGCGGGTTTGAATGTCTGCAGAGAAGGAGACTCCACAACCTCCCTGGGCAGCCTGGGCCAGGCTCTGACACCCTCACCAGGAACAAGTTTCTTCTCACATTTAAGTGGAACCTCCTGTGTTCCAGTTTGCACCCATTGCCCCTTGTCCTGTCACTGGTTGTCACCCAGAAGAGCCTGGCTCCATCCTCCTGACACTCCCCTTTAGATATCTGTAAACATGAATGAGACCCCCTCAGTCTCCTCCAGGCTCCAGAGCCCCAGCTCCCTCAGCCTTTCCTCACACGGGAGATGCTCCACTCCCTTCAGCATCTTGGTGGCTGCGCTGGACTCTCTGCAGCAGTTCCCTGTCCTTCTGGAACTGAGGGGCCACAACTGGACACAATATTCCAGGGGTGGTCTCCCCAGGGCAGAGCAGAGGGGCAGGAGAACCTCTCTGACCTACTGACCACCCCCTTCTAACCCACCCCAGGTACCATTGGCCTTCCTGGCCACAAGAGCCCAGTGCTGGCTCATGGTCACCCTGCTGTCCCCAGGACCCCCAGGTCCCTTTCCTCTACACTGCTCTCTAATAGGTCATTCCCCAATTTATACTGGAACCTGGGGTTGTAATTGGCCTGAATGGGGCTGAAAACTATTATCTGTATAGGGAAAAAAATTATTGTGTGGGGTTTTTTTTTCCCCTGTTTTAAGCAGTAAGCATCTTAATTGAGAAAACTGTCATGGGCTGACTGCATATTCTGATATGCATGTATAAAATAATAATAAAATAGGCTTGCCAGGCGGTGTCAGCTGGCAGTTTATGGACTGTCGTTAAATTGATTTTATGTTTGTGATACCGAAGCCACGTTGAGCTGTCGAAATTGCATTGCTCAGAGAAAAACATATATGCATCCATAAATAGAATAGGTTTCTGGACATCACCTCTGAAGCTTTGATTTCCTGGAAATATTTTCTTCCTGAAGAGTTTGTATGCATGTGTTTACTTGCTAAATGCAATTCTGAAGGTGGGTAAAGGAACCTTGATTTGCACTAAAACCAAGAGATGGTCAAAAATTCCTGCAGTGTGCTACCCCAAATTGACAAAATTCTCATCTGCTTCATATAACTGGAGAAATGAGCTCTAACGTTAAAGAGAATACCTAGAAAAAGGAGCTAACTTTGGCTACCCCAGTGTTGCTATGTGTGCTTTCAGGCTTAAAAACCCCAACTACCCAATTAATTGTATCAACTGCAAAGTAAATACCATCTGGAGAGAATGAGCGTGGATAGAACTAATTCTAAAAATAAAATGAAGATGAGATAAGCCAGTTTATTGGTGCCAAACTCTTCTGGAGAGGTTGATGTGGCCGACATCCCCGCGTGGTTAATTATCCTACATTATAAATAGGGATTTCACAATTTACGTTCTCGGTTTCCTTTTTGGGTTTTGAAAAACGGAGGAAAAAACGTTGGCAATGGGGAATTTCCCTTTTTCTTTCAACTTGGGAGATTTTGTTTAGAGAGAAATGTTATTTACTGCTTGCAGAGCAAAATAGATCACAAAACGGATCACAAAATATATCCTACAACTAACTCCTCTTTACCTCTCCCAATCCTGTAATGTTACTACATTGCGACAACAAAATTGGTGGTTTGCTATTTGTGATTTGTTTCAATCTGGGCGGGGTTGGGGGGGAATAATGGGATAAAATGCAGTTGTGTACTCAAACATTCCACTTTCTTACGCTACCATGTGAAAAGCAAAACCAATCTGAATAGTCGAAATGCAGAATTGTGTATTTTGGCAATTGTTGCTTTCTTTTTTCCCATGAAACGCTGTGTACCTGTGCTGGCTCCCTTCTCTCTGTCACTGTTGATTCTCTTTAGAATGCATTTAAATGCCATTTGCGAGGCCCCTGCAGCTCGGTCATTCGTGTGGGTGGTGAGTACGACCGCAGCTGCGACCCTCGGTTGGAAAACACACTGATTATCTAGAGGGTTTTTCAGTTTGAAATATGAGAATTGCTGCAATCACTCGAGTCTTATTCTGCGATGTAACCTTTAAAAGCACAAACCCTTGATGAATATGAAGCGAGCTTGCTTTTAGCTCGCTCTGGGTTTGTTATTTCCCTTGCAGATGTGACTGAGGCGTAGATCCATACAGCTGGATCCAGCCGGGTGAGAAGTACAACCAGGATACTACGAGTTGCCCAGCTGGCTGTGGGAGTTGGGAATAGGAACAGCCAAGAAGAGTTTGTGTCCTCGCTGTTCTCTCATGGATACGTAGGCTCTTATACACTTCACTGCTGCTTCCCTGAGCCCTTTGCTGTGCTCTTTTTCCTAATTTTAGATATATATATATGTTTTTTAATCTCAATTCATGCTGCACAAAACTCTTCACGGCGTCTGGTCCGGATGCGTGCCATTAATTTTCCATCAAATTCTTCTGGACTTGCTTTACCCAGGCTCTAGCAAGCACTTGTTAGTCCATTCTTGTTTTTATTAACATGTGGGGTTTTTTTCCCAGGCAAAATTTGGAATGCTCCCTTTCTGAGGGTGGATCTGTATTCAGCAGCTTTCTGTGCAGTGTAACCTTCATTTAATTTACCTGCAAAATGTTGGCCTTGTGATACTCTGCATTATTGATCACCGAATCCCAGAATGTCAGGGGTTGAAGGGCCCTGGAAAGCTCATCCAGTGCAATCCCCCCATGGAGCAGGAACACCCAGCTGAGGTTCCACAGGAAGGTGTCCAGGCGGGTTTGAATGTCTGCAGAGAAGGAGACTCCACAACCTCCCTGGGCAGCCTGGGCCAGGCTCTGACACCCTCACCAGGAACAAGTTTCTTGTCATATTTAAGTGGAACCTCTTGTGTTCCAGTTTGCACCCATTGCCCCTTGTCCTATCACTGGTTGTTACCGAGAAGAGCCTGGGTCCATCCTCCTGACACTCCCCCTTTATATATCTGTAAACATTAATAAGGTCAGTTTAGCTGTGAGGATGCTGTGCAGACTGTGTCCAGTGCCTTACTCAAGTCAAGGTAGATCACGTCCACCGCTCTGCCATCATTCATCCATCTTGTTATGTCCTCATAAAAGTAAATGAGGTTGATTAAGCACGACTTCCCCTTGGTGAAGCCATGCTGACTGCCCCTAATGACCCTCTTATCCCTGATACGCCTTGAGATGGCACCAAGGAGAAGTCGTTCCATCGGTTTCCCAGGGTTGGAGGTGAGGCTGACCGGTCTGTAGTTACCCGGGTCCTCCTCCTTGCCCTTTTTGAAGACTGGAGTGACATTTGCTTTCCTCCAGTCCTCAGGCACCTCTCATATTTCCCAAGACTTGGCAAAGATGATGGAGAGCGGTCCAGCACTGACCTCAGCCAGCTCCCTCAGCACCTGTGGGTGCATCCCGTCCGGACCCATGGATTTACGGATGTCCAGATTGCCTCACTGCTGATGCAGCCTTGCAAAGTTCTGCACACATCTGACTTCTGGTGAAACCCCCACATCAAGGTCAGAATAATTGTCTGGGCTGTAGCGATACATGGAATACCAGACAAGATACTTACTTGGTAGCATCCTCTTATTTAAAAAGCCATTTTGTAGGAAGATTTTGGAGTATAATTCCTCCTACTCGGATATTTTTTGTTCTTTTTCTTCCATGCTTTTTGCCTTTGGTGCTTCCAGCTTTTGGCCTCGCTGCTTCCATTTTGTACGCAGAGCAATTTAGCAGATGCTGCTTTTTTATATCTCTCCTTAGACTTTCCTCTGCCAAATTTCCACATGGAGCTTTGTTTCCCATTATTTCTACCAGATAAGTGCAGTCACTGATGCAGTTGCAGTCAACACAAAAAGCAAAGTGTTAATAAAGCAAAACTGGCCAAAGTGGATGTTATAGCAGCGCGGTCTCGGCCTTCTGCCTTTCCTGAGCATCATTCTCAGATGCTTTAGTAGCAGTTTGGAGTTCATGGGGTGTTTTTCCCAGCAAAATCCCCTTCTCCTTGGGAAATGTCAAGCTTAACGTCGTGGGACTCCTGTATGAACCTTGCCATTGTTTTCTTCTTGTGTAGAAGAGCAAATTTCACCCCATTCTGTAAATATCACAGTATCATTAGTGAAGCAGAGGGCAGCAAAGGGACCTTGCTTTGTGAGACTGAGAAGTCCTGTGGCTCATAACATTAATGAATTATTACAGTTAACTCCAGTCTGTGGCAAGATATACTTTTTGTTTACTTCTTTTTCTTCCTTTACTGTCTTTCAGAAAATGGTTTTTGACTTAACAGTGCAGCCTGAGCAAGGGAGAAACAGGTTTGAGTGTCATGAAATGATGCCAGGTGGCCAGAAACCGCAATTTGGAGAGGTGGTCGGGGTACTCACCTGCCTATGGGACCTGACGAGTTAAAGCTGTTTTTCCCTCTTAATTGTGCCCTGAAAAGATGGAGAAACGTTATTGAATGTGATAGGAAGCTGATGATCAAGCTGCACGAAGAGTGTAATTGAAGAAAAATAGAAAAGAACTTGATCTCATGTGGGCTTCTGTGTGTAACTGGACCCCTTGCAGTTGGGGAGCCAAGTGTCTTTGTGCTGCTGAGTGGATGGCTGCAGCTCCTCAATTAGGACACTGTGAGGGTTTTTTTGTAGTTGCATAGATAAAACACAACTAAAAGTCCTACATCTGGAGCACAAGTGTGATGGGAGCGGCTGAGGGAGCTGGGGGGTTCAGCTGGAGAACAGGAGCTGAGGAGAGACCTTCTGATCTCTGAACTGCCTGAAAGGAGCTTGGAGCCAGGGGGGTCGGGCTCTGCTCCCCAGGAACAAGCGCCAGGAGCAGAGGAAATGGCCTCAAGTTGCACCAGGGGAGGTTGAGGTTGGATCTGGGGAACAATTTCTTCCCCAAAGGGCTGTGGGGCATTGGAACAGGCTGCCCAGGGCAGTGCTGGAGTCACCATCCCTGGAGGGTTGGACAGACGGACATGAGGTTCTCAGGGACATGGGGCAGTGCCATGGGTGGGGGAACGGGTGGACTCCATGATCTTGAGGGTCTTCCAACCAAAACGATTCTATGATTTGGGGCAGCTGTGAGGTTTACAACCAGTTTCGAAAAGATGACGAGTGCATTTCTCTTCCATGTGATAACTGGGTGATTTAGCCAGCAAGTTCTAGGTTTCTGTCCACTGCTTCCGATGACTCTTTTCAATTAACTGAAGACAGGTCCAGCTGTATGGAAAGCTTGATGGAAGGACTATTGGAAAAATGCATATTTCTCCATGCCTTGTAGAAATTAAAAAATTTTATAACAAAGAAAGAAGCACAAATGTGGTGTTGGAAAGTGGAGTGTTTGAGTGCACCAGAAGTGTTAAGCCAAATTTTAGTTTGCTTGTGCTTATTTTAACTTCTTGTCTCTTTCCCATGAAGATTCCAATACTGAATATTCAGGTGAAAATATTCCCGGCTCTCTGTACTGTCGCAGGAACCATATTCTCCTGTACAAACTACTTTGGTGTGATCTTCACGGGTGGAGTTGGCAAAAATGGATCCACTATAGCAGTAAGTACTTTGTTCTGCCAGTTACTCTTCAGGATTCTGTGGCTTTTCAGCTATGCTTTTAGTTATTTAAAATAATGCCTCCTATATGTGAAAGGAGGGAGGAGTGGCTGACACTGGAAGCTGCGCTGCCATCCAGAGACCTGGACAGGAAGGAGAGCTGGGCGGGGAAAAATTTAGTGAAATATAACAAGGGCAAATGTAGAGTCTTGAATCTGGGCAGGAACAACCCCAGGTTCCAGTGTAAGTTGGGGAATGACCTATTAGAGAGCAGTGTAGGGGAAAGGGACCTCTGGGTCCTGGGGACAGCAGGGTGACCATGAGCCAGCACTGGGCCCTTGTGGCCAGGAAGCCAATGGTACCTGGGGTGGGTTAGAAGGGGGTGGTCAGTAGGTCAGAGAGGTTCTCCTGCCCCTCTGCTCTGCCCTGGGGAGACCACACCTGGAATATTGTGTCCAGTTGTGGCCCCTCAGTTCCAGAAGGACAGGGAACTGCTGCAGAGAGTCCAGCGCAGCCACCAAGATGCTGAAGGGAGTGGAGCATCTCCCGTGTGAGGAAAGGCTGAGGGAGCTGGGGCTCTGGAGCTGGGGAAGAGGAGACTGAGGGGGGACTCATTCATGGGGATCAATATGGAAAGGGGGAGTGTCAGGAGGATGGAGCCAGGCTCTTCTGGGTGACAACCAGTGACAGGACAAGGGGCAATGGGTGCAAACTGGAACACAGGAGGTTCCACTTAAATTTGAGAAGAAACTTGTTCCTGGTGAGGGTGGCAGAGCCTGGCCCAGGCTGCCCAGGGAGGTTGTGGAGTCTCCTTCTCTGCAGACATTCAAACCCGCCTGGACACCTTCCTGTGGAACCTCAGCTGGGTGTTCCTGCTCCATGGGGGATTGCACTGGATGAGCTTTCCAGGTCCCTTCCAACCCCTCACATTCTGGGATTCTGTGAAATATTTTCCTTTCAGTTCCATGCTGGCTTTGGAAAAGCAAGTTAATGTTGTCTGTGTGAGAATAGTAGCTTTAGGAGTCAAGAGTTAAATTTTTTGAGTGGCTAAAAGTGCTCATTGTACTTCAATATTAATTTTTGGATTAATCATACATAATGGGTTATACAAATACCCACACCCCCAAAAATTCATAGAAAAATACAGTGCAAAAACACATGCAGAAGGAAATTTGTCAAGAGGATTGGTTGTGGTTTTGATCCTTCTAAAGGATCTGTATCACTCATATTACCAGTTTAAAAGTGCTGATGGAAGTATCTGCACAAATACCTTGATCTCGATGATCTTTCCCAATGAAAATGATTCTATGAATGATTCATGTTTCAGTAGAGATGATTTATTTTTGGAATTTTCCAAAAAGCAATTCTAATACTGTCGTAGTAATTATTTACTACCTAGGAGGCCGGTTTAGCTGCTTTCTTGCTGGCACAGAAAAAGCGGTAGAAATATCATTTCCTGTCCCTTGCTGGCGGTGTCAGCCCCTGTGTGTGTGACAAGCGTCAGAACTGTGCCCTTCTTGCTGCCTAAAACCTTCTTCCCCCCCAGCACCAGAAAGATCCAACCACATTCTCAGCTGACGCTCACTCAGGTTTCACACTTTGTTCCTGTGTATTCAGAAAGATGTGTTTTTAATGCGATTTTGAGCTAGAAACCACCCATTGCAATGCCACGTGCTTGGCTTATTGCTGTTCCTTTGCAACACATATGTTTTGTTAACCTAAAGCTTTGGCTTTATTCTCACTGCAGGGAACGAGCGTCCTTTCGCCTTTTCTTCACATTGGCTCAGTGATCGCGTTGGCTGCAATGATCTACAAGAAATCTGCTGTGCAGCTCTTTGAACGCCATCCCTGCCTATATATACTTACTTTTGGTTTTGTGTCTGCTAAGATAACAAATAAGCTAGTGGTAAGTGCACCAGAACCTTTGAGTTTCTTGTTATTGCAGGAAAACTCTTTGTAGATGTGATAGTTGACTGGTTATTCCATTGACTAACTGCTTCTGTTTGTGCACTGAAGCGATACTCGTACTTATTTTCGGTGATTTGGAGGTGCAGTGGAGCCTTTCTCCTGTTTGAAAGGGAAGTGCAAACCTTAAGTTAATGCCAGTCAGTGCCAGCACAGCTTTCATTTGCTTGAGTTCTGTTTCCCCCCCCTTTCACAGCTGTTTATTCACATTTTGACGGTGTATTTGTCCACATGTGATGAGCTGGGCTGGAGCAGAGGTGGCTGAAACCCCCTCAGATGTGGGTGCAGAGGAGAGGAAAGTTTGGGAGGAGGTGACAGAGCTGCTGAGGTTTGGAACAGTTGCTCAGGCTTTAACTTAAACAATTAGAGAGAAATAGTGCTTAAAATTATGACCAGCTTTGTACCAGGAGAGGAGCCTGAGCTGAACAGTGCGAATTAGGGATTGAACACCCACTGCCCCACATGATCTCAGTTCTGCAGGTTGATGTTGCGTTGCCACATGAACTGGATCCGTGTTGGACATAACCATGGAAGAAAAGGTTATTTCTAAACCAGTTGATTACATGGTGACACCAACAACCCTGCTGGTAGAAGTGAGGATGTGGTCTAAGATCTCACAGATGTAAGCTTTTGTTTCCAGGCTCAACTAAACCTTAAAATTTACCGGCCTGCTTCCATTTTACTGTTTTGCTTCTGGCAGGAGGAAGAGTTTATGGGCTGGAAAATGCATTAGGTTTTATTCCTGTAGCCACATTCTTCGTTCTAATAAAAGATATTTTTCTGCAAACGTTGCATCGCATATAACTGCAGATTTTCATGGTTTAAACAGCGTTGCTGCTGCTACTTAAGTACTCGATATATCTTACAGTAATGTGGCTTGAACTGGGACTTTTTTGGCTCTGTGTATTCTGAAATCACTCTACCTTGGCTGGCATAAGTTTATTTCTTAAACTTCCTTTTCTGTTTTTAATGTAGGTTGCACACATGACCAAAAGTGAAATGCACCTGCACGACACAGCGTTCATAGGCCCAGCACTGTTGTTTCTGGACCAGTATTTTAACAGCTTTATTGATGAGTATATTGTACTCTGGATTGCCCTGGTAAGTATGGGCTGTCGGTAATTATTGCAAGGGTTCGCGTGCTCCTTTATAAACCCTGACTCACCTCCATTCGATGGGACTGGGAACCTACTTAAATATTTAACTAAGTTTTAAATAGAGTTCAGGCCAACAGAGGTGAACACGGTTTGCTTGGTGCATGCTTGAAACGGTTTTAAAGCCACGTAGCAAAAATCCAGAGCATAGAATTGAATGTTTGGAAGATTTGTGTCGTTGTCTTGTTAGCAAGCAAATATATTATCAGCACTGCAAGCGTATTCTGGCTGTGCCTTAAGCTCTTGAGTCACGTACATCTGTCATTACTAACAGCACCCATTAGGGGAAAATATCATATGTGTTATAGAGTACTCAAGCGTTCTCTACCACAATGTAGTGTTAACCTTTTAATAAAATTGATGTTTTATGTATGGTTATCACCATTCCGAGTTAATGGGCACTTCACAGTATCTGTATAGCTACTACACCAATTTTCCCCTCTCTGATTCTAGAATTGAGAGTCTTTATTCTTACAAAACTGGAAGAAAGTCCAGCACATCTAGAAACTGCTTTTCTTCCCTGAGTGATGGTTTTATTTCCTATACAGTTGGAGGTTTAATTCTCAAAGAGAAGACCCCAGTGCTTTTATCCTGAAAGAAATACAGGGGGTGTTATAATCTTGTCTTATGATTTATGAAAACATAGACCTAAGTGTGTGTATTTATTTATTTTGTGCCAGATCCTTTCCCTCTTTGACTTGCTCCGGTACTGTGTCAGCGTGTGCAATCAGATCGCCGCCCATCTGCACATCCACGTGTTCCGAATCAAGTCGTCCTCCGCGCATTCGAACCACCATTAGTAAACGGGGGGGGGAGGTCCCCACGAGGAGAAATAAGAACGAGTTGGTTTTCTACATGAACGGATGCGAAGGCGTGGAGGAGACTAAGGAAAAGGCAGATAAGAACACAGTAATTTATAATAATCAATGTTGTCTAACTTTTATTCTTCGTTATCAGTAACACTCCTTAACTAGTCTCCTGCCTGAGAGAGTGAATTCCAAGTCCACCGTAGTCAACTCTACATGTAGTCAACTCTGTTGGTTCAAAGCCCAGGAAAGCATGCAGGGAATAATGCTCCGTCTCTGTAATTACCTTGATTACAAAATAATCTATATATGGTGAATGGATCCCCGACAACTCCAGTTTCTAATGTAGTATAATTACAGCTGCAATACGACTCGCTTTTAATTTTAATATTTCATCATCTCTTAGTGAAATACTTGTTTAGTGTCCACTTGAAATTTATTTACTAAAGACCTAAGCTGGTAAAAACGGAGATATCGCACTAGCTTGTGTAGTTGAAGCAGCTGTCGAGGTTTGCGTCCAGACTCATGTGGTTCTTTTGCTTACGCGTTGCTGATAAAGCGGTTTCTTGCTACAAGAATAATGCGTTGAACAGGGTCCTGCAAGCGGAAGGGATGGCCGGCATGCGAAATAGTGTGGTATCTTTGACAATTAATTTTATTTTTTTAAATAAACATTATCTAAAAAGACAACTTATTTCTCAATTTTCTTCAGCGGAAAAGACTATAAAAAGAAAATTTTACTGTTTACTTTTTTATGTATAAAACCTAAGCGAAATTTCCTTTCTGCTCTTAATAAATAAGAATTCTGAGAGCAACGGTTGTGTGTGTTGCTCTGTCCTGCTTAGACTTACAAAGTACAACCTGCCTGCTATTTAAAAAGCCGTTTGCTAATGTGTTTATGTGTGTAGTGTTCTCATTCCAGGATCTCCAGGAGCTTTCCCTGCTACATAGAGCAGTAAGTTTGGGGGGTGTGTGTGGCGAGGGGGTTTCTTGTGTGCGTGTTTGGGGTTTTTTTTGCTTTAATACCATTTTAAATGTGGTGAACTGTATCAGGGAGGCTATGTTAGATTTCGTGGAGGTTTGATTCTATGCGCATGTCTCCGGAGCAGGATCTGCCGTGGATATCAGGGAGCTGCTTGGGAATTGGTTGGTGGGGAACGCTCGGAACCCCGTGGCTGGAATTCCAGCCCTCTGAGCGTGAAGCGCCTTGAGATGCTCAGAAAACGCAACTGTCAACTGGGAACCCAGAGCCACAGCAGCACCCGAAGACACCTGCATGTGTCTCTTCTTTGAAGGAATAAAGCGCAGCTGACTTTAAAAACATAAAATAAACCCTGACGACAATAAATCAAACCCCCACTTGGCCAAGGGAAGTGGTGACATGTATTTCCTGCGATACCAGAGCGATTAGAAAACATGCTCAGGAAGTGGAGAGAAAATTCACTTCCTTGGGTGACTGGAGAGCTTTTAAACTCCTTTTTCCACCTCTCTGGGCCAGTCCCCATGTCAGGGTGTCATGGATGGAGAGGCTGCTCTCCCAAAGTTGTGTCCTTGCAGAGACAGGGGACTGGACTAGAGAGACAACACGGGAGGAGCGTGGATGTGGTTTGGTTGTCCTTGAACTCCCTGGCATTTGTCTGCTTGGGAGCAGCTATTAGGTTGGTGCAAAAGTAATTGCGGCTTTGGACCATGAATTTTAAATCATTATAACTAGGCTCAGACACATGTTTATTAATCAAAATGGGAACCATTACATCGATGCGTTTTTGCCAACAAGAAATACATTTTATTCCTGTAGCATAACAATCTGTGCTTTAGGATTTGATGAACTCTTGGAAGGTATTTTCTGCGTCCTGCTGCTTGCGGAAGCATTTTCCCTGCAAAAAAGTTGTTGAGATGTTGGAAGAAGGGCTGGTCGGTTGGCGAGAGGTCCGGTGAATATGGTGCATGAGGTAAAAGCGCAGCTGAAGGCTTTTGGGGGGTTCTGGCCCTGAGGGGTTTGTATTGGGGTTCCCAAAGGGTCCCTGCAAAGCTGAGCCTAAGGAAGAATTTGGTTCCTACATCCTTAGGGGTTCCCAAAGGGTCCCTGCAAATCTGAACCTAAGGGAGAGTTTGGTTCCTATGTCCTCAGGGGTTCCCAAGGGTCCCTGCAAAGCTGAGCCTGAGGGAGAGTTTGGTTCCTACATCTCCAGGGGTTCCCAAAGGGTCCCTGCAAAGCTGAGCCTAAGGGAGAGTTTGGTTCCTATATCCTCAGCATGGACCCAGGTCACAGCTCTTCAGTGGCCTGGAAACTGTGTCCCAGTGTCTTCATACTGGGAGCATCTCCAGGGTGAGAGGCAGCAGCTGTCTGTCCAGTATCACACTTTATGATAACTCATTTATTTAACTTTTTCACTTAATTTAGCTGGGTGAAGGTTGGATCTAAACAGTCCAGGCTGCCACCCTTCAGCCGGTGACCAAGACAAGGTCTGGAAGGATTCGAAAGCACCAAGGTCCCGTCTCCCCGTGCACAAACCTTGCGTTTCTTATCAGCATGAAGTGGGTTGAAAACTCAGTCACTTGGAAAATCCCTCTCTGCAGTTTAAGTGTTTTTCCAGAGATGCAAACAGGGAGAATCACGTTCTCAGCCTTCAAGACTTTAAGATCTAAGTTGCTCCAAATAATTAGTCACTGATACTTGAGACTGGTGAGGAACTGAAGTCTTTAAAGGGTTGTCTAGGACCAAACTTCTGTTTGCAGAATGTGTCTAAACTGAAGCCTGTTGTTGTTCACGATATTCAATCAGGCACCTTTCCACTGCTTGGAAATTTTAATGGTGTTCAGCCAGCCAGGAAAAAAATCCCCATTTCTATCTTGATCAAGTCTCATTGTTATCAGGGAATCGTTACTTCTGCTAGTCCAAGCCAAAGAAAATGTTGCTATAGAAACAAGTAATAAATGAACTTTACCCCTGGCACTTGCACATCGCAGCACTGTCTTGTGATGGTAGGTTATCATGATTATGTTGGTAGAGCTGGGGCTGCTCGAGGAGCGGAGAAGGGAAACAGGATTTTTGTGGGCTCAGCCTGATCTCATCACGTGCTTTTTCGCTTTCTGTTGCGTTCAGGAGGCGCTCAGAAGGAAGAGGTTTTGCAACAGCAGCCTGTTGAGCTTCCTGGAACACCTGGGGCTGAGTGTGTTCCCTTCAAAACGAACACAACCTGTTCGGTGCTCAGGTTTTCCCATATAACTGTAAAGGCAAGCTGGAAATTCCCACTTGGCGTTGGAGTGTTGCCTCCTCTAAGATGTGGTAAAGGAATTCCTTGATTTGGCAAGTTTAATGCAGGAAGAAGGTCAAGGTGCCTCAGGGGCTGTTCCATCTGAGGGGCAGTTTTGTTTCACACTAATATTTTTCTGCTTTTTCCCTCCTGCCCTGTGTGCACCAGGTATGTCCAGTGACACTACACCCAATCTCTGAGTTTGGCATGAAGTTGCAGAGAAGTTTAATCATTTCCAGAGCGCAGGGAATGAACACTGCAGCTGTTTGCAGAGGTTACAGCCAGGTGGGAATTGATCGGAGGTAGGAGCCGCGTCTGTTATTGCTGCACGGCAACCTGGAAGCATTAGTGGTAACGACTGTGCTGACTCGGGCCGGTTAAACATGCCCAGGACTATTGGCTGGCACCGCGGCCAGCTGGCAGAGGGTGACACATGCCATAACACGAGGCTTATCTTCCAAGCAGGGCAGCTGCAGAGCAGGAATTGAACCGCAGATCAGGAGCGAATCCTGAGCTGACTCCCAAACCACGCCTGGGAGTTGTTTGGACGAGCGTGAATTAGCTGATGCTATGCTGGGAACTATGTTAACAATTCAGCAGAATAAATGAGCACTTTCCAGTTCAGGGAAACATTTCTTGGCACTGTTTTATTTGCTGTTGTTGTCTTAGGTCAAGTGTTAAGGCAAATTTTGAGCAGGAAGGAGGATTTAAAAATATGCTGTGAGTTTTGCTGATCTGCTGCAATGTGACCTGAGCCCGGCTGGATGTGTCCACGCGCCCAGCAAACACCAGCTGAGTTTACCCCAGTGTCTCCCACCTACACACAGGTGGTTTAAGAGAAGCAGAATGAGCTCAAAGAAATAAGTTATTTAATTCAGCATCTGTCCTTTCAGTGCAGTGTCTTATTTCTTCACCAATTCTCATTGATCACAGGGGTGTGTGGACCTCCCAGAATCGTTTTGGTTGGAAAAGCCCCTCAAGATCATCGAGTCCAACTGTTACCCCAACCCTGGCACTGGCCCATGTCCTGAGAACCTCATGTCCGTCTGTCCAACCCTCCAGAGATGGTGACTCCAGCACTGCCCTGGGCAGCCTGTTCCAATGCCCCACAGCCCTTTGGGGAAGAAATTGTTCCCCAGATCCAACCTCAACCTCCCCTGGTGCAACTTGAGGCTATTTCTTGTCCTATCACCTGTTACTTGTGAGAAGAGACCAACACCTTGGTGCTCCAACCTCCTTTCAGGTAGTTGCAGAGCAATCTGCAGCCTGTCCACCCTCTGGTCATTAAAGGGAGAGCATTAAAGCTCTTGCCGGGTTGCACTGCTCAGGTGAGTAAGCAAGCATGATAATATCGAGCTGCTTTTCGATATTCGGGCCAACATGACTCAAGGAACCCTTAAAACTTGCTAATCAGGAATGACATCAGCTGTACAGGTTTAGGAAATAAGGACAGAGCTTTCTTCCTTGCTTCCCCACCACCTGGAAGCTCTGAAGCTGCTGCTGGATGGTGGGGAGAGATGTTGGTGCCAGAAAAGTGCCTGGTTGCTCCTGTTCCTCTGTACCTGTTCCTTTCCCAAGCTGAACCGAACACTGATGCGCTTCCCAAAGCTGGAGCCCTTCACTGGAATGGATTTAGGTCCCTTTTTCCATAACAACACTAAAAGGAAAAGTGCTTTAAGTAACTTAAGATAGTATCTCAACCTATTCTTTGTTCAGCCGTGAGAAAGGTGGCACCAACCCTTTTAATTCACCCTTGCCGACATCCGTAGCACTGGCTGCATTTGAACACCTTTTTTATTTAAAGCTCAGGTTTTGCGTAGCTCTGAAGAACCTTTTCCTCCGGCGGGGATTAAGTAACCACAAAACGCCGTCCTTCACGTGACTTCTAATTCTCCTTTTCTACAGAGCGACTGCCAAAGCAAGGGCCGCTTCCCATTTTTCTCCGCGCGACGGTCTGAAGGCTTCACAACCAAAACAGTTGGCACCTTCTCAAAACGGTAACGAAAAAGGAGGAGAAGGGGGAGGGACGTGGCCTTTTCAGAAGGGCTGATTCTCAGTGGGTGCCCTTGATTTTACACACAAACACATGCGGACTTTTAAAAATGAAAACCAACCGCAGAAACATTTCCTGCAGTTAACCTGTAACATTCTCTCTACCCGTGTGGGGGAACTTGTGGAGCCAGGGAAGATACCCACAGTGCCAACAAACCCCTTTTTTAACTAACAAATAATTCTTGTTCCGCCCTCTGAACACACAGGGGGGCTGAACAAAACCAGACCCAACCATTTTCTTTCAGCGGGGCTGCAGAGTTTCATGGCTGTTGAGTTCGTACCTTCTGTCCAACTGCGTTTCTGTCACTCGGGTCTGTGTGTGACCACACAAATATTTCCTTCCAAAATAAATGCCCTTTCCATCTGTCTCGCTTTCACAGAATCCCAGAATGTCAGGGGTTGAAGGGCCCTGGAAAGCTCAACCAGTGCAATCCCCCCATGGAGCAGGAACACCCAGCTGAGGTTCCACAGGAAGGTGTCCAGGCGGGTTTGAATGTCTGCAGAGAAGGAGACTCCACAACCTCCCTGGGCAGCCTGGGCCAGGCTCTGCCACCCTCACCAGGAACAAGTTTCTGTTCAAAATTAAGTGGAACCTTTTGTGTTCCAGTCTGTACCCATTGCCCCTTGTCCTGTCACTGGTTGTCACCGAGAAGAGCCTGGCTCCATCCTCCTGACACTCTCCCTTTAGATATCTGTAAACATGAATGAGTCCCCCCTCAGTCTCCTCTTCTCCAGCTCCAGAGCCCCAGCTCCCTCAGCCTTTCCTCACACGGGAGATGCTCCACTCCCTTCAGCATCTTGGTGGCTGCGCTGGACTCTCTCCAGCAGTTCCCTGTCCTTCTGGAACTGAGGGGCCACAACTGGACACAATATTCCAGGGGTGGTCTCCCCAGGGCAGAGCAGAGGGGCAGGAGAACCTCTCTGACCTACTGACCACCCCCTTCTAACCCACCCCAGGTACCATTGGCTTCCTGGCCACAAGGGCCCAGTGCTGGCTCATGGTCACCCTGCTGTCCCCAGGACCCAGAGGTCCCTTTCCCCTGCGCTGCTCTCTAATAGGTCATTCCCCAACTTACACTGCAACCTGGCTTTAGTTCGATGTTCAACAGCTCTCAAAGCCAAAGCTGCCTGGCACTCAGCCTGCTGCTTTTTCAGTGTTTCTGTAAAATCTCTCACTGTGTTCAATACCGCTCTAAAAGTTGGATTAAACTCTATTTTTTTATAACATCTACAGGCGTGCACATGCAGATCTGCAGCCAGCACCAGCTTCCCCTCCTGCGATATTTATTCCCCAGACGAGTGCATTAGGAAAGGAGAAGAACCGTAATTTAGCTTTCAATCTGCTGCAGGCATCGCATGTCAGAGTCAGCGCTTCAACGAACTGCAAGCTTTTCAAAAGGCGTTGGCATCAAAACCAGAAACACAGAGGATGTCGACATGTTTTACTACTGGATTTAACAAATAACTTCCTCCCGACCCAAAGCTCTCGATCGGCCGTTTCCCTCCCTACAAAACACAGCTCGGGGGCCTTCACAGTTTGCTTATGGCACAAATAAATAACCCGTCGGAAAACAAAGAGTCTTTTTGTTTCTCTAAAGAGCTGAACTGGGCTGTAGGTGGTACCACCGAAGACAGCACTGGAGAGGAAACCGCTGAAATCCACCACAACTGCTCCTACTGGTATTGAACAATCTTGATAGAAAACACAGTGAAACAGCTAAGAATAGAAACCTCAGAAACTTATTCAATAGGATGTCACTCATCTGCAAAACCTACACTTATTTTAATTAGAAATAACACTATTTCCTACTCATCCTGTCTTTTTTTATCTCTAACAATGACTCTACAACCTCTGTTGTCCTGCAGCCGATTCCCCGTGTTCCCTCCCTCGCTGTGTGAGGTCCCGATGGGGCCCAAAACTCGGCGCAGGGCCCAGCGCTGCGTGTTGTGGTTTGTCCCCGTCACCGGCAAAATGGGAAAAGAAATCACAGCCCGCTCGCTCCCTCCCTGCCAACGCGTTTTCCAGCGCAACGATGCCCTGAGGGAGAAAAGAAAGGGCAGAAACTGGTGTTCGGTGCTGCCCACGCGTCTTGTGAGTCACAGGTGGGAAGGAACCGGCAGGATCCAGCGTGTTCTGCCCTTGGCGCTGGTGGGGACCTGCTGGGTGCCAACCCTGCTCCTCTGTCCCCAGGCCGGGCTTCAGGAGTCCCTTCGGTGCTTCTTCTGCTCGTGGTACTGCGTTATTTTCTGCTGGAAATACGCTGTGGATGAGAAAAGGTCATTAGTGAAATGCACCCAGGGGCCAAACCGTGCTGGGTTATGCACCCAGGTGACATCGGGGTTGTTGCAGTTCCACCATCCCGCTCACCTACCCAAAATGGGCTTTATTAATGTTAGCCTAAGTTTTTAATGCACGCGTTTGCTCCTGTCCAGTTTTTGTGTTTCCTCTCCAACCACCAAGAAAGCAGGAGACCCCAGGAATGCGAACAGCCAAGAAGGTGACGTGGATTGGGAATGTTACAAGAAAGCTTGGATTGTGCTATCCCTCTGTCCCAACCCTGGGCACACCCAGGTCCATATAAAGTCTGACCTAAACGGGCAGAGAAAGCAGCAACCGTGGTAGTGCTGGTGCTGAAGTCCTGGGGGCTGGGGAGGGACCCACCAACAGCACCATCTGCCGCTCGCTGCCATGGGGCAAATCCTGGACCAGGACATCACTGGCCACCAGAGGTTTTTTGGGTGGCTTCCTCAACTTCTATCATCCCTATTTGTCCTCATCCCAGGCTGGGAGGGGGATCAGCTCTGCCCAGTAAATCCCCAGAAAGGGCGAAGAACCAGCCTGGCTGCCACGGGTCCAGTGGCAGAGATGAGTCAGGGTTTGCAGCAGCTCCCAGCTGCTGTCTGCATCCCAGCCAAATATTTGCACTGCTACTGGCATGTTTGTCGAAACACTGAGCTCTTGATGTCAAGCAAAAGATATAAATGAGCCCAGGGGATTTTTTGATTGTCTGACATGGACAGAGAAATGCAGCTGTTGAGCAGATGGGTGCTACTCCCTGTCTAGAGCATCCTCAGCCTTGAGTGCATCCCGCCCTGCGCATGGGGCAGCTCCTTCCTGGTTAAGGGAGCTCTCCTGGAGGAAAAATGGGGCCATTTACCTTCCTGTGGGATCCTACTCTTTTCCGCTTCCTCAATAAATAAGGAAAACATGTTCGTCTTCACGAATTTCTTCACAAATTTGCGGTTGGTCTTGGAGGCGATGGCTTTGCAGAAGGCTCGCTCCTGGAAGGTGCCCGAGCCGTTTTTGCTCCACTTGATGTGCGAGGCATAGTGGCCGACCATGCGGACGAAGAACTGCACGAAGGCTTCAGAGACGAGCGTGTTCACCTGCTCGGACGCTGGAAGAGGACACGGAGCGCGAGGTGGGGATGGGACCTCTGAGCATAGAAAGGATGGGTGTTTTTTAACCCCATTGGTTCTCAGTCTCTGCATCCCAAGAAATTATTTGCTGAAAAGCTCCCTCTGCCAGTAAACCAAGATCAGAGTAATTTTGCTGAGGGAGCACTGGCTGTGTTTGCTTTCCAGGGTGGTGGCATCTTTATGGGCCAAATAGTGGCAAAACCCAACTGTTTCAGCAGAATTAATTGTTCCTGCTCTCATGCTTTGCAGGACAGGGGAAAGGCCAAGGGATTTCTCTCCTGTCATTGCATTTTATTGCAAATGAAGGCAGAAACATCCCAGGCCAGGTGTCTTCAGGAAGTAGTTTTGCAGAGGACTCTGGCCATCTTGCATCTGTTTTACCATATATAAAGAGACGCCCTTACTGTGTATGTTGTTATTGTTGTTGTGCCTGTTCAGAGATGTCAGCATCTCGTTCTGCAGCTTGATGGGCAAGATCTCCTCCTCATCGCCGACCTACAAGGCAAAAGGGCTGTGAAGCACCCGGTCCAGGTGGGAACACAGCTCAGGTGGCTACGAGCAGCTGTTAGTGCAGCTCATCAATGGGGCTTTCTGCAGAGCTCGTTAATTAATTGTCATTGCAGGGTGATGCTGGGAGTGGGATGCCCAACACATGGACCCTGCTGCTACCACTCATGAGAAGAGAGATGCGATGGATCGAGACATCCCTTTCACAGAACCACAGAATCATTTTGGTTGGAAAAGACCCTCAAGATCATTGAGTCCAACCATTCCCCCACCCCTGGCACTGCCCCATGTCCCTGAGAACCTCATGTCCGTCTGTCCAACCCTCCAGGGATGGTGACTCCAGCACTGCCCTGGGCAGCCTGTTCCAATGCCCCACAGCCCTTTGGAGAAGAAATTGTTCCCAAGATCCAACCTAAACTGCCCCCAGGATTCGCGGTTTGGCCTCCCCAGTGCCCAGCACAGGGACGGTCACTGTCCTGGGCCTGCTGGCCACACCAGTGCTGGTCTGAGCTGTGGGACATTATCCCTGCATGGGTGACATGAAGATGTCTCTGCCTGCAAAAGCTGCTGGGTCATGGGGACCAAGGGTGGAACGGGGCCCGTCCCGGGGTGACCCAGGCCAGGCAAACCCACCCCCACCCTGCACGGGGCACCTACCGCCCGGAGGATCTTCCCTTCGCACAGGTCGACTATCAGAGCCTGCAAGAGAGCGGAGCAGAAGCAGGTTAACCCTAGCACGGCAGCCGGGCTTCCTCCCACTCCTTTTACCATCACCCATCTGTGTGCACAGCCCACTGGGGCAGGATCGGTCCCTCTGAGCAGGAGGGACCCGGACAGAGAACTGAGGCATCCCCCAGGGACTGTGTTTGCCCCAGGCTCGGTGGCTTGTCCCCACGCAGCCTTTCTTTGCTCCCGCAAGGCTGGGACGATGCCACTAGCCAGCCTGGCCCCAGGGTCACGGCTGTGGGTGCTGGGGTGGCCGGCAGCACCCAGGAGACATGGAGGTGTCACCCCAGGTGCCAACAGGACATGCAAGAAGCCCCAGTCTCCATATTCCTGGATGAGAAAAGGGTGCAAGCAGAGCCTTTCACCCCAGAGTCAACCAAACCCAGGGTCACCGACTAATCGACAGCTCTATCCAGATGTTTCCCCTCCCAGTTGAAATACCTCCTCCATTGGCTGGTCCAGGACCTGCTCCAGGTGCCGCATCTGGATGCCAACCATGAAGGGCGTGGGGCAGCAGACGGTGGCGAGCAGGCACTCGGGGACCACGGGGATGTAGGTGTGAGCCCAGGTGAAGGGGTAGAGGAGAGCGGCCACGGCGTGGATGCACTGCGACAGGACACTGCGGGACAAGGAGCCATCGCGGTGGCATCGCATGAGGTGGCATGAACCAGTACAGGGGAGGGGTGGACCTGCTGCAAAGCAGCTTTGCAGAGAAGGACCTAGGAGTCCCCGTAGACAACAGGGCGACCATGAGCCAGCAATGTGTCCTCATGGCCAAGAACCCAATGTTTCTTGGTGTGCATGAGGAAGAGTGTGACCAGCAGGTCAGGGAGGTTGTTCCTTCCGCTCTGCTCTACCCTGGTGAGGGCAGCACTTGGTCCAGTTCTGGGTTCCCCAGTTTAAGAAGGACAAGGGATTACTGGAGAGAGTCCAGTGGAGGGACACAGAGATGCTGAGGGGTCTGGAGCATCTTTGTGACAAGGAGAGACCAAGAGAGCTGGGGCTGTTGAGCTGGAAAAGAGAAGCTGAGAGGGATCTGATCAATGGATCAATATCTCAGGGTGGGTGTCAGAGGACGGACCAGACTCTGTTCAGTGGTGCCCAGCGCCAGGGTGAGGGGCAACGGACACAGACTGAAACACAGGAGGCTCCATCTGAACATGAGCAGAAACTTCTTTGCTGGGAGGTGCCAGAGCCTGGCCCAGGCTGCCCAGAGCGGGTGTGGAGTCTCCTTCTCTGAGCCATTCAAACCCCCTGGACCCACCTGTGTGATCTGCTCTGTGACCCTGCGTGAGCAGGGCTGGGCTGGGGATCTGCAGAGCTCCTGCAACCCAACCAGCCTGGGAGTCTGTGAAAGGGAATCTCACAGCTTGGAGTAAACATCCCACCCTGGCTCAGCTCTGTCCTGGAAGCTCTTTCAAGGTTGGTTTTCTTTGTTTGTTTTGGTTTTATCTTTAAGTAAACAGACGAGGACTCACCTCAGCTCCTCTGCCAGGAAAATGAGCCGTCGCTCCAACACAGCAGAGGCGAAAATGTGCAGGATGAGGTGGGGGCTGAGCCGCTGGAGCAGAGCCTGGAACTCCACGTGCTCCAGATGAGCATCCACCGGCCGCGTGAGCTCGATGAGCTGCAAGGACGAGCCACCAAACTCCGGGTTAGGAGGTGCGAAGCTCCCCCTGCACCGCCCTGGCGCCCCGAGATGGTGATTTGGGGGCAATTAATGACCCAGGGTTTGCAGCATCTGCATCACGTCCCTCCACAAGGGACAAACCTCATCTTGTCCTGCCTGGGGATTTGAGCCGTGCGGCGCTCAGGGTGCAGGGGAAGGCAGCGGCGATGTGTGCCAGGGCTTTTATTTATTGGGGCACTGGATATTTAACTAAAATGCCTCTTTTTTCCAGTGCTCACAAGCCTCTGGTAGGAGAGGAGCAGGGACGTGTCCCCATCGGGGTATCTGACAGCTCGTCCGTGAGCTTCCAGGAAAGGGAGGAGGGATGAGGGTATGACTTTCATTATAAAAACCACAAAAGCTTCCTCAAAAGCCTCTCTGGCAGCACCAGCTCACATATTCCCAGCTAGGATGGCCCAAAAGTGAATTATCTAGCGGATATTTGCAGGTGGTCTGTCTATTCTGTTGGCTTTGCCCCAGAAAAGTCTCCCAAATGGGGTCGATGCCCCTGCCAGGGTTAACAGACCCGTGCAGCTCAGGACACAGCCCTGGCCCCTCTCCCCAGATTTTGGGGGGGCATCCCCCTCCTCCATGGGCCAGGCTGCCTTACCAGCAAAGCAGCATCTTCCCAGTGAGGAGCACAGGGCTCGGCTGGGCTCCGCAGCCCATTTCCAGCACAACTCCCGCACTATCCCCAGCTCATGCAGCACCAGAGTTTCTTTTTACCCCTTTCCCTGTTTTCTCACAGGTCTTGACTCGCTCCAGGTCCTGCCCGGAGCCCCAGAGCTCAGCTCTTTCGAAGAACATCCCCATCCGTCCTCCCTCCCCGTCACCCCTGCTGCAGCCTGGCCTGCAGCCAGAGCATTGAGCAACCTGCGCAGCCCTTGCACAAGCCTTCCTGGATGAAGAAATCACTTGAAATTTGATAGCCAGCTGCTAAACTGCACTAGAGAGGAGGGATACTGCTCTCAGACCCATCCTGGCAGGACACATCTGGCTTGCTCAGCACCGAGGTTATTTTGCCCAGCGCCGGAGCAGATTCTCCCCCTTTTTCCACCCCAGCTTTGCCACAAGAGAAAGCAAAATCAGAAGAAAAGGCTCTGCCTGTGCAAGCCTGGGCCGTGTGTGGGCGGGATGAGCCCGCGGGCGCTGTGCCGGATCAGATCTGCGTTCCACAGGTGAGGGCTGGGCTGGCCCACGCCTGCGCCGTGGTGCTGAACCGCGCTGCCGAGGGGAAGCTGCAGTCCTTGACACCCCACAATGGCCCCACAGCACCCCAACGTTTCCTAATGTCCAATCTGAACCCCAGACGCTGCACCCAGAGGTGCGAATGCTCCCCGGCCCCCGGCACGATGTGTCGCTCTGATGTGAAAGCTGTGCAAGAACCGACGTGTTAAGAACCTGGGGAGGTTTTGTGCTGGCAGCTCTGGCTGGTGAAGCTGCAAAGGTGCTGCTTTGCAGGGATGCAAAGATGGGGCAGCATCACCTGTGGCCCCATTCTCATCTTTACTGCTGGCTGCTCCCTTCCTGGACCAGGAGGGAGGTGCCACTCCTGTTCATAGAATCACTTTGGTTGGAAGAGACCCTCAAGATCATGGAGTCCAACCATAACCCACCCCTGGCACTGCCCCATGTCCTGAGAACCTCATGTCCGTCTGTCCAACCCTCCAGGGATGGTGACTCCAGCACTGCCCTGGGCAGCCTGTTCCAATGCCCCACAGCCCTTTGGGGAAGAAATTGTTCCCCACATCCAACCTCAACCTCCCCTGGTGCAACTTGAGGCCGTTTCCTCTGCTCCTGGCGCTTGTTCCTGGGGAGCAGAGCCCGACCCCCCTGGCTCCAAGCTCCTTTCAGGCAGTTCAGAGATCAGAAGGTCTCCCCTCAGCTCCTGTTCTCCAGCTGAACCCCCCAGGTCCCTCAGCTGCTCCCATCACACTTGTGCTCCAGCCCCTCTCCAGCTTCCCAGGGCACGAGGCCCCCGGCAGCCCAACCCAGCACCCATGGGTGCTGCAGGAGTGGAAGATGCTCCCAGAGATATCCTGGGTTCCCCACATTCGAGCAGTCCAGGAGGTGCCACTGAGCCCCCGAGACCCCCACCAACCTCCGTGCCTGACTCGGGGATGAAGCTTTTAATGGTGACGGTTTTCCCTGGAGCTGGGAAGGGCGATTCCCGCAGGCCCTGCATGAAGGGGTAAATCACCGCCATGGAGATCTGGCGCCTCTTCTCCACCTCGTCCAGGATCTGGGGAGGGGAAACACGAGCTGTGAAACCCTGTCAGGCACTGGAGTGGCTGCCTGGGCCACCACCGCGCCAAACGGAGCCACCACGTCCCTACCTTGGAGAAGAGCCCAAAGCAGCCCAGGCAGCTGATGATGCAGAAGACCTCGGGGAGGCGGGCGCCACGGCCGGATGGCTGGAAGAGGATGGGGAAAGGGTTTGAGCATCTGTCCCCAGAGAACCCCCTGGCCCCACTCACCCCCACCCAAACACCCCACCCCACGGGGGCGATTTTCAGAGCTGGGGCTGAGGCCAAAGGTGCAGCTGATGCTGTAAAGCAGAGGGTGCCCAGGGAAGGCAATTCAGATAGCAAAGCTGTTCATCATTTTGGTGCAAAGTTCTCTGGCATGTTCCCAAACTTTCCTCCTCCCCAGACACGTGTCCTCTGAGACGTCCTGCCCCCCATCCCTGGGGCTTGTTCTGCCTCCTACTGAAACAGGGACCATCAGGATGAGCACCCAGGCTTTATTTCCCTTTCCAACTGGACTATCCCTCTGCTCTCTGTGCCTTCAGCCCTCCAGACATCCAGTTCCACCACCCAGAGCACAGGCCTGGATGCAGAAGTGGGTGGGTTTGCCAGGGTGGTGGGATCCAGCAAGTCACCAAGCCATGATGTATGTCCCTGTAGCTTTATATCCCTGTGGCTTTGTGTCCCTGTGGCTTTATGTCCCTATTTCAGCAGGCTGTGCATATATCAGCAGCAAAGTGCGATCTCCATCGCACCTCGCAGCCCCCGAGCCGGCCAAATCCACGGGATGAGAAAATCAACCACTGGTGAGAAGCCATTTTTGGGGATGGAGCTGAGGGCACCCAGCTCCCTGGCACCCGGCTGGGCACGTACATCCCCATCCTGATGGCGAGAGGGATTTGCAGCCGTTCTGACCACTATGGCCAAGGGAAAGGAGCCAGGGACACTGCAGGATGTTGGTGGGGAGGCACCTCCTGACCATTGCATCTCCTGGTTGCATTTCAGGTCCACAGCAAATGCTGTTTTCCTCCATCCAGCATCTGGCTGATGTCCCAGAAGAAGACAGCAAGAATAAAAATCCCTCTGAGCACCCCCTTGGTGCTCATAGTCATCTTTGTCAAGGCAAGTGGCTTTCTAAGGCACGTCCCCAAGAGCGGCGGGGTGCTCACCAGCAGCCGCCTGCAGTAGCCGATCTTCCTGCTGCCGTCCACGTCGGTCAGGACGAAAGAAAAGGTTTCACTGCAGAAAAAGAGAGGCAACATGTGGGGATGGGATGGCTCATCCAGCCCACAGCCCTTGGAGCTGGGAAACCGAGGCCGTGGATGGCGCAGGTACCTGGGGAACTCGGTGACCGGGGCCCAGTTGTTGCCGTCGGGGAAGCAGAAGAGGGGGATGGCTTGTAAGAGACGTTCCTCCTCCTCCTTCTGGCCCTTCAGCAAGTTCTCACGCTGGAATGAAGTGATGGCAAGAGTCAGGGTGATGGGATGCCCATAGCCCCAGGGATGGGGAGGGATGGGGTGGGAAGGGCCACGTCCCAAAGCAACCCCTGGCTCAGACCGAAGCAGAAGGTGCCTGCACATCCCTGGACATGCATCTCTCAAAAATCCCATTTTTGACTCTTTTACCCCATGGATAGTGGGGCAAAGCGGAGGCGCCCCAGGGTCCCTCTGCAAACAGGGGGTTTCCTCCTCTGCCACCTCTCCAAGGTGGGATTTCACCACTGTGGTCTCCCCTTTTGGGACAGGAGAGCAAGGAGCACACCCAGATTTTCCTCCTGGAGTTTGTGGCCCTGAGCTCTGATCACAGGGAGGGACAGATGGTCCCAACAACCCCAGCCCACTGCAGGCCAAGCCCTGGGGTTTGGGTCTGCGACTCCAGGGCACAGGGGGTTTGTCTGTTCTCCTGCCCCAGCTTGAGTGATGGGGAAGAAGCAACAGCTTTTCCTCTAAATTCAGAAAACTCGTCTTCCCGAAAACAGGGGACTAAATACCTTTGGGAACTGGTAGGTTATCTTGGGTTTGTAACACCCGTCTGACATCTTCAGTGACACCACCACCAGGTACTCGAAGAAAAACTGTCCAGCAGAATAGAAGACGGAGCTCCGCTCTCCCGGCTTCCCCGGCAGCACCCGCGAGGGGTTGTTCTCTGCAGCGGAGGCCTCCTCTTTTCCTTCTGTAGCCAAAAAACACCCCAAAACCAACAGATCAGCATGAAAGGTGAGGCCTGGAATAACCCTGGTAGCAGCACAGATGTAGAGCTACACGCGGACTTGGTGCACAGGGTGTTTTGGTCCCTGACAGGGACACGTGGGCACAGGACACAGGAAGGAAAGAGAAACGGCTTTTTGGGGTCTTTTGGAGAAAATCCAAGTGCTGTCAGACAGCCCCAGCATCCTTTGCCCCATCCCAGGGAGGGCAGAGGGATGCTCGGAGAGAAACCAGCACGTGGGACATGCAGAAACCGTCTGTGAGAAGGTGTGGGAATGTTTCTACAGCGGTTAATTTGCTTCCCTTAGGGGGGGGAAATAAAACAAACCAGCAAACAAACACCCCAGATCTTGTTTGAGCATCTCCAACGAGATGAATCCCGACCTCTAACTGCCAAATGTCCTGGGAACTGTTGATTGCAAATGAGGGTTTTCCCTAAACCGCGGCTCCCGAAGCAAAGCAGGTCCTGAGGTGACACCCTGTTTCTTGTTCGGCTGGTTGGGGAGGACAGCGGGGGAGCATCAGCCTTCATAACCCGAAAAACTAGAAACAAGAGTGAAAAAGGCCCAAGCTGACATGGGGAAGGGCTGTGGGACGATGGTGGGGGGGCAGCGAGATGCCAGGGCTGGGAAGGAGAGGAGGGAAATGCCAGCAGGTGGGACGCGCCACACAAATCCCCAATTCCCGGCACTGGAACTTGGCCTTGGCTCAGGTTATGGTCGAACCGAAATGTTTGAGCTGCTCCTTGAAAGGAAAACAAATAGGTGGCTGGATGAAATCTTGCCCCGCATCCTGGCGTTTGGTCCCGGGCTCTTTCAGTTGTGCCACAGCTTGACAGGACACCAACCCTGTCCCTGTCCCATCCTCCTCCCCACTCCGTGTATCCCGCAGCTCCGCAGCTGCCTCCTTTAGCCTGAAAACACCTTTGGAGCCCCCACTCCAGCTCACTGGGAGCGGATGGGAGCAGCAAGCTTGTCCGAGGAGGTGACACTCACAGTCCCGCCATGGGACGTCCCTTCCCAGGGACTGGAAGCACCTTTCCCAGCTCAGGGCGGGGAGATGCTCAAATCCACCCCCGCGTGCACCCCAAGGCTGCTCCACCTCCGCATGCAAAGTCCTTCCTTTTGGCAAGGTGCGATTTATCCCAAAGAGAGCCCTGCACAGCGAGGGGAGCGCAGGAGCACCCCGGGGGTGAGACCTGGCTGCAGGCAGCTCTGGTTTGTCCTCAGCAGGGATAATCCGGGTGACAGCCCAATAAATTGTTCCAGGCCAGGGAGAAAATGTTGACAAGATGCACTTTGCTTCTCCTGCTCCTCCTTGGGATGCTCCAGTGATGGCTTCGGCATCCCAGCCTCCCACTAAGGGGCCAGGGCAGGAGGTTGTTGCTGGGGGAGCTCCAAGGAGCTGGGGGGCACTGCTGTCCCACGTCCTCACTGGACACTGGTGTCAATTGTTTCCCCGTCACAGATTGCCAGGGTAGGGTGAGAATCTGGTTAAATCCTGCCTATCCAGCCCCATCCTGTATTTCAGAGAACACAACACACACTCTCAAGCAAGGGTTGGATTTGCATTGTGTTCATGGGATTTTCAAACAGCCGAGTAAAACCCGCTGCTCCGGGGAGGCCGGTCATGCAGGGTGCAGATCTGCCCCTCGCTGATGGATCCATACACTCCCCAAAACAACCTGATGTGCCGAGCCCTGCCCAAAGCATGGCATCCCCTGGCAGTGCTCCCCTGCACCGGGTCTGCCTGTAAAGCCCTTGCTGGCAGAGCCTAAATCCCTCGGGGACCACAGAACCCCATCCCTGGGCTACAAGATGAGCTCTAGGGGTGTACAGGGCCATGCACCATTGTGCAGTGTCAGACGGGTTTAATTTGGCATCAGAGCTCACAGCACATCCCCAAATCAGCAGGATTCGCAGTCTCCTGGGGACACAAGGCACAGCTTTGGCCAATGACTCTCCCATAGCCCAAGCGGGGAAGACTTGGGGACCATTTCCCAGTTCCCCTAGCAGTGAGAGCATCCCCAGCGAGAAGAGATGAGCCAGGGGACCCGGGGGGCTCACACAGCTCCTGGATGGGAAGCGGCTGCTGCTAACGTGGATTTTCACCCCTCCTTCCACCAGGCACGGAGAGGGCAAAGGCTGGTGCACCACGGCCCACGCGGCACCGGGGCCACTGGCATGAAAAAGACGTTTTCCTGCACAACCAGCTTCCCGGATCAGAGCAGGGTTTTGTTATCAGCCGAGGGCTGCGCTCAGCCCCACGTTTCGATGCTGCACAACCTGTTTCTTTCCTCCCGGTAAACTCCCAGGCTGTGGTGTGCCAAAAATCTCCCAGCCTGGCGGACGGTTTGCGGGGGTGTTCTGCTTCCCCAGCCGTGTGGCCACCCACCTGCCCCAGCAGAGAGGAAATGGCTTTTGGTTTATCGAACCTCTTTTGCTGAGCTTGGAAAAACATCTATCACACCCAGAGCACAAAACAGACCTGGGGGGGGGAATTGCAATGAGCCTGCAAATCCACCACAGGTTGCCCCAACCTGCTCGAAGGAAGGCCAGAAACACCCAATGATCCATCCTGTATCTGTAGAAAAGCTCATAAACCCCAAAGGATCGATTCCTGCACCATCCTGCAAGGCTCCACAGCACCCACCTTCCTCGGGGACACCGTGCCCGGGCTGTCACCGGCCGGACCTGGCGTGTCCCAGCCGGTCTGAGGGCTGGTATGGCCACCTTGTCCACGGTGCCATGCTCCGGCGTGCCCTGCGACGCTGCGCTCGGTGGCCCAAGGGCTGGGAAAGCTCTTGGGGATGTGGTAACAGGGGTAGGGGGAACCCATAGGGGAGTGGGAACCCCACCCGGAGGCTGGGGTTGTCTATTTGGGACAGGAAAGGCTCCCTGGGGACAGGGTGCAGCTCCCAGGATGGGGTATGCTCCTGCGAGATGCGGGGCACTACCGAGGCGGGGGGATGGAGCGTCCCCAGGAGATGCGGTAAGTCCCGAGGCAGACGGTCCGAGCGGGGCTCTCCAGGGTGAGGGGACCGAGCGGTGCCTGTACCGCTCCCCCTGTCCCCGTCCCGACGGTGCCACCCGGCGTGGCCGCGCCGCGCTGCCCGGGAAAGTCCCCGCTCCGCCGGCAGCGTCGGCTCCCGCAACCGCGGCCCCGGTGCTGGCACCGGCACCGGTTCAGGCACCGACACCGATACCGCCAGCGGCACCTCCCGGAGCACGGCGCTGTCCCCTCCCCACCCTCACCTCTGCGGCCGGATCGCCGCAGGCTCCGTCGGAAGAAGCTGCCGATGGACGTGGCCATGGTGGCCCCGGCGCGGAGCGGAGCGGCCCCGGAGCGGAGCGGAGCGCTCGGCTTCCGCCCGCCGCGCTTTCGCTTTCCCGGGGGAGGAGGGACGGGACGGGGCGGAGAGGAGAAGAAAGGAGGAGCGGGGGGGCCGGGCCGCACCTGGCACCGGCTGGGCACCGGGAGTCCGCCCCCGGGCACTCAGATACCGGGGAGGGGAACGTGGGACAAGCGGACATGGGGGTCCTGTGAGCATCGGGGAGCACCTGGTTCACAGAATCACAGAATGTCAGGGGTTGGAAGGGACCTCAAAAGCTCATCCAGTCCAATCCCCCCGCCGGAGCAGGAACACCCAGATGAGGTTACACAGGTTGTGTTGTTGTGATGTGACACCTGGTTGTGAAAGAGCCAGGAGTGCCGAGCACGGGGATATGGGGAGAACCGGGCACCGAGAGCACTCAGACACGGCGGCCCTGGGAACACCGGGAATGGGGGAGCCAGGAGCACCCCTGAGTATGAGGATGGCACAAGAAGCTGAGCAGGGGAAAGCCAGGAGAACCGGGAATGGGGATACTGGGAGCACAGGGCAAGGGGAGCCAAGAACACCAGACATGGGGGTTCCAGGAGGGACCTGGATATGGGGGTCCTGGGAGTACTGGGCACGGGGAGACCTGAATTGAGGGGATGTGCACAGGGGCATCCCTGGGCAGAACGGGAGCTGCACACATCAGGGACGGTCGCAGCCTGGCACCCCCAATCTGGCACCAGGAGCAGGGTGGGAAATGGGGCAGGGACCCCGGGGACAAGGGGTGGTTTATGTCCCAAACCTCCAGCATCCCTGCCCCAACCTGGCTCTGGCCTCTCCACCTCCTCCAAGCCCTTTTCCCACTGGTGCCACAGGCACTGCAGGGCCGGGGTGACACTGAACTGTCCCCTTCAGGGGATGGAAGTTTTGGGGTGTCCCACTCTAAAATGCCATGGGGAGTCAGCAAGCTGCCCTGTCGATGTCACCATGCTTTCATTTCCACAGCCATTGGCTGCGAGCTTGTCCTGGCTCCGCTTGGGAACACCGGCTGGGTTGTGCTTCCCCTCGGGCTGGCGTTTCTCCATCAGGCACAGATTTATTCCCCGCTCAGAGTGACTCAGAGGCGTCCCAGCCAACTCTTGGGCTCGATGCCGGTTGCCGTCCGTCTTCGTTACGGGAAGGGAGAGCAGTTCATTAGCGCTGCGATACGGCGGCCACCCCATCCCGGGCACAGAGCCGGGACTCCTGGGGAGCTGCTCGGCTTTGCTGGACCACTGCTCGTGCTTTGACCGCTCCAGACCCACCAAGGAGGAAAGTCTCTTTGAAACCAGTGATATCTTTTAAAAAAAGCCCCATTTTCCCATCCTTAGCCTGTTTACACCCCTAATATTTCATTTGCTGTTTTTTAGGTAGTGCTTACACAGTAATTAAATGCACACAAGGGGTTTTGGGCACAGCTCTGGGTTATGTGGCCTTCAGGTGTGATGAGCTGTGCACCGTTGTCAGCCCTAGTGTAGCTATTTGCAGATTTCCTACACCAAATATACTCTTTTCACACTTTGCCACACATCCCATTCCCTTCCCTTCCTCCAGTGTGGGCTGGAGCTCGACAGTGGGTTTGCAGATGGTGGATGCTTTAGAAACACAGAATCCCAGAATGTCAGGGATTGGAAGGGACCTGGAAAGCTCATCCAGTGCAATCCCCCCATGGAGCAGGAACACCCAGCTGAGGTTCCACAGGAAGGTGTCCAGGCGGGTTTGAATGTCTGCAGAGAAGGAGACTCCACAGCCTCCCTGGGCAGCCTGGGCCAGGCTCTGACACCCTCACCAGGAACAAGTTTCTTCTCATACTTAAGTGGAGCCTCCTGTGTTCCAGTTTGCACCCATTGCCCCTTGTCCTGTCACTGGTTGTCACCCAGAAGAGCCTGGCTCCATCCTCCTGACACTCCCCTTTAGATATCTGTAAACATGAATGAGTCCCCCCCTCAGTCTCCTCTTGTCCAGCTCCAGAGCCCCAGCTCCCTCAGCCTTTCCTCACACGGGAGATGCTCCACTCCCTTCAGCATCTTGGTGGCTGCGCTGGACTCTCTGCAGCAGTTCCCTGTCCTTCTGGAACTGAGGGGCCACAACTGGACACAATATTCCAGGTGTGGTCTCCCCAGGGCAGAGCAGAGGGGCAGGAGAACCTCTCTGACCTACTGACCACCCCCTTCTAACCCACCCCAGGTACCATTGGACTTCCTGGCCACAAGGGCCCCGTGCTGGCTCATGGTCACCCTGCTGTCCCCAGGACAGTGTCCCCAATGGCTGCGTGTGCCCCTGACCTGGCCGTGATGCTGCTGCTTGACAGGGTTATCAGGGAATTGCTGGTCCAGGAGATGGTTTCTGCCTGATTGTGAGTGGGTGGAAAAGCACTTCCCGGAGGAGAGGGCAGTGTGTTTGTTTGCACACAGGGCTTGTTCCCAGGAGAAATTTCCTCTTGGCACGAATAAAAAGTAAGGGTTTTCCCCCTCGATTTTGAAGGAAAATCCCTGCTTTCCTGGAAACCAGAGCCACTTGGAGAAAACATCTGCTGCCCTCAGCCGGGAGAAATCCCCGCATTCTTTGATTTTTTTTCCCATATACACAAATCTTTTCTGCTTTCTTCCTTTAAGGCTACAATCCTGCCTCCATCACACTTTGCCTCCGCTCAGGCAGCTTCTGTGCGGGGAAGAAAAGACCCGTGTTCCCAGCCACAAAACCTCCCCGCTCCCCAGGAAACACTGTCCCTTTGTGCCCCTCGCACAGCCCAGCAAACCTTGTGCTGCTGAAAGAGGTCGAACTTCTGACTGTTCCCACTGAAAGCTCCTTCCTGCGGGAAGCACAGCCGCCCACCGGGGCAACAAACGGGCGCATTGTGGGATCCACGGGCCACCGCGGATGCAGCTCTTGCCGTTGTGCCGCTGTGTCACCACTGCCAAAATCGTTTCGCGTCCCTGAACCGAGCCTGGGGAGTTTTTTTCCCCTCCTTGCAGCTCCAGTGCTGATGAATACACGCTGGAATTTGGCTTTCTGCAGGCATGATGTGCTTAGACTGTAAATATCCCGTGGCCAGGGGACACCGTGGTGAGCATCCCGTGGGACCGGGGTGTCCTTGCTGCGGGAATCCTCCTCACAGCGCAGCTCATCATCCTCCTCCTGCCGAGGAAGGCTCGGCTTGCTGCCCCTTACCCCCTCCCAGTGTATCTTCACCCCTTCCCCGTCCTCTCGCTGGGTGCTGTGTTTCAAACGGGCGTTAGATGCTGGAGCAACCTGAGTGGTTTTGTGTTGCCCATCACAGCCAGGCTGGGGTTGGGGTTTGGAGATGAGGACTCTGGTTTCCTGCAGCACTCCTGGCAGGGGGGTCCCCAAGGGCAGCCCAAGGTGCCGGTGGATGCCCCCAACCTCAGGGATGGGGACCCCAAGACCCTCTTTCCAGCCTTTCCCATACCAGGGAATTTCTCCCACTGGATGGCAGCATTAGAGCAAATAAACCTTTCTGGAAACCTGGTGGGAGAACAGACCTTGCTCCTGAGGGGCTGTTCTCTCTGGTTATCCGGCTCGGGGAGGTTTGTGCTTGGGCTGAGGACGTGCATGTTCAGCACACTTGTGTTTGCACCATTCCTGCCACTGGTGCTTTGCTCACTGCCCTGTTCAGTGCTTCATAAGCACTCTCAGCTCCCCAAAACAGGGACCCGTGTAACATAGAATTATAGAATCATTTTGGTTGGAATAGACCCTCAAGATCATCGAACCCAGCCCTCATGGGACACCAAAATCATGACTTCTTAGCAAGATGCATGCCCTGTCCCCCAAAGCCCTCCCTGCTCCAATGCCGGGGTGCAGACACCCCAGCTCCAAGTCACAGACCCCAGAGGTTGCACATTTTTGCAGGAAAAAAGCTTTTCGTGTGGTGGTTGCAGAGGGGGCTGCAAAGCTCCCAGGGACTAGAGAGCAAAATTAACCTGGCCACTTCTCCTCGTACCTAATGGTTTTAATCCCAAACATTTGAACCCACCTTTAGGATTTCTCGAAGGTGGTTTTTGGCAGAGGGGCTTGGGCAGCACTGGGTGGGCAGGGAGGATGGGTGCGGGGCTGCAGCCCCCCGACAAATATAGTGCAGGGAAACTGCTCCTTTCCGAGGCCGTGGGACAGTCAGGAGGTGCAAAGGCGTCTCAGCTTACAGGCTCCCGGCCTGGCTGGTGTTGCTGTTTGCAAATGGGCATCCATAGATGGAAAGAGTCGAGCCGCAGAGCCTCAGGTGTAGCACAAGATTTCCCCCCATCCCTCCCATACAGAGCCAGCAACTCATCCTGGGTTAAAATGCCGCCTCTGGGCCATGTTGACATTGAGATGTGCTTCACGGGTTAACCCCCTGCAACGTGCGAAGCCTACAGCTTATTTTCCGTCAGGATGCACCTGGTTTTGGCTCCAAGGCACTTGCTGCCCCTTATCCTGCTCAATTCAAAGGGCTTCTCCCTCCTCCTTGTCCCACCCTGGTGCAGGATGAACCCTCAGCTGAGCCTGGAGAACCTGTGGTGTGTCTGGGGGCAGGTGGTGGCACTGGGGTCCAACCTCCTGCGTGGCTTTTGTGAAGTCCTGGGAATCCCCACTCCAAAGGGTTGTGGTTCAGTGACCTGCCAGTGCTGGGGACACTGGGGACACTGGGGATGGGGAGGACAGGGTGATGGTGCTGGGGGTCGCAGTGGCTCACCCTGGGGAGATGCTGGAGAGGTCCAGGGCAGCCAGTGGGGAGCTTGTTTTGCTATTTGATTTTTAAGAAGGAGGAAATTGGGAGTTTTCCAAGCTGGGCTGAGCGGGCTGGGAAGGGAAGGGCAGAGGAATCGTAGAATCACAGAATTGTTTTGGTTGGAAGAGCCCCTCAAGATCATTGAGTCTGTTCCCCCACCCCTGGCACTGCCCCATGTCCTGAGAACCTCATGTCCGTCCGTCCAACCCTCCAGGGATGGTGACTCCAGCACTGCCCTGGGCAGCCTGTTCCAATGCCCCACAGCCCTTTGGGGAAGAAATGGTTCCAAGATCCAACCTCAACCTCCCCTGGTGCAACTTGAGGCCAAGGGCTGGTCCTGCTCCTCGGGTGGGCACTGTTGTGAGCACGGGGGTCCTGCTGTGCTGACCCCAGACCTCTCCCCATCTCCTCCATAGAACATTAAGATTTGCAGCTGGGTGCAATCCCTGCGGGCTGGGGGGCACCGAGACCCCACTCAGTTACTCTGTCAGAGCTGCAAACTACGACCCCAAACTGAGCTTTAACCCAAGGAGCTCTGTGAGATTTGCTAATCTCAAAATATTGTTGGCATTCAGAACAGTGATTTACTGCGTGTTTTGCCACAGCAAGTACTTTCTGAAAGGCCATGCTAAGTTTACACCGGAGCTGCTGGGATCAGATAACCCATCGCTGGCTGCTCCCTCCGTGTCCCTCGCGTCCCTCCTGGTTACCGTGCAAAAGGACATCAGCTTCTTCTGCACCCCACGAGTGCGACCACAGTTAAAAAGGGACCATGAGGGTGCTTTTTCTCATCCAGGTGGTGGGGTGGGATGTGGGTCGGGTCCTGGCTTGCAGGAGGATGTGAATTCATGAAGAGCTCCAACACTTTGCTTTGCAAGTCACACTGCCAGGGACAGAAAATAACCAGCCCTGGTGCCCTCCTGGCCGTGTCCACCTCCCCAAGGGCTTTGCAGGTGGTGAAATTAAATCAGCTTCTCACTCTCAGTGGCACCCAGGGCTGGGTGAGAGCCCGGCACGTCCCTTCGCATTCCCGCAGTGTTTTACCACCCACGGGATCCTCAAGGGCTTTACAGGTGCTGGGCAGGAATGACGCCTCTGGCCACTGTCACCAAGTGAGAGCCCAGGGCATTTCCAGCTGGTGGTGGGGATGGTGCCTCTGTCTGTCCCACTGTTGGAGAGGTCTGTCTGTCTCCTTTCTAAGGACCAGAGCTTGGGAGGCACAGGACCCCATATCTCTCCCTCTTGCCCCCAGATCCCTCGGGATCTTTGCCACCTCCTAACCCACAGGAGATGGGAACAATCGCATGTGCTCGTGGCAAAAGCCACCACCAGCCTCAGCCCTGGCCTGTGGTCAAAAACACGAGTGTCCTTCTTGTGCTGACATGCACACGGACAAGGAGGAGGATGGAGCGTCCTCTTCCATGGTTGTTTCCTTGCAGGTTATTGGGCCAACAGATCAAAACTCCCTTGGTCTCTGAAGCCCACGTCCTGGCCCAGCTGCTCTGGATATGCTTTCGGTTGATGCTTCCTCCAGGGAAGGCCCAGGGCTGCCACACTATGCTGGATGGGGACAGCAGGGATGGGACAGGACAGGGAGCAGCACCCTGCGGGGACGTGCCCTGACCACGGCAGCTGGCACCCTGTGTCCCAAGCAGGGCTGGGTCAAACCTGACTGTGGGGACATCGGGGACACTAAGGACCGTGCATAAAGGGAACAGCATTTTCCCAAAGCCTGGCACGATGTCTGGAGGGTTTCAGTTGGATGAGGACAGCATGATTCAATGTCCCCATGATGCTCCCTGGTGGCAGCAGGGAAGGGTGCAGCTGGGTCGGACATCGCCAAACTGGTTTGTCTTCCTGGTTTACTGGGGCCCGGAGGGAGTCACTGGGATTTGAGGATGACCAAACCCCCGCTCTGATCCAGCAAACTCCAGGGAGGGCGGCACAGCAGGGACGCTCCCAAACCAAGGTGCCGGGGTTAGAGAGGGACATGGGGCAGGTCCAGGTCATGCTGCTCCTTAAGGGACCAGATCCCAGTTTCTTCAGAGCATCCAGGGAAGGGCAGCTCTCAGCAAACCCCTCGCACACGCCTCGGGGACATCCTTGCATTACCTGCTGCACCACCGGTCCAGCAGAGGGACACAAAGATGCTGAGGGGTCTGGAGCATCTTTCTGCTAAGGAAAGGCTGAGAGAGCTGGGGCTGTTGAGCTGGAGAAGAGAAACTGAGAGGGATCTGATCAATGGGATCAATATCTCAGGGTGGGTGTCAGAGGATGGACCAGACTCTGTTCAGTGGTGCCCAACGCCAGGGTGAGGGGCAACGGGCACAGACTGAAACACAGGAGGCTCCATCTGAACATGAGCAGAAACTTCTTTGCTGGGAGGTGCCAGAGCCTGGCCCAGGCTGCCCAGAGCGGGTGTGGAGTCTCCTTCTCTGAGCCATTCAAACCCCCTGGACCCACCTGTGTGATCTGCTCTGTGACCCTGCGTGAGCAGGGCTGGGCTGGGGATCTGCAGAGCTCCTGCAACCCAGCCAGCCTGGGATCCTGTGATTTTAAAGTAATACTTGCTTAAAACTCCTACTCCAGGGTGACACCACAAGAACTACCCAGGGGGGCTTTGGGAGAGGGGTTGAGCCCATGTCCCAACTTGGCCCTGAGAACTCAAGCCTGTGGTCATTGCTTTGGGATGAAGTAAGTGTCCGCTTGCGTGCGACACACAACATGGAAAGCTTGTCTGCGTCTCAGCCCACCTGCCGCCTGCCCCGGCCGCTTGACTCAGCGCGCTGCGAATATCCCGGTGACACGGAGCCTGGATGTGCTGTGGGGACACGAGACGTGGCTGCCCCAACCCGCAGCCCTGCTGGCATTGGTGGTCGCCACTGTGTGTTTTCCATACGACCTCCCTGGTTTTCTGGAGGTTTAAGGAGCCATTTCTAGTTGCATCAGTAACTGGTAGTGTTGTCCTTCCCCAAAAGGGGGGTTTAGAGCTTTTTGCTGCTTAAATTCAGGGGATTTGGGCATTTTTCTGGCCATTTGTGGTGTCTCCAGCAGACTTGCAGTCCATGCAATGTGCGCAGAAGCGTATGTGACAGTAGGGACGCGGGGATGGTTCCTGCTCTCTCCTGTTGGGTGGCTTTGGATATATCCCACTGGGGATGGAAATGGGGACCCTGTCAGACTTGTTTGTCCTCTTCCCCATGCTGATACAGGCTATGGTTGACTGCTCCTTGCCATTCCTTGCTGTCTGGCTCTGTCCTCTGCCCCTGTGAAGCACATTGCTTGTGCCAGAGACCTCATGATGCCATACCCAGAACCAGTGGTGGCCCAGGTAGCAGCAGTGACATCCACCCCGCTGCTTTCACAGTCCTCCTAGGGTGCAAAGAGCCCATCAGGGTTTCCAGAAAAGTTCACGGGGACAGGGACAAGAGCAGAAGATGTTACAGGTTCAAGGAGCCCTTCCGACTCAGATAATGTGGACCCTTCATTTATTTTGGGCCTTTGGCATCTCTGCTTTGCTTTACGATGTGCAAGTGGGAAGGTCTCATCACCTCCTGTCTAATCCTGGAGCCCTGTTTAGGGGGTGGTCTTAATCTCCAAAAGCCTCCAGGATTTTCCCCAGCTGTCAGAGGCATTTTCTGTCTTCCTGCACCAACATATCAGCTGTTGGGATGGGGAAAGGTGTCGCCAAGGGTCTCTCCTGTCACACCTGACAGGTCTCTGATGCTGTGGTTTCCTAAACTGGGGAGTCTGGGTGAACGAGTAGACCTGATGCTTTTGGGTTTATTTATTTGCAATGGGACCCTGTCAATAAACCCAGTTGAATGATGACTGTGCAGTGTCTCTTGGGGGTTTTGAGTAACAGTGGCATGAGGAAGATCTGATCCTTTAAGGAAGAAATGATACTCGTTATTTAGACCTATATGTTACCTGGGAGATAGGGAAGGTAACATATCAATGGTGCAGCGGGCTGGAACTGTGGGTCAAAACCAATTTATAAAAAGTGCCTGCTTCCTGTAGAGAAGAGATCTCTTCTCACTGGAGAACAAAAAACCCCTGTATTTTGGCTAAAATCTGAAATATTTTTCAGGAGTTTCAGGCAAAAATGTATTTGATATTTAAATTATCACTAAAATGTTAATGTTCAACCCTCCCAGCTGCCTGCAGGAGCAGCCAGTGCAGCCCACTTGATGTTCTCTTAGTTTTCATGCCAAGGTGGAGGAATCGCACCTCTGGGCATTTTACTTTAGTTGCCAATACCAGACTCATTTTAGCTCTCTCACCCCGAGACTAAGGGGCTGAGACACCCTGTTCCCATCCTTGTAGGTGAAATGACTCCACGGGAACAGTTTCTCCCTCCCTGTTGTGCATCTGCAAGCAAAGCCTTTGTGGCAGGTAAATAACTTCCAGCTCCCGAGTCTGATCGTCGAGGGAAACCCTTTAACTTTGGACTTGGGCAACCTGCCACGATGCCTTTGTCATCTACACTGAGTGTAGTGTTTCCATGCTTGAGTTTGCTCAATGTGCCGTGGTCTTGTTGGCAATGTGTGAATAAATAGAATGCCAATATACTACAGTAACGTGGCCCAGATAAGTCTGGATGATAAACCATGTTGATTCACTTGCTCGTAACCTCTGAGTCATCCTGTGAGTCAGCAGAGAAAACAGCATCTAAACATCATCTAGAAGGTTGAAAAATTCAAGTTTTCTTCAAATCAAGAACTTGAAGTGAAATTATTGCATCAATGTTATTTTCCTTTCTTCTAGTTTTCAACCACGCTCACACAAATTGAAATAGGAGAGAAATCTGAGTGCTCATTTCCTTATGAACTAGAGTTTTTTATCGATCTTTTTTTTCCCCTGAGCTTTTAAAATTGCTTTTCTTGACCCATAATTAAAAAAAGCCTGCTTTTTGCAAATGATTTTGGTTTAGATTAGACTTCATGATCACTTTTATTAAAGACACGCAGGAAACTTCTGAGTAGCACTGATGGTTGTGGGAGCAGGACGGATGGATGGTCTCCTCCAGCCCTGTTTCATGGTGCTGGGGAGCAGGGCTGTTGTCCTTTGCCAGAGTAGCTACAGAAAATGTTCTAGTTCATGACCCACTTGGCAAATTTGAGCCACTCCAGGCTGGTCCAGGGATCAGGAGGGGCTGTCAGCACCCATCCATGGTCTTCAGGCAGCGAAAATGTCCAGGAGCCCAATATCACCTTCTCCTGCCCCAAGGAGGTCATTCCTCAGGCATCCCAAAGGTATTTTGGGAAAGGAGGAGCCTTCATTAGTTATATTCTCCTTCACTGGCGGAAGTAATTGAGGAACATCTGTGTTATCACATAGTTTTGGAGGAAACGTAGAATCATAGAATGGCTTGGGTTGGAAGGGACCTTCAAAATCATTTAGTCCCAATCCCCCTGCTATGAGCAGGGACACCTTCCACAAACATGCCCTCCTTGAGATACTGATACCACTTTTTGGTGTCCTGGGTCCATCCTGCTGCCAAACACTGTTGCTGAAATAACCAGGAGAGAGGAATCTCCCCTGCTGGAGCAGGAGGCTCGTGCTGCTGCCGGCCGGGATCAGAGCCCGTGGGGACCAGGTGTGCCCTTGACGTTATCCGATCCCCGACTGTTGTGCCGGGCTGGTGGTTGTGACGAGGTGTCTTCTCAGCTTACAGGAGGAGCAGGGCGAGCAGAAAGCACGGGGGTCTCCTTTGTGCTCTTTCTGGGGGTGGGCATTTGCACATCTTGCTGTCTGTTTTTGCAGAGCACCCAAGGGGACCTAGGGATGATGTGTCCATGCAACCATCAGTGCTCACCTGCTGCTGTCTTGCAGCCAGGAGCCCAGCTCAGCCTCTGGCCAAGATCAACACCTCCATGACAGCCTGATGGACCACAGAGCTGCCCTGGCCTCCTCTCACCATCTCCTCTTCCCACCATGGGTCCTCCTCCAGCTGGGATACATCCCTCAGAGCCTTAGGGTTCTTTTTGGGGATGTCATTATCCCTTTAAAGACCAGCCTGGCCAATGGGGTTTTGCTCTTCTCTCCCTCCCCTGACCACAGCTACCCCCACCTGGAAAACCACCCCCTTGTTAGCAAAGCTCAGATCATCTAGCGCTGTCAGAGTACGTACCTTCATGCTCTGGCTGTCTCAGAGATGCCTCTTGACCATGATGTCCATGTTTGGAGATGTTTCCTGAGGACCATGAAACCGTGAGCATTTGGACCAACAGCCAGGAGAGCTGCGCTTGCTTGGCCTCTCCACAGCAGCATCCCTGGAGGCAGGCAAGTAGCTGAGGAACAGGAGAAAATGCTCTGTCAACTTGAATTTGTAGAAGGCTGAGGAATAAGACCATAGGTTATGGAGACATTTTTAGCAGCATCTCATGCAGATCCTGGCAAGTGATGGAAGCAAAGACAGGGGGTGAGTGGTGTTATATCTTATAGGACTAATGGGGGTTTCTCGGTCAGTGGGGTCTCTGGGGTTTGAGGGCTAATAGAAGGTCTGATCACGAGTCCTGGGGTGACCAGACTCCATGGACAAGGTCCTGGTTGATGGGCAGGGCAGAGGCTGGAGGACATGGCGTAGGGCTGGCTGGTGATTAGTCTTCTCCAGGAACGTGGGTCAGGGGTGCGGGCAGATGGTTTGGCCCAGAGGATCCCGAGATCCTTCCAACCTCAACAATTGTGAGACTGAGGTTGAGGCTGGAGAGGGACATGGGGAAGCAGAGGGATCTGGGGTTACAGTGGGACCTATGGGAGGACATGGTGGAGAGCAGCTGGGTTAGGGGGGTCAATGCAGGATTAAGAGGGAGGATTGGGGTAGGGAGTTCTGTTGTCAAGCCACGGGCTGGGGGAAGGCATGGAGGGGTCCAGGGTAAATTGGGAGGCTGTGGGGGGGCTTGGAGGGGCAGTGTGGGGGCTGGAAAGTCCTTGGCTGGACAGGCTCTTGGTGCTGGGGACAGGAGCCATGTCCCCAAAGAAAGGTGACCTGGCCCTGGCCTGCCCAGTCCTGTGTGTGTGAGACCAGGGGGGTGGCGGGGTGACGGGGGGGCAGGACCATGTGCTGCTATCCCTGCTGAATGTGCAGGTCCCGGGTGGCTATTCCTGGCGGCCCCCGCCTGCGCAGGCAGATTGGTTTGCAGGGAGGTGACAAGTGCCAGCCGAAGCCTATAAAAATCTCTCAGCCCCTGTTCTGGCTCAGTGACCTGGTTCCCCCCTCCCAGCACAGCCATACCAGAGCAGAAACCGTCCGTGCAGTGGAGACGCCTGGTCCAGAGCAGGGATTCCAGTTTCAGAGTCAAGATCCCACATTTGGAGGAGAGACCCTTGGTCTGGAGCAGGGACCTCGATTCAGAGCGGAGATCCTGGAGCAGAGACCCCAAAACATCCCCTTTCACAGCCCCCAGACTTTGCAGCAATGACGGGCAAAACTGCATCTCCAGCGGCTCCAAAGAAAGCGGCAGCAGCTCCAAAGAAAGCGGCGGCAGCTCCAAAGAAAGAGTCGACGGCTGCTAAGAAAGAGACGGCACCAGCTCCAAAGGAAGAACCAGCACCAGCCCCAAAGGAAGAACCAGCACCAGCCCCAAAAGAAGAACCAGCATCAGCCCCAAAGGAAGAACCAACATCAGCCCCAGCTGCTGAAGAGCCCTCAGCCCCTGAACATCCCCCTGCCGCAGAGCAGTCCGCAGCCCCCGCAGGCGAATCTGCTCCTGTCCCCACCACAGAGGCAACTCCAGCCCCCCAAGAAGGTCCCCCAGCACCTCCAGCTGAAACCCCAGCCCCTGAACCTGAGAAACCAAAAGAAGGTGAGGAGGGGACCAGACACTGAAGTGGGAAGGGGAAACATGGGGATGCTGGGGTGAAGGGGTGGAGGGATGAAGTCATCAAGGGTATTTTTGGAGTGGGATTAGGAGGATGGGCGGGGGGTGAAGACCAGCACGGAGATTGGGTGGTTGTACTCGAGAACCTCGAGTCCTCAGCACTGCGGGTTTGTTACAGAGCCACCCAGCTCCCCCTTGTCCTTGGCTGTGGAAGAAGTGAGCCAAAACTCCGTTACGTTGACCTGGAAAGCCCCGGAGCAGACAGGACGGTCGGACCTGGATGGATACGTGGTGGAGATCTGCAAAGATGGAAGTAGGCTTGTATTTTCTTGCCTCCTAAGCACAGACAGCTTGGGTGTTTCTGCCAAGGTGTGGGATAGAGCTGGGCAGAACCCAGCAGCTCATTTCGCTGAGCACCGTTTCTTTTTTTTTTTGCCTAAAACACTTTATTTAAAATGGTATAATTTTTATTTCCATGGAGTAGAGAGGTTTCCCATTGGCTTCAGAGAGTAGTGATCCCTTTATTGGGGGTTTTATGTCATTGCCATGTCCAGCTAGAGGGTGGAGGAGAGACCAGTGTACCCACTGTGGATGGTCTCTGATGAACTCCAGCTCTGCTCAGACCTGGAGCTGGGATGGTCATGCAAGACCTCAGGAGGAAGAAAATGCAATTCTCCCACGTTTGCCCAAGAAGAAGTGGAGAAGGAATGGGATAAGGTGGGAGGATGAGGGAGGAAAGGAAGTGCAAGGGGGGCTGGCATGCATCAGCAGGAGACCCTGCCCCAGAGAGATGAGGCTCCAGATGCCTGGCCAGAGGATGGCTGTGGTGGATGGAGGTGGGCTGGTGGGTGGTAAAGATGATCTGTGGTTCTCTGGTTGCATTGCTGGTTGGTGGAATGGGGTAGGCGGATAAGACTGGTGTGTTGGGCACTGTATTGAAGGCCTGCTTGGCTTTGGGGTGAATGACCTGTGTGGCTGGGGGAATTGAATCACAGAATGGTTGGGGTTGGGACTGACCTCTGGAGATCATCTCTTCCAACTCACTTGCTAAAGCAGGTTCATCTGGGGATCTGCAAAGAGAGGCTGGGGCTGGTGGGCTTCATGAGGCTGGAGTGGTTTGGGAGACCAAGGTGCTCTGTGAGCGGTGGGGAACTTGATCTATGACACTTGGCTGATTAGCTTGTGGCAGACACACTCAACACATGCTTGGCAGTGAGAGGCTTTCAACATTGGGCTGGGGACTGGGGAGGGAACCACGGCTGGATGGGATGTGTGAGGAGGCCCTTGTATAGGGCAAGGAAAGATGCAGCCATTCCTGGAGGTCACAGCTTTGGGTGCTCTCCTAACTTGCTTTGGGCTTGGCTGAGTAACAGGAGAGCTCTAGTCATTCAGTCATAACCACACAGGCCCCATGACTGTTGCATTTGGGCTGGTGCAAGGCCCTGGGTTGGCTAAAATAAGGTGATATTTGAGTGAGGTTTGAGCAATGCCAGTGGTGAAGGGAAAGACGAGCTGTTGGGATTGGGCTGGTCTGATGGCACTGACAGGAAAACCTTCTTGCTTTCAAGGTGGACGTGGTGGCTTAGTCAACCTTGGCACATGTGGGTTGCTCTAGTTGCCCTCCAGGTACAGTCAGTCCTTTACTGCCTGGGGTGGTGTGTTTTGTAAATCGAGAAACCTCCTAAAAGGTTTGTTACATTGTGAGGCTGTTAGTTGGCTGATGTGGGAGAGCTTCGACATCTTGGCAGTGGGGTGAGCTTGAGATGTCTCCTCCAAGCAGGAGCAGCAGTTGGAGAGGTCTAGCTGGCTGGTGGTGGGTGGCGAGCAGACCTTGTCCAAAGTGGAGGATGCTCTGAGGGGCATGGTAAGCCCCAAGGAGCTATCCTGGAGCAGTAAGAGGAGCAGACTGGCTGGCAGGGTGGTCAAAAGATCTTAACTCCTTCCAGAAATGCACTTGGAAGGTCAGCAGGGACCATGTCTGCTGGCCTAATGCGTTTTCCTACTAGCAAATAGCCTCCTGCTCAACAGCTGAGCTTCTGCCAGCATTTCATACCCCACACTCCTGGGCAGAGTTGGGTGGCCAATTTCCCCTAGGAAATACCTTCTCCTGTCTCAAATCATTCATCCTTCACAAGGAAGTGGGTTTTTTGCCTCTGGGTGTCACCCCCTGTTTGGGGTGTGTGTCCATCCGTCTGTCACTCACCTGAAGTGCTCTGCTGGGTTCATCACAGGTACAGACTGGAAGACTGCGAACGAGGAGCCTTTTCTTTCCACCCGATACACGGTCCAGAACCTCAGCTCCGGTGACAAGATCCACATACGGGTCAAGGCCATCAGTGCCAGCGGGGCCAGCGTCCCAGCTGCTTTGGACCAGCCAGTTGTCATCAGAGAGATCCTCCGTGAGTACCGCTCCTGCCGTGTAATTCCCAGCTGCTTTGTCAGCAGCACAGAGAAATCACAGCCCATCCCTGAGCAGCCTCATTCCTCTCACACCTTATTCTCAGTAACTGTGTCCAGTTCCCTTGGGGTGGGTTGAAGCAGCTTCCTGACCTCCAGACACTGACCTTGTAGTTGCTGAGGCTTTGGGGGTGAAGGACGCAAAAAGCAGAGCCACATTTTCCCATTTCAGCACAAGAGCTCAGAAACGGGATCACTTTCAGCACATCTCTCCTTGGCCACGCTTACATCTCAATATCCCATCACATACACACCGGACAGCTTTGTTTATTTAGCTATGGAAAGCCAAGAACTGGTAGTCTGGAGCACAGGAACTTTAATCACGTTGAACTCGCTAATGAAGGCTCGCTCCCATGCTTGGCAAGACTCGCATTCCTCCTGGGGTGCTGCGAATGTGCTGAGGCTGATGTACGATTGCAAGGCTGGTTTTCATTTATCAAACAGCAAATATAGCATTATTTTCCCTTTACAAGGAATTATTAATGCACAAGTTTTCCTGTTACTCAAAGGCCATGCTGGATTCCTCAGCTGCTTAAGAATAGCAATAATAATATGAGTTATTCCAGGAACCATCAGCTTTTCATAAGAAAAGGCTTGGAGAACACTGTCAGCATTGGGAAAGGGTCCTGCAGGGTCTGTCCTCTCAGTTTGCTCAGAGAAGGTGGACGTGGTTTAGTGGTTGGTGTCTGCTGCCGTATTCACCTCCAGATCTCAAAGGGATCCCACCGTACCTTGTGGGACTGGGGAAACTGAGGCACGGGGGACTGGCAAGAGATGCCAAATGCACAGCTCATGTTTCCCACTTCCAGTCCCGTGCTGCACCCACCAGTCCAGCCCTCCCATCCCTGCTGCCTGAGCTCTGTCCCAGCCACCTGTACCCACTGAGAGGGGTAAAACCCAAAGAGCTGAAAGACCCACGTGTGACTTGTTCTTACCCCACGCTGACAGGGTTTTCTTCTTCTTTCTATAGCTTTTTGCTAACGGAAACTCTTCATCAGCAAATTGCACTTGCCTATTTTTGCATTTCATTTGGAATACAGCCCTGTGCGTACTGCCTGGCTTTGCTGAGGACCAAATGAGCTCTCAATGTCCCTCTGCCTCCCTGTGTCCACCCCGGTGGCACCGGTGGGTATCAGGTGGCGAGTCTGCTCCTCTCTGCCCCATCTGCTGCTTTCTGGTCTTCACATTTTGTTCGGGACCACGTTTTGTACCTCTCACCAGTTCATTTATAGCATCACAAGGGATTTTAAATAGCAGCCAGACAGACGGCAGAGAATTTAAAAACAGGTGGGACGAGTGGGTTTGAGAAGCGGAGAGAGACGAGGAGAAACCAGATGAAGTTTTGGTGTGGGTGTCGTGTTTTGCAGGGAGCTGAGGCAGGAAAAATGCCTTCCCACCCGTGGCAGCGTGTCCCCTCAGCCACCGGCTGAACAAGGCATGCGTGAGCCGGGGAAAACACCGATGAATTAACATTCCTCCACCAAGATCAGGTTTCTCTGTGCTGCTGAGACTGATGAGCCCAAGTGGCAGCATCGATGTGTGGATCCCCAGAGCAACAGCAGCACGAGTGGAGGAGAGACCATCTCAGCTGTTGGTGGGGCCATCTGGGACTGCTGGGCATCTCCCTGCCCTCCCCAGCCCAGCGCCGGCGTTTCACCCTCTCAGCTGTTTAACCATCGCTCAGTCCCAGTTTAATTCTGACTGTTCCCCCTCCCCAGAGCTAAGCTGCAGCACGTTTAATCCAGGCACAGACACGCAGCTCTTTTATGAGGGGCTCACGTAAACCCAATGCCTTGCCAGAAGGATCACCAAGTGGCACTGGGCCGGTAGGGTTACACGGCTGCTATTTTCACCTCGAGAAGGAGACACACACTCCATCAGCATTCTCCAGTGGGTTTTTTGCTTATCTTTGTTATGTTCCCTTGGGGACGTTAGCCTTCATTTTAAGCCCAGGGCTTTCACAGCTCTGCTGCGAGTAACCATGCACCGCCTTGGTCTCTTGATGGCCTTGGTGGAGGCCTGGTGAGCCTTGTCCTTGCTGGAAGTTGGGTTGTGTGCCTCTGGAAAGCCTGCTCTGAGCCGGGGGGGGAAATATTTCCTAACTGGGAGATGCTGTTCTCTGCCTCGCTACTGTGTGGGCTGTGCTGTGGCTCTTCTGGTTAAGCCCGTGTTGATCTCCATAGCCTGGCTCTAGCGAAGGGAGTGAATGGTCCATTGGGGTGCTGCCGCTGAGTTGGTGACCTGATACCTCAAGAACGGATATAATTCTGGGGTTCAGGCAATGGGTAGGGTGTCAAGGCTCCTGTCCAGGAGATGAGAAGGCAGAGGTGGCCATGTTTCTGGGTGGGTTTTCCTGATGACCATGCAGGGGAATGCACAGGGTGGGTCAACCAGTTGAGGGCTATGATTGCCTTGGCCCTATGGCATGACTTTCTGGTCCCCAGAGCTCCCGAAGATCCGCTTGCCCCGTCACCTGCGGCAGACTTATTTCAGGCATGTTGGGGATGCCGTGAACATGATGATTCCTTTCCAGGTAGGTGGGCGATTTGGGATTTAATCCCCCAGGCTTTCTCACTGCAGGGTAGCTTCTGCAGTGACTTTTCTAGCCACCATGATATGGTTGGGGCCAACCATGGGCTTACGTATCCTGGTCACCGTGTCTCATGGGTTAGGGGTGGGAGATGGGGTGGGAACCCCTTTCCCATTCCTCTCTAGCTCACCTTTTTGTCCTGCTATGTCTTTATTGATGATGTTGGTAATGGGACAACCTCAAACACAGTTGTCTCGGTGCCTGGGCAACAGGAGCACAGCTCTGCCTGCAGTGCCCTGGGCACGTAAAGCTGGGCTTGCTCTATGAGAACTTTGGGGGAACAGGATGTTCCAGCACCATCCCTGGAGCCTGATGACTTCCCATCAGTGGGGCTGGCAGGGTTGGGCTGTAGGTTTTTTCCCTGGGGACTGCTGGACGGGAGAGGCCACATCCAGGCCACTGTTGTCTGGACACAGTAGGGTGGCTTTGCCCACCCATCCTTCCCAGCAGGACCAGTTGGGACCCTGCGCTCCAGCAGCTCCCAACCTGCCTGTTGCTCCAGGGAAAGCCGCAGCCCGAGGTGATCTGGACCAAGGGTGGCCAGCCCCTGGACACCAACCGCATCAACATCCGCAACACAGACAAGGACACCATCTTCTACATCCGCCAGTCTCAGCGCAGCGACTCGGGCAAGTACGAGCTCACCGTGCGGATAAACGGAGCAGAGGACAAGGCCACCCTGGACATCCAAGTGATTGGTAAGGCTGGGGATGGGACCCTGCAGGGTCTCTCTGGGACTTGTTTCTACCTTTTAAATGGGGGAAGCTCTTTTTCTGGGTGGGATGGGACAGCGCCAGCAACAAGGCAAGGGACTTTTGTGTCCCTCTTCCAGTGGGATCTTCTCCAGGATCATGGAGGTGATATCCTCTGGTTGGGGATGCAGGGTTCCTGCCAGCCCATGCCCCATCGCAGCTTCTCATCCCAGATGTGCTGCAACAGGGTGAAAACAGATTAAAAATGAGGTGTAAAGGATGGTCAAGGTGCAGAATTTGGTGAGAGCAAATTAGGATGCCACCCTGTGTGGGTTTGTATTTACAGAGCCACCAGGCCCACCCCAGAACCTGAAGCTGGTGGACGTATGGGGCTTTAATGTGGCCCTGGAGTGGAGCCCCCCGGCAGACAATGGGAACTCTGACATCAAGGGCTACGTTGTGCAGAAGTCAGACAAGAAGAGTGGGGTGAGTTTGGGCACCCCCAGGACTCCTGCGCCCTGATGCTGGGGTGCCCTGACTGGGAGAGGGGCAGCTGCACACCCCTGTGACCCCACACCTTCCCCATCCTTTGGACAAGCTGCTTTTCCTCAACACTCTTGTTTCTTTTTTCCCTCCCAGCAATGGTTCACGGTGCTGGAGCACTGCACCCGCACCAGCTGCACCATCTCCGACCTCATCATTGGCAACACCTACTCCTTCCGAGTGTTCGCGGAAAACGGCTGTGGGCTGAGCGAAACAGCAGCCGTCGCCTCCGGGGTGGCCCACATCCAGAAGACAAGTAGGGATCAGCACCTGGCTTAGGGTTTGGGGGTGGTGATAGGCAAGAGGGGTCCTGTCTCCATTTGGGCTAGTGGGGCTTCCTCAGTGTCGCGGTGATGCTGCTGGGCTGGTCCTCAGGATGAGCCCTGCAGGGTGAGGCCATGTGTCCCCAAGGTGGAGGTGCAAAGGTCCTTTTCCCTCCTTCTACATCTCCTTTCTCCTTTGGGGAAAGCTTGTGCCATGGTCAGCTCTCTGGAAGGGATCAAAGGATGGACATGCCTGGGGTGAGATGGAAGCAGGGAGCCAGGAGGGGTGAGGAACAGCCCTGGTTTTGGCCCTGCAGCTCAGGACAAGCAGAGGAAAAGACCCCTGCTCCATCTCCAGGCCAAATCTCTAACCCAGCATCCCTCAGCCCCATCTATTCCCATCCTGCTCCCTGGTAGCACGCAGTGAGCTGGGGTCTCTGCCACCTGCAGACCTTACCTCCAGCTCCTATTTCTGTGCACTGGATTTTGGGGATGGACTAAGGAGATCCAGAGACGTACCTGGTCTGGATCTGACGTGCTGCACATATGGTGTTGGTTTGTGGTTTGTCATCTCCCCTGTCCCCCACAGGGACTGGGCACTAATGTGGCATCATTGAATGAGAAGGGATTTGTAGACAGGGCTGGTCTAAGCTGAAGACCAGGGTCTCAGGTCAGGCTAGGTGCTGTCTGGCTTATTTTGTGAGGGAGCAGAAGTATTTTGAGGTACCTTGGGCTGAGTTCCCAAAACCATATTCTGGTCAGCCCAGGAACCTGCATTCTGCCTCAACCTAGAATTCATTATTTTCTTAGAAACTACCTACCAGGCAGAGAAGGTCCCCCAAAGGGACATGATGGAGCCTCCAAAGTTCACCCAACCCCTGACAGACCGAACCACCACCCGTGGCTACAGCACACATCTCTTCTGCAGCGTCCGGGGCTTCCCCCAGGTCAGTGGTTCCTCCATGGACAGCATTGCCCGGGTGTGTGGGCAAACAGCAGTGGGGTTTCTGCAGGTGGTTGGAGGTGTTGGGAGACAGTTGGTCATGTTGGGTTAGGGTTGGATGAGTTGAGGTGGCTGCAGCTGTCCTCTGAGTCAAACCTGGGCAGATTTAGGGTGTTTCTGCAAGAAGATGGGAGAGTGGTCTGAACTGAAACCGTGTCCTCCTGCCTTCTGCACTGAGGGAGGAAGTCTGGGGAAGATTAGGGCTTAAAAACAGGAAATTTAGCTCTTCAAATTGCTTCTGACTGTGAATCTCACCAGGGCCAGCAGCTTCAGGCAGCGCCAAGGCAAAGGGAGATGGCTGCATGTTGGGGCCAGTTATATTTGTCATTTCTCTCCTGGCTTTAAACAAATAAGCAAATCCTGCTGCCTTCCAGCCCAAAATCATCTGGATGAAAAATCAGATGGAGATACGGGAAGACCCCAAATATATTGCGATGATTGACCAGGGTGTCTGCTCCCTGGAAATCCGCAAGCCCAGCCCTTTTGATGGGGGTGTCTACACCTGCAAAGCTGTGAACCCTTTGGGGGAAGCCTCAGTAGACTGCAAACTTGATGTGAAAGGTAAGATTGGCCGAGGAGATAGAGGAGAAGGTCTCCGTGCCTGCCTTTTCCTGCTCTCACTTTCACAGTGCTGGGGTTTGTCCCTGGTTTATGTTGATCCTGGTGATGGGGGAGCCTAAGGACACTGGACAGCCTTGTGAAGCTGGAGCTTTGGTCTTATTTGGTTTATGGTCTTAAAGGATCTTGAAATCTCCCTCTCTCAGTCTTGTCTAAAGAGTGGGGAGGAAACCAGGAAGTTCAGAGCCAAAGGGCCAGAGATGCTGGTGGAGGATGGGACAGTCGCTTGCTCCTCACTGTGTCCACCAGCACTTGTGTCCCGAGCCACTTGCCAGCCACGCGTTTGGGGACTGTGCCCAAACTCCTCCATTTGCACCTGGGTTGTTTTAATTTATGTTTCAGGATCCTGCCCAAACTTCCCAGCTCACATTTCCCTGCCTCAGCAGAGCACCCAACCCAACCCTGTATGGATGTGCCTCGCTTTGCTCCCCTTGCAGACGCCTCTGCTGTCTGCTGCAGACCCACCTCGGCGGGCTGGAGGGTGCGTGTCCACCCACACTCACCACAGAATCACAGAATCATTTTGGTTGGAAAAGACCCTCAAGATCATAAAGTCCAACCGTTAACCCAACCCATGTCGGTGAAACCTCATCTCTGTGTCTGTCCAACCCCTCCAGGGATGGTGACTCCAGCACTGCCCTGGGCAGCCTGTTCCAATGCCCCACAGCCCTTTGGGGAAGAAATTGTTCCCCACATCCAACCTCAACCTCCCCTGGTGCAACTTGAGGCCGTTTCCTCTGCTCCTGGCGCTTGTTCCTGGGGAGCAGAGCCCGACCCCCCTGGCTCCAAGCTCCTTTCAGGCAGTTCAGAGATCAGAAGGTCTCCCCTCAGCTCCTGTTCTCCAGCTGAACCCCCCAGCTCCCTCAGCCGCTCCCATCACACTTGTGCTCCAGCCCCTCACCAACTCCGTTCCCTTCTCTCAACTTGCTCCAGCACCTCAAGGCCTTTCTCTTCATGAGGGGCCCAAAACTGCCCCAGGATTCGAGGTTTGGGCTGTCCCAGGTGCCAGCACAGGTTCGGTCACTGCCCTGGCCCTGCTGGCCACACCAGTGCTGGTACCAGCCAGGATGCTGGTGGCCTCTTGACCACCTGGGCACACACTGGCTCATGTTCAGCCGCTGTCACCAACTCCCCCAGGTCCTCTTCTGCTGAGCAGCTTTCCATCTGCTCTTCCCTGAGCCTGTAGTGTGTGTCCTCATAAACGTGTCATCTTTATTATTTCTCCTCCCATGGCTTCCCAGCACACGTTTGCCCCGAGACACGCTCTGACCTACTTCCCATGCAGGCAGGGCTCTGATGCAGCAGGCACCTGGCACCCTGTGTCCTTCCTGAAGCCACAGGGCTGCTGGTGTTGCACTGGGTCAGTGCTCGACTCCTCAGCAGCTGCTGCAAGAGCTTCCAGCCGGCGCAGCGAGCGTTGACCCGGCTGGCCCTGGCCACGCTGCCCTGCAGGCAGGGCTGTCGGTGCAGCCATGCGGCAGCATGGCGAAGTCAGACACAGACTGAGTTTGTTGCTGTGCTGGGGACACAAAGCACCTGGGAGTCACCGTGGCTGGGATCTTAGGGACAGGCTGGCCAAGAACAGGCAGTGACTGTGGGGTGAATGATTGCCTAAGAGTGTGTGTGCACAGGGGTGGTGTGTGCAGGTGCATGTTGGTGTGTGCACATAAGTGGGTTGATTGTGCCCTGGCTTGTTTATTTTGGAAATCAAAAGGGAAGTGAGTTGAGATTTCAGGGGTTTTGTATCTCCTGTGCTCTCCTGCAGTGCCCAAGTGAGGACAGGTTGGAGGGCAAGATGAAGAGCAAGGTAGGTCTGGGTTGGGGCTGTGGGATGGAAGGAGGGTGGATCAGTTCTTCAGGGATGGAGTGGGTTGAGTTTGGTAACAGGCTTTTCAGCAGGGCCTATTGCGATAGGACAACGGGTGATGGTTTTCAAATAAAGGAGGGAGATTTAGGCTGGACATGAGGAAGAAATTGTTGACCCTGAGGGTGGTGAGAGCCTGGCCCAGGTTGGCCAGAGAGGTGGTGGATGAACCATCCCTGGAGACATCCCAGGCCAGGCTGGACGGGGCTCTGAGCAACCTGAGCTGGTGAAGATGTCCCTGCTCATGGCATGGGGGGCACTGGGGGAGCTGGGAAGGTTCCTCCAACCCAAACCATCCTGTGATTCTATGAGTGTCACTTTCTGATGGATCCCCAGCTCAGGGCTACCTCATCCCATGGCTGGAGGTACACTGGTGGGGTGGGATGCTGCAGAGCATGAGAAAATCCTGCCCCTTTGGGGGTGGAGGGCAGATTGTAAATATGGCCAGGAGGAAGATGGTGCAGCAGGGAGACGGCTGTGCCCGCAGACGAGTGGGCAGAACCTCAGTTTGCAGCCTGGGCTCAGAAACATGGGGCACCAAGTCGGCTGCGAATGGGTGCTGGGATTGGGGGCAGGTATAAAGGAGTATGAAAGGGGGTTGGGAGTTGAAAAGCAGGGGTAAAAGGTTGCATCTGAATTTTAAGGGACAGGAGAGGGTGGAAGACCTGGGCAGGGTTTGTCTTCCAGCATCTGGGCTGTGATTTCCCATCTCACCCCTGACCACTGGTCTCTCAGCAGTGGTTCCCTCGCAGGACTCAGATCTCGTTCCTTCGCTCCAGGTGGATGCTGCAGCTGCTGTTCAGTAGCGTGGCACGTGGTGATGCTTCTGGCCATGACCTCTGCTGCCTGCAGGCCTGCCCGCTCCCCTGTGGTACCCCTGGGGGCCTGCACCTCATCCCACCATGGCATGGTCCTCTCTGAATGTGTCCTTGGGTGTGACAAGAAAACAAGCTCATCTTTGATCCTCATAAAAAAACCCAAACCAACATAAAAACAAACACCACAGTGTTCTGCTTGTTGTAGAGTTGGCTTGGATGGGGGAGGTAGAGGGGAGAGAGCTGCTGGATGTGCTGTGGGTTTCTATAGCATCCCACAGAACCAGGGATGGGAGAGGTGGTTTTTGAGCTTGGAAAGAAAGCACCAGTTTTCTAAAACATATATGAAGATGATTAAACTAGAAGTGACCCAACAAGGAAGAGTAGGATGGGGAAAAGTTTCCTTCTGGCTGCGTGGGGAAATAGCAACATGAAAACTGTGGCATGCTGCTGCTTCTTCATCCAAGCACAATTTCTTTACCCACATCAGTGATACAGTGATCCAGCCACCAGTATCCCCTCCCCACAGCGTGAGATGGTGGGGGCAGCACATGGTGATGTGTTATCGGGAGGAGGAGGAATTGGCCCTGTTAACTGCTGATCACTCATGTGCAGAAAGATGACTTATTGCTTACAGCTCCGAGACAGCTCGGGTCAGATGCTGTTTATTAACAGAAAGCCCAGACAGATCCATCAAGTTGACTAAGGGTGCCGTTAAGCTGGGGTCAGCAGCACGGGTGCCCACTCCACCAGCACAACCTCCCTCCCAGATCCTGCTCCAAAAAAGGCCCTGGCACTGCAAATGGGGGTGCAAATCCAGTCTGAGTCCCTCCCACACTTGGTACTGCTGGAGAGCCAAACCAGGCAGCACCTACAGCTGAAATAGTTGAGGCTCCTCTGCAGCATCTCTCCTGCAGCCCCTCTGCTTTGTCCCCACCTGTCCCCGGTCACCCACTCTCCACGCACAAGCTGAAGTCCAGGGGAGGTGTTGCTGTTCCTCAGCACAGCACATCCACACCAGACACCATTTCCACCATCAGAGGGCATTGTCAGATTAATTTTTATCCCAGGTCAGGCTGGTTTATGGAGGTGGTTGGGGTTAGCGATGATGCCACCAGGGTGGAGGTTGAGAGCAGATCTTCCCCCAGCATGCTCACAGTTGGCCTTGGACACCGATGGAGATGCCCCGGTCCCCTTGATGTCCCTGGCATCTCATCTTGTGGCTTTGGGTGACAGGGGCTGTGTTAGCCATGGGATTGCTAACACAGGGGAAAAGCAGCATCTCCAGGACTCTCTCATGCTGCACACTGTGCCCTTTATATCCTCTTAATGCAGTCCTGCAGGGCAAAGAGTGTGTTTGTAACCCCACAGGGGACTCATGAGGGTAACAGCCTCCACTTTTAGTGAGCTCTCCCCGGGAAGGGTCCAGAGAGCACGGAGTGGAAAAATCCACCAAATGTTTTTTCTGAAAGCAATCACCCACATGCCTTTTAATTTATGAGCATCCCTGTCGTCAGGTTTCTGGGCACCTCAGCAAGGATCAGGCACAGGCGTCAGTTCCAGGAAAGCAGCCACTTGCAGAAATAAGACGCAAGTGGGAATCAGACTTGTGCTCGGTAAACACCAGTGCAATATGGGGCTGAGCTGTTGTGGTGCAAAGGGACCGCGGGCAGCGGGGTCCTGGCTGCGCTACCCTGGGGCTGCAGCATCTGCAGGCACTATTGATAAAGAATTTGGGAATCTTCACCTCGAGGAGTCTTGGAGGGTGTTCAGGGCCCTTCTATTGGGATTTGCTCCTGTCCTTGATATTGCTTTTCTGCTCTGCTCCTGTTGTACCTGCTGTGGTCTGAGCCAGGAGTCTGGATGTGATATATTGAGGACCTTGCAGAACGTGGAAGGCTGAACCCCTCACCTCCTCTCATCCTTCCTCCTTCCTCCCACCCTTCTTGGCTACCCTCCTCTTCCTCTCAGAGAAATGGAGGAGCTCCCTCCAGGCTGATCAGAGCTGGCTGGACCAGTGGGTGACAGGGACATCCAGCAGCCCCACTGCTACACGTGCATGGCCCTGCTCTCCATAGCCAGCTAAAGAACCGCCCATAAATCTCACCCATCCAAGGTCCTTTTCCCCTCCGCATCCCTCCCAGCCCCTGTGGGAACTTACTGCAGGAGCTTTGTGACGTCCGAGGGGCACAGCCCTCGTGGGGCAGGGTCATAGAAGTGTGTTTCCAATGCGACACTGGCGAACAAGGGATGCTGATAAGAAAATAACCCCAATTAACTCTTCCCAGCACCACTTCAGCCCTGGAAAAGCTCCTTCTGCAGAGCAGGGAACGACTGTGTGGCTGCCAACACCCAGAGGGACCACAGAGCTGGGTGGGGGTCATTGCCCATCTCCAGCCATCCCGTCCTCAGGTGTGACCAATGACAGTCCATGCCCATGGCCAAACCTGGGGCACACACTTGGGGGTGGCCAAGTGGCCCTGTGGCAACATCAGCACCAACATGGTGACCCACAAATGGGCGCGAGTCCCTCTCTACTCCCCCACACCATGGGGGTGGCTGCGTTAACCCATAAAGTTCGGGTCCAAAGGGTTTTGACATGGGGAGGGTGATGGGGAGCGACATGGGAGACATGAAACAGGGCCTGGAAGAGATTTGCCTCTGCCTTGTGCATGAGAAAAGGGGGAAAAAGGCGTTTAGATGAGGTTCTTAGGGACATGGTTTTCTTGCAGTGTCCTCTGGGGTGTCCTCTTGCCTCTTTGGTAGTGTTGGGAGTTGGACAGTCACCCTTTGCTCCACGGGTATGGTGGGTTCATCAGCCTAAGGGTGCTGGCATTGCCATGGGATGCCTCTTCCTAACTGTGGTGTCCCAGCCCAGCTCACCTCCCCTTGGTTATGGAGGGGAAGGAAAAGGTTCGAAAGCTCCCAGAGCTGCAGAAATCCCATTGCCCTGGGCTCCCCTGGGTCTCAGCAGCTTCACTCCCACCAGATCACCCTTTTGCCTGGTGTCCAAGTACCCCCATGGGTCCATGAATGAGGTGACCCCCAGCATCATCAACTGCCACGCTCCAAGGAGCCAGAGGTCAATGGCAGAGGATCGACCTCCTGTGTGGTTTTTTATCATTTTACTTTATTTGCATGAAGATAAATTGCGCCATTGTCTGTACAGTTTCTCCTTAAATACTTGGCAAACCTTAAAAAAAACAAAACAAAACCAGAAAAAAAAAACCCAAACAAACAAAATAAGGAAAGGAACAGTGCAGGCTACAGTCTCAAAACAGTACGATGCTTGTGAATAAATAACCCCCCGGGGAAGCCGGGGGGGACGCGGCTGTTCGGATTGCACATGGCTGGTGACTCCAGCCCTCCCGGGTTGTCACCATCCCTTCGGTGGCAGCAGGAGCAGCGGCCGCATGGGGACCAGCCTGGGCATGGACGTCCCCTCTCTGCCCTCTCCCAGCTCCTAGTTGCCCAGCTCAGCTGTGGTGGTGCCGGCATTTTTGTTGGTTTTACAGCAGAAGTACTGGTTCCAGATCTGCAGGAAAGCTGTCCGGAACTTCTTGATCCTGAAGGCGTAGACGATGGGATTCATGGCCGAGTTGCCGTGGGTGAGGAAGATGGCGGTGTAGGTGAGGATGTGCGGCGTCTCGCAGGACGGGCAGAACAAGGTGATGCAGTTGAGGATGTGCAGAGGGAGCCAGCTGAGAGCAAAGAGGAAGAGGACTAGCGCTAAAGACTTGGCGATCTTCAGCTCCTTCCCATAATACTTCTGCGGGTCATTGGAGCTGGAGGAGACCTTCTTGTTGAGCTGCTTACGGATGAGGTTGAAGACTTCCAGGTAGATGAGCAGCATCAGCACCAGGGGAGGCAGGACCCAGACGAAGAAGTTGAAGTACACCATGTACTCCATGCTGATGACCGTCTCAAACTGGCACTTGATGACGAACTGCGTGTGGCTAGCGTTCAGCTCCTGAGTCCTCTGCATCTTGTTCAGGTTGTTCCAGCCAAACATAGGGGTGAGTCCCACCAGAAAGGAGACAATCCAACAGCAAGCAATGGCCACGGCTGCCCGCCGGGGTGTCACCACGCTCTTGTACCTGTGAATGAGACAACAAGCGCAGGGAAGAATTAGACACGAGTGGGATGTTCTGCCTGGGGGTTAAAACTGCTCCAGGTGGGGTGGCAGTGCTGATGCTGAGATGGCACCATGCTCCTCCCTCCCTTCCTCAGCAAAAATCTCTGCAGGGACAGGAGCTGGACGCGGTGATCCTTGTGGGTCCCTTCCAACTCAGAACATTCTATGATTCTAATTGTGCTGATAGATGTGTTAATGGGTTGGTTTCTCTGCATGTGCCCTGGGGAACCTCATCCTGTGTTCCATCACCACCCCGGCCCCAGGGATGGGTGAGACCTCAGACACGATGCTGGAGCTCTGGGGGTTGACGCCAAGCCAACAAATGCATTAGCAACCTGGAGCGTCTATGCATTCAACCCTCATATCTAGGGGGCTTTCATGGTGCTCTGGCAGCCCACCTTACATCTGAGCACCCCACGCCCACAGCAGTGGGTCACCCATTCCTCCCACCATGCGCCAGCCCTGCTGGCACCCTGTCCCAGACAATTTCCCCTGCACTGGGGGAGGAAATCGCCAACAAAAACGTCCTTGGGGACCCGCCGGGCTGGAGGAAAGATCCGCTGGTGCTAATGGAACCTTGGGGAAGCTGCTGGGCACAGCCTGTTTCATCTCCTAATGTGCTGGGCCGATTGACAAAACCTTCTTTCCTGATGGGCCAGTGCCAAGGTCTAGAGGAGGAGGAGGAGGAAGAGGAGGGAGCTGTACCGGGCTCTGCTCCCCCCAGTGCCACCAGGGAGCACGCCACGGCTGGGCTCATCCCTCCAGAGCTCTCCAAGCAGCAAGTGGAGACTGCTGGATTGATTTTTCCCCTTGGCCCTCAAAGGAAAGCTGCTCCTTGGACAGTGAGAAGATTTGCAGTCTGAGTGTTATTGCTTTCCACTGGAAGGGACTAAAAAAATAATGTTTTTCTAATACTTTACTGGGTTTTTCAGTGGTGCTGGTGTTAACCCGGCCATGGGGACCACATGGAGGTGGCTGGCAAACCTGCATCTCCATCCTGGTGCTCAGAGCTCCCTGTTGCATGCCTGCAGCCCTGCCCTGTGGCGAAAAATACTGGAGCATTTGGGGGCTTTTTAATACACCAGCCAAGGACCCAAACCTGCTTTCCACCCCCTTGAAGGGGGTAACATGGAGGGGCGCAGGGTGGAGGGGGTGACATTGGTCCCCAGGAGATCAGATGGTCCTGGAGAGGTTTTCCGAATGAACCCTCTCTGGTCTGGGAACAGATTCCCATCCTCCCAGTGGCAAACAGGTCCCGTGGGAAGGAGGTGGCAATGTGGGTGGTTTGCTCTGAGAGGCTGGAGCCGGAGGGTGATTTATTCCTCGTGGGGAGGAGAGAGGGCAGGAGACCCTGAGAAAGACACGGGGCAGGGAGAGCCAGGGCATGGGGAGGACGAGGGGTGGTGGGAGAGCACCAGGGGAAGGTCTGATGGGGCCCAGGGGAGCAGCGGGTGGCAGAGGGATGCCAGAGGCTCCCGTGGGGCTGTGTGCTGGCCCCCGCACCCCACGTCACCGATAAGAGGTCCTTGGGGAGGGTTGATGTGCCATTCCAGCTGTGACACCCTGCTCCCACCTCCCCAGGCTCAGACAGCTCGGGGGGAGATGCACCAATAATAACAGCAACAACCCCCCTGCCTGAGCTCCTGCCCTCTTTGCAACCCTTGCAAGTTGATGCTGGGTCACATTTCCCCACTCCCAGGGCTTTTCTAGGGTCTTCTGCTGATTTTGCTGAAAGTGCTGCAGTCCCGGGTGCTCCCCTCTCTGCAGAGCTGTGTGACAGCAGCGGTGTCACCATGATCCCCAATCGCCCTCCTGGGGTTTGCAACCAGCACCCAGGCACAGAGCAGCTCCAAGAGCACCCACTGCTTCTCCCCCTGCCCCCCTGCCTGGGTTTGGTGAGCGCTGAGACCCTGTTGTTAACCATGAGCCAGGGCTGTATCAGAGGATCCTCTGTTCAGTCTCACAGCCAAGGCAGAGGGGATGGGGAACGGCTGCAGGGGGCCCAGCCTGGCTGGTCCTGGCCCCCTGCAGCTCCAGAACATAGTGTGTTGTTGCAGATGCCTATCAGGACAGCTCTGGAGGTTGTGCAGACCTCAGGTCCCTGGGTGCACGCAAGCCCGCATGGTCCAGAGGGTGTAACACACACATAGCACAGCGACCGCCCCACATGCTGCTCACCCACCTCCCTGCTTGAGTGCACGTCCCTCCCAACTCCTCCCTGCACATCCATCCCTTAATACACATCCTTGTTATTGTACATCCATCGCTCTTTGCCTCACACAGAATCATAGAACAGTTTGGGTTGGAGGGACCTTCCCAGCTCCCCCAGTGCCACCCCTGCCATGACAGGGACATCTTCACCAGCTCAGGTTGCTCAGAGCCCCGTCCAGCCTGGCCTGGGATGTCTCCAGGGATGGTTCATCCACCACCTCTCTGGCCAACCTGGGCCAGGCTCTCACCACCCTCAGGGCCAACAATTTCTTCCTCATGTCCAGCCTGAATCTCCCTCCTTTAGTTTAAAACCATCACCACTTGTCCTATCACAACAGCCCCTGCTCAAAAGTCTGTCCGCATCTTACTTATGGGCCCCTTTTAAGCACCAAAAGGCCACAATAAGGTCTCCCCAGAGCTTCTTCTTCCCCAGACTGAACACCCCAACTCTCCCAGCCTGTCCCCATATGGATGAGGGCAGATCATCCCCCATGGATGCCCCCACCTCGCTGTGCATCCATTCCTCCTCCTTGCCACACACCCATGTCTCTGCCATGGTCCACATCCATCCCTCCCTGCTGCACATCCAGCTCCGCCGCCTCACTGAGCACCCCTGGTCCGACACACACAGTGGTTTGAGTAGCAGGACCTGGCAAGATTTAACTGTGATGCTGAAGAAGCAGCCAACAACTGAGAGCAAAGCTTGTTCGTGCATCCCCCTGCACGTATGCATCATGGTCACAGGAATCACGGCTGAACCCAAAAAATACATAGAAAACAGCAACGTCTGGAGCTGGAGCTTTTTTCCTTCGAGCAACAAGCCAAGAGCAGGGGCAGCTGCAGCACCTTGCAGGGAAATGTGCTCCCCACGGGCTCACGGGTGCCCACTGCCCCGTCAGCCCTACAAGGAGAATGACAAAAGCCAAAAAATGACTCGAGTTCCTCCTCCGTCCACCCCACAAGGTCTGGCCATGCAGCTCTCATGGGGCTCAGCTGCGCTAAAGGCTGCAAACCCAACTTAAAAGGAAGGAAATGCTGGATGCCCCCTAATCCTCGGCCCCATGGCACAGGGTGTGTGGTGGGGATGAGCAGAAGAGGGGTCAGGGACAGACTTCACTGTTCATGTTTCTGCCTTGGTCATACCATAAAGAAAAAACCTTTCTCATTTACCTCATTTTATATTAATATGGTAGGGCTGGAGTTTGGGACGGGTCTGGAAGGCAGAAGCACTAGAAAATGTTGGTAATGGCTCACAATTAATAAATAATCTCATTATTATCAGCAGCATCAGAACAATTGCTAGCATCATTGCAATTTTATTACTGCTATTATTTTTATTAACAGCTGCGACTAAAACATCCATGATAATAATCACCGGCATCATCATACAATTTGGGTTTGTTCTCTTTGTCTGTGGGGTTTGAACCTGACCGTAACTGCTGCCTTTTCCTCCTGCCCTCTCTCCTTGGTGGTTTTTGCATCATCCCTTCCCCACAGAGATGGGCATCACCCCAAGTCCTCCTGGACACCCTGCCAAGGCCAGAAGAACAACCATCCAGCCTCATCAGCATCCCAGTGAGATGGGATGGGCCGGAGTTTTGGTTTGATGTGGAACAAAAACATCTTTGAGGGTTTGGAAAATAATGCAAAGAGGCAAAATATCAATTATTGCTAGAGTGCTGTTTGCATCCCCAGGGGAAGTGCAAGAAGTGATGGTCGGAGGAGGAGGCAGACAAATTGTCCCCAAGGGCCGTGCTGAGCTAACAGGGAGATGTGGAGCAGGGTCCTCTGGGGAGAGATGCTGCCTCACAATGGGATGCTCCCGGAGATGCTGCAGTCAAAGAAAGTTTATTGGGCTGAGGATGGAGTCACTGGGAGAGACAATGAGGCCCCTTTTCTCCAGGACATCATAAAATGCTCCCCAGGTCCTCACCCTGGGGACACTATCCACCCCCTTTTCACTCCGCTCATAATTCCCAGACTAGATTTGACTTCTTCTGCCACATCATGGTGTGGTCAGACCTCTGCGTCCCTCTCGTCTGTGGCCAAGGGAGCCCAGCTCAGCCCAGGACCTGCTCTTCAGGGGTCTGCATGGGGTGGGCAAATTCCCATGGCCACCTAACACATCAGGACACATCTGAAAAGCAATGCAGAGCAGCCTATTCATTGCATTTGTATTGATTTGTCTTTTGTTTGGGGTCTGTTCCCCGAGAGAGAGATGAGGGCTCGTTTCCCACATCTCCAAATCCAACACTCACAGAACATGTCCTCTTGGTTTGGTTGAAAAAACCTCAAAGATTCCAGGTCTGGTTTGAATAAAATTTGTTTGTTTTTTAGCGTTTCTGGGAATATATTTTTGTGTCCAGAAAATACTTGCAGATGTCCAGCTAGCCCCAAGATGCGGCTTTGCTAGTCCTTGCTCTGGTGGGGTTTATTGCAGTGCAATTCCTAGGGAATTAATTCACTAATGAAGGCAGGCCATCACTAATGAAATGAATCTGGAGCCAATGTGGTGGGAGGAAAGAAGGCCAAGCTGACATGAAGCTCATCTGCATTATGAACACAGCAAGGAAAAGCAGCCAGAGCATGTCCTGATCTAATTGAAAATCTCTCAACAAAAGTGCTTTGATCTTAGAGGATTTTGGTTTCTGCTCCTTTTTTTCTTGGCTGTATCTTTGCTTCAGATCTTTCAGCGTCCTGGAGGCCGCTGGGCGGTTGGTGCTCAAAGCTGCTGAGAAATGTGAAGCTGAGAAACGTGAAGTGGCATCTGGGTTTTGTGAGGGACCATCTCAGCTACAGCTCCGGGCTGGGATGAGAAGGTCCCTGGGCATCTACATGAGGTGGGAAAAGCTGCAGAAGAGACATTGTGTGACAGAAGGACCTTGATCATGGGGCCTTTGTCACCTCTAGTCCTGGGCATGACAAGCTAATTCCTTCTTCAATCTCTTGTCTTGGTTATTTTCCTCCTTTTGGGCTTCATTTTGGTAAAAACCATAAGTTCAAAATATTGAAGGTTATCAAGGATTTGTAGATGTATTAAAATACCTAAAAAGGTGTCAGCATTGCCGTAAATGTCCCTTAGCACCAACATCCCCCTTGCGTCACTTGAGTGCATCTCCCGTTTGTTCCCATTGCTCCGCATGGCAGTTGGGAGTTTTGCTGCTCTTTGGTTTCAAACACAAGACACTCAGTCCTTCACACTCCCAACAACATCCACCCAACAACTGCAGCAAGTCAATGCTAGTGATGGGTCCACAGGGCTGGAGCTGTTGGACGGTGCCCATCACGAAGGCCTTTCACACCCTCCTGCGTCATTCTAGGAACTTCACAGCCGAGTTGACAGGTGGCATTGACACAACCATGGAGATGATGTGAGAAAACATCACCTGGGCAGAGGGATGGCAACACCATTTCAACATATTGATCTCATGGTCATGTCACTTCTGGTTCTCCACCTTGGAAGAAATGTGGGTTTGTTGGGTGCATGGCCATGTGAGTGATGGCCTTGGGAGGGACAGATGTCAACCAACATCAGCCAAAGCTGGAAGTTGGATGGAGCTCTCCATGACAGCTTGTTCCTACAAATGCTTGGAAGGGAGGAGAGTGGCCCTATCAGATTCTCCTCTGGAATGCATGGGGTCTCATCCTGATCCCCAAATCCCAGATCTGTCACTGGTCAGATGCCAACTGGCGTGTAAAGACATAAAAAACTGGTCCAAAACCCACAGAGAGTCTTTCAGGTGAGCCAGAAGACTGCATCCTTCTGCGGCAAGGACGCTGGTGCTGGTTGGCGATGGAGATCCTGTCTGGCACCAAAACTTTTGTTGTACAAGGCCCTCCTGGACCCCAGACAGGGTATGGGGAGATGATGCTGCCTTGGTGTGGGTTCAGCCTGCCCCAACACCTCTCCCAGGACCAAGATCTCTGAGGACTGCAGAGGGATGTGGACAGATCCCAAAGCAGCCCTAGGGACACAAACATCCCCCCAAGAAGCTCAGCACAACTCTGTTTTGGCATCTGCCATGGAATGGCATCACCCACAGCTTCGTGAGGCTGCTTAAGGGCTCACTTCCCTGCTCCCCAACACCTATATACATAGGAGGGACCCACAAGGATCAGAGTCCAACTCCTGAATTAAAGCTCAAAATGACTTTGAAGTTAGCTCTGATTTGCGCTGGAACTGGACCAAATGACATCCAGTGGTCCCTTCTGACCTAAACTCTTTGAGTCTACAGTTTCTCCTTCACAAAAAACCATTCTAGAACGAGGTGGGGAGAAGCCAACAGGAAGGCAATGTTATCATTACCAGCTCTTATCAAGGGTGATGTATTTGGAAAAATTACACTTTAGGACTTCATTGATCCAAGAACTTCCCAGAGGGTGGGAGCAGGTCCTGCTCTTTCACTCCCAGCCATTCTCAGCTGCATCTTGTGGTTCCATCACAATCCTTGGACCAGCTCTGGTGTTAACTGGTTCTTCACTGAGCTGACTCATGCTCACACTTGGCCACCTGGTTTTCCACAGAATCCCAGAATGTCAGGGACTGGAAGGGACCTGGAAAGCTCATCCAGTGCAATCCCCCCATGGAGCAGGAACACCCAGCTGAGGTTCCACAGGAAGGTGTCCAGGGGGGTTTGAATGTCTGCAGAGAAGGAGACTCCACAACCTCCCTGGGCAGCCTGGGCCAGGCTCTGCCACCCTCACCAGGAACAAGTTTCTTCTCGTATTTAAGTGGAACCTCCTGTGTTTCAGTTTGCACACATTGCCCCTTGTCTTATCATTGGTCATGTTATCATTGGTTGTTGTTTTTGAGTCTAAACTCAAGAGGAGCAAGTTAAATCTTTGCCTGCTGGTCCAGAGCCTTATCACATCTCTGGTCCCTGGGATGGTAGGAGCAGCCACAACATCACAGCAGCCAGGATGAGTTCATTGCCAAGCAGTTGCAGACCCCTCCTGGGGCAGCTCCTGGTCTCAGCAGAGAAGTAGCTGCTGGCTGGATCTCTGCAGCTTCATTTGGGATGTCTGTGTCACCAGATTCGCTGGGCTCTGGTGATGAATCACAACCCATCTTTGGGAACAAACCCAGTAACCATGGAGCTTCTTTCAGATCGCCTGCCCGGTTGTCCTCAGCTCAGAGGTGGGATGTGAGTAACCACCATGGAGCCTCCAGCGTGGACCAGTGCCAAGGGCTTCCCTTGGGAACCCCACCACGACAGGACGTGGCAAGGGGACGGGGGAGCACGGGAGGGCTGGAGATAGCAGCAGGGGAGGATTGAAGCACAGGGAGCTCGCACACGTCTGTGCCCTGGGCGTGGAGGAGACATTGCTGTCGTCCAAAGAAGGCAAAGGAGCCTGTGTCATCAGTGAGAAAGGCAATTCTTCCAACATCGTTCAAGCAGTGTCCTTTACCCCAGCAGCAAACAGAAATCCTTTGTGCACATAAAACTAATCTTGTTTTCAAACTGGGCTCGGTTTAAGCCTGGGTTTTAAGCTGGGTCCTGATGCCTTCAAATGCCTTGTCACTGCGTAAGCAGCAATTCTCAGCAAGGACCACACGCCCGGTGCTCAGTCCCCTCAGCTCAAATGTGGGTGGGGGTGAAGCAGAGGGCTGGGGACACCCAGGGCACCTGATGCCTGATGGAAATGATCATTTAATTTGTGCCTATCGGGGAGTGCTGCCCTCTAACCCCAGGCAGACCCTTCATGCCCCAAAGGGAGCTGTGACACCACCCGATGCTGTGGGCAGCACCGAGTGCGCCCAAGGGTGCTGAGTTCTGGATGCGTCACCCTCCTGCTGCCGTGTGACAGTCCTGAGGCTACACCCGGTGTCCCTGGTCAACAAGGTACAAGCGACACTGAGACCCAGATTTGCCCCCAGGCAGCTCCAGGGCTCCGTCCCAGCTCCACCATGTGTGGTCACAGCCCTCCAGGATTTTCCTGGATCGCTGGTTTCTCCCTCCAGCACCCTGAGGTAGGTGGGAAGGAAATGATTTAACGCTATTGGCAACGGCTGCAAAATCATGAAACGAGCTGCAGAACCTCAGAACTGGGGGAAAAAAATGGTGATGTTCTCGTGTTTTGGCTCCTGGTTTCAGGCAGCAGCATTTTTTGAGCATTTCTCTGCAATGCGAAGTATGAGAAGCACTGCTTTAAAAGAGAGAAGAAACAGAAGCTGAGATTCTTCCATAGCAGGACTTTGTGAATTAGGACATAGAGAGGAACAGTCTGGTCCCTAAGAGCTGAGGGTGAAATTAGCATCACTGATGGACAGTGCGATGGGCACATTGGACTTGTTTTCAGTGTTACCCCTGTGCAATACATTTACTTGACATCTTTAGTGTCTAAACAGATTTGTTGCCAAAAATAGAGATTTGAACTTCTCCTTGGAGAGGAGTCTGAGGGTGGGTCCCGCACATCCCCATCACACGGCTGAGCCTGCTATGCTGGGAGCGACCCCACCTCCAGCAGAAGACAACTTCTGCAGGGCCAGGATGTTTCAGGAGGACACACTCAAAACCCATGTTCATCCCTTTCTGGATAAGGGGCTGGAAGTGTTTCTCAACCAACATCATGGCAGGGAAAGAATGTGCATGGCCAGGAACCATAGAATCACAGGATGGTTTGGGTTGGAGGGACCTTCCCAGCTCCCCCAGTGCCACCCCTGCCATGACAGGGACATCTTCACCAGCTCAGGTTGCTCAGAGCCCCGTCCAGCCTGGCCTGGGATGTCTCCAGGGATGCTTCATCCACCACCTCTCTGGCCAACCCGGGCCAGGCTCTCACCACCCTCAGGGCCAGCAATTTCTCCCTCATGTCCAGCCTGAATCTCCCTCCTTCGGTTTAAAACCATCACCCCTTGTCCTATCGCAAGAGCCCCTGCTAGAAAGTCTGTCCCCATCTTTCTTACTGTCCCCTCTTAAGACCAGAAAGGCCACAATAAGGTCTCCCTGGAGCTTCTGTTCTCCAGCTGAACACCAGCCAGCAGGTCCATGTCTGTCCTGTGCTCAGGATCCCAGAGCTGGACCCAGGAGTCCTGGATCATCCACCCTCACCACACTGGACCATCCCCCTGGGGTTCTGGCCACCTCAAAGGCTCTCACACCTCAACCCTGCCCCTGTCATGGTGATTAACTGGGAGCTGATTAGCCAGGCCTGGCTCAGCAGCTGATCCTGCGTGTCTCTGTATGTCACTGCGTGATTAGAGAAGTCATAGAATCAGAGAATAGAATCAGTCAGGGTGATGCACTCATGTAGCACTAAGGAGATGGGATAAAAGGCAGCTCTGGCTATCTTCAGTGTGAATCCAGGACTTTGCTGGATAAAAGCAGACATTTTTTTAAATTACTGTTTGTATTGTACTTGAATTTTTCTATGCATTGCATACTTTTGTTCTTTATGCAAAATAATCTCTTGGAAATGAGGACTCAAAATCAGCCCTCAAAACGGAGATGGGAGGCGGATGAAGGGAGGACAAAGCAAGCAGGCAGCTCTGAAAACCACTTAAAATGCCAACTCTGTGAAATGTGGGCCTTGTGAGAAGCTGAAATGAGACGGCAGATATAAAACGCCTGGTGTGATTGGGCTCTGAGAGCCTTAATGGCTCCTGCCCCATCCCACAAACTGCTGCGGGTTGCAGAAAGCCGGCGGTGCTGGGGGGAGGATGCCAGCTAAGAAAGTGTTTGGTACCATGGGGGGAAGACGCCAGCTAAGAAAATGTCTGATACCACCTGCACAGCACCAGGGCAGCTGCCCAGTGCCACCATCATTCCCTGCATGTCACCACTGAATGCTGCTACATCAAAGGATAAGTTGGTACCCGGAGGAAGCCTCCAGCTTGGTGAGTCTGAAAAGCACCAAAAGTCATTAAGTAGGAACAGATCAGAGATTTCAAGTGGAAGAGGAATAAGAGGAGTCTTGAGACCAGCTGTGGGCATCACATCTGCGTTCGACAGGACATCGCGCTCCACTCCCCAGGTAAACGGAGGTGGGAAACAGGAGACAGCATCTCTGATGAAGAGGCACTAACCCAACCACCGAGCAGGGCTGAGATGGGTCTTTATCTCTCCAGTGCAGAAGGACTCTTCAAAAGAAGACATATCCTACGTTACAGCTGGAGCAAGAGATCGGTATCATCTGCCTTTTAATTTCTTGAGTTTTTACACTTCCGCTTGCTAACCCAACTCCTCATTTTGCAATCAACAACTGAGCTCCTGAGTTGCTTAGGCTATATCTTGTTATTGCTGTCTGGGATGCTCACAGCACAATTTGTCGCTTCAAGGGGAACATTTTCCTTCTTGCCCTTAGCCCAGTCCAAAGATTGGTACGTTCAAGACTGAAAAATCGGCTGGAAGCACACAAAATAAGGGAGGTTGTTTTACCCACCTAATGCCTAAATGAGAATTAGGAGCGCCGACGAGATCTACTGTTTCTAAACCACAGAGGACACGGTAACCCAAACCAACCGGTTCAGCGTCTTCTGTCCAACGTGCGTTTCCCCTGGCCTGATTAAAAGATCAATTTTAAATGCAAAAAAAGAAGTCAGGTTAATTTCTTATTTTGCTAATGAGTTGGCTATATGTACTTCCAATGAGTGAAAATCGTTCCATGCCACAGCCGACTTCCAACTTCAATCCTACACAACTCACCATAAAACATGAATAAAACCTGTGTTTTTCACCCGTCCACAACACCGTAAAAACAGGAGTGAGGACTGGAGTACGTACGTGTCCAGCCATTAGGTTATTTATGCTGAGATGAGTCTGTCCTGTGCAGATACATGTACCTTGATCAGCCAAACCAAATGTCAAACTGCAAGTGAAAGCTCCAGTTAACACCACAATCAAATGTTCCCTCACCGCAGAGAATCAATCTTTTGCCAAGAAAACAAATAAAAAGTGCAAGTGCAAAACAAACCTGAAGTTTATTACTTAAACTCTGTTTTCTCTTTCAGATTTAATAGATGATTTATTCCCTTAGAGGAAAACTGATTGACCTTGCTGCCTGGAAGGAATCAGCTCAGTATTTCCATTAGGATGGCTGAGAGAAAGAGCTGAGACTCAAGACCAGGAATTGCAGGAAAATGCATCAGCTAGGCATAAATTACACCCTGTGTGTCTTCTTAATTACTCTGGAAATTTAATCCAGGCAAGAAGTAATGGGCAGACACAGCCTGGGTCTGCCCAGGCAGCCTGGCTGGCAAAGGGGATGGACGTGAGGGATGTGTTGGCCAGGCAGGATCGAGCCCTCACCATGTACAAGGAGAGTGATGGTCCCCGTGATGACTGCAAGGGACCCGGCATCACCCGTCCCTGGTGCACAAGGGACACAGAATCACAGAATCACAGAATGGTTTGGGTTGGAGGGACCTTCCCAGCTCCCCCAGTGCCCCCCCTGCCATGACAGGGACATCTTCACCAGCTCAGGTTGCTCAGAGCCCCGTCCAGCCTGGCCTGGGATGTCTCCAGGGATGCTTCATCCACCACCTCTCTGGGCAACCTGGGCCAGGCTCTCACCACCCTCAGGGCCAACAATTTCTTCCTCATGTTGACCCTCCTCCCCTCCTTTAGTTTAAAACCATCACCCCTCTTTCTATCACAACAGCCCCTGCTCAAAAGTCTGTCCCCATCTTATTTATCAGCCCCTTTTAAGTCCAGAAAGGCCGCAATAAGGTGTCCATTAAAAAAAACCCCGCTCGCCTGCGTCTGCACAGGCTTTGCCACGTCCATCTGGACACGGCTGCGCTCTGAGTTGTCCCTGTCTCGCCTGCTCAGTGCCACAGGCGAACAGAGCCGTTTGCACTGAGAAAAATGAGTGTCTCAGTTTTGCATGTTACAAGGTTTAAGCCACTGATTGTTGTTACCAGTGTAGGAATGAAAGAAATAATTTAGTCTGTAAGACTGTGCTAATTATGGTTATGTCTGAGACGGCATTTCTCAGCGTCGGCATGTCGGTGTTTTCGGAGAGTTTGTAGCACCGTTCCCTCTGTGAACAGATGGGGAAACTGAGTTGCAGAGGGGAGCTGTGACATGCCAAGTGAAGCACGATGAACCGAGTTGAATGAGAAAGCATCCCTGGTGCCAGGAGCTGGCACCTCCCTTGTTTGAAGGAGGCCAAGAAAAATCACCCTGTCTCTGGATGCAGGGAGAAAAATGGCCCAGCGAAGGTGAACAGACAGCCAGGATGGTGATGTCCAGGTTTTCTACCTTTTGGCCCTCCTTTGGGGAGTGATGGAAAGGTTTTATTGTCCCCTCAGGACTGGGGGATGACGCCTCTCTGTCTCTGTATTCCTGTGGTCCTGCTTGGGCATCGCTGGTACCCAGGGTCTGTGTGCCAGGGCACCATGGCCACACTTGGGGACAGCACTGAGGAAGGCTGGTGAGGAAAACAAGCAAACGGGGCTGAGGAACAGATCCCCTTTTGCCCTCCAGCGCCCTGTTTTTGTGAACACAGACTTTCGTTCTTAACAAAAATTCAACCAAACCAACCAAGACTGCGGCGAGTGCTGAAACGGGTCCCTGCTCAGTGCTGGGGGGCAAAGCCCAGAAGGGATGGGATGGGGGAAACGATGGAAAAGGCAGCGAGAGATGGGGCCAGGGTGTAAGGGGGGCTGCTGGGTCCCTGCAGCTCAGTGCAACGAAGAGCAAACCCAGATGTCACAAACTTTCCAGCAGCTGATCCTGCTCTGTGCTGCCCTACGTCTCCAAAAATTGTCCTTCCCCCTTCTTTGCCCCCTATTGCCCATCTGACCCTGAGCCCACCAGTGATTGCTGCCTGTGCTCTATAGGAAGGACGATCCCAACCCCTCAGGATTATTTTATATCCTCTTGCTGATGGCATCACCAGTGATGTCTCCTTAATACCCAGACCTGCCCATTCAGCCGCCCTCCGGTTGGAGAGGCTGCGTGCCCGTCGGCACGCCGCTGCGGGGCTGGGTGCTGGGATTAGGGTGCTCAGCTCATCGCTATTCTGCAGGACACCCCGCTGGCTGTGGGGCTTTTTTGTGGCCACCCTGGAGAGCATCAATTGCTCTTTCTTGCCACTGGGCACCCCGCACAAGAGCCGTGCGCCTGTCCCGGCAGCTGGGCAGCCGTGCTGCCAGAGAAGGAATCTCCCTGCCAGGAGCCTGAGCAGACTCTGGGACAGCTGCTTTCCCACTTCGTGGCCTTTAAAGTTCGGGGCACCTTGGATGAGATGTGGCCCAAAAGGACCAGCTCCCTGGAACCGCTCCTCCCAGCCCATCTGTAACCTGCACGCTGGGCTCTCTCCAGCTCCCGCATCCATCCCCGCTGCATCACTTTGAAAAATCATTAATTTATCTCCAGGATAAACCAATATTGTTCATATTAGCTCAGCTGTGCTGGCTATTGTTCCCCCAGGCTCTGAGATGGTGCTGTTGTCCCCGAGGGGACGAGCCACTCCAGCTGTCCCCATCCCCCTCAGGAGCCTCTCGCCTGCGTGGTCTCCTGGTGCTCCATGTCCTGCTGTCATGGGGATCACGACCCCCATGGCCTGTGTCTGGGTTTCCCTCACACCCCTGCGGGCAGGACCCGCAGGGTTTTTCCCCCTCCTTCCTCCAACCAAAGGTTTTTCTTCCAGCCCATCAGTTGAAACGACTCAGGTGTGTGTCATGAAGAAACTCATCTCCTGGGTCATTTCACCACTGTGCCTCCTCCACGTTTTCCTCCTGTTTTCCATCCTTCTCTGTGTTGCAATGACCTTTCTATCCCCCCTGCCTCCACACCAGAATATAGACCAGCCAATATGCCAACTTTGCCGTCCCTTTGGATGCCCTCACGTCTGTTCTGAATGGTGCCACCAAACCCCCTCTCCACGCCACGGCTCACGCTGTGACCACATGGGACAAGTCGCTCCTCCCTGCTGTCAGGCTGATTTCCAGCACGGCCATTTGGATACGATGACTCAATAGCCCCCAGAGCCTTTGCCCAGCCCTGCCTGCTCTGCCTTGGAGGCCCATGGACTTGTAGGTCCCAGGCCACCCAGTTGGGTGGCTGCTGCGTCCCTTCAGAGCCTGTCCAGTGTCCAATAGTCCTCTGTGTTTGGGTACAAGCTGCTTTGAGATGTCCCGGACAGGAGATCTCCTTAGGTCTTGCCTCATTGACTGCAAACCACGGCTGCGGGTCTGGGTGTCCCTCCAGATCAGACTTTGCAAATGGAATCTGGTGGGCTTTGGCCCAGCTGTCTCCATCCAAGCTCATGGCCAAAATCCCCTATCTGGTCAACAAAGTCAACCTGACACTTTTAAGACACAGTTAAGCTCGTCCTAAACCCACAAATGGGCTAGATAAACCCCGCTGGGATGCACCCTGGGGTGTAACAGGAGCTGAGGGTGGCTCAGCTGTTGGTGGCCCCATGGTACGTGTCCAACCAGAGCGAGGCAGATGCCACATGTGTGTGCCAAGGGCTGGGCAATGACAAGGACACCAGAGTCAGTGGCTGGGGACAGGGTTGGTGTTGAATCCGTGGTGCCTGAGCCTGCCCGCACACCCAGCCCTGACCCCGTGAGTCACTTATTTCTGCTGCATCACCTGCTCTGGTCAGCATGGAGCACAGGTGGGAACATTTCTGTAAAGACCAAGTGATGATGACACCTCCTATAGATGGAGTCACATTCTTCCATCTCAGAGGTGGAAAAAGACCCAGGACCCCCATAAAAGGGCTTCTGCATGTCCTGAGCCAGCTCCAGCATGGGGTGGCAGCGGTGACGACCACACCACGGTGAGCTGGGCCTGACTCAGTCCTGACACGCTGCCTGCAGGGCCAGGCTGGGCTGGCGGGGCCTGGGCAGGCTGAATCAGAAGCTTTGCCTTGGGCAGAGCCTCCTCCTGTAGGGTGTTTCACTTGTCTGGTTGCCAGCAGCTGCACAGGATCCGTGGAAAGCACAGGACACCAAGCCCCGATGTGCATCACCATTGCCTCCACTAACCCAGTACCCTCGGAAACACCCCAGTCACTCCGGAATAGGGAAAATCAACCCCAAAGTGCTCGGTGGTGCTGTTGGAAATGGGACAGTCAGTCTGGGTGTTCCCAGGTGTTTGGGGGGTGCTGTTGTTCAACCATGGGTCTGATGGACTGTCATACCATGGACACAGCGAGGGACCTCGCCTTGCTCAAGTGCTCCCTGCGGGCACCTTGCTATCCATCCCGCCATGTTTAGGTGGCCCTGGCTGATGTTGCTCGTCACCTTTCACTCAATGGGAACCTCCTGCTTGGTTTATATTGCCATGGGATGAAGAAATGCAAGCTGGCTTTGTAGAGTAGGCCATCATGGGTTGATGGTACCGTTGGGTACACCTGAATCACTGCTATGGAGGTGGCAGAACCTTGCTGGGTTCCATCCATCCTTCACCACCTGGTTTGATGCCCGTGTTCCCCACAGGATGAATTCATGGACAGGAGCACTCTTATCAAGGATATTGTCCCCACAGATGTATCTCAGCCACTTTTGACTGTCAGTGGATGGAGCTGTTGTCACTTTGAATCAGGATGGATTGCTGACAAGAGTGACTTTTGGCATTCTTGACTCCAGGCTCTGCCCATCAGGGACCTGCAGCCCAGGAGGACCATTTGGCCTCCTGGATAACCCCATTTTTTTGAGTTACTTGTATGGATCACCAAGGCATGGGCTGGGGTCATGGACATGAGCCCAGCTGATCACTGCACCAAGCATGATCAGAAGGTCAAGCTGTTCCAGCATATCTCAGTGTCCACACCTGCTGTGCCCCGATCTCCATCCTTGCCTGGCAGAGTCATCCTGAGCGAGCCACGGTGCTGCTCTGTGCCTCAGTTTCCCTGTCTGCAAATGTGCTGTTGCCCTTGCTGGGAACATGCCTTCAAATTTACTGGTGATGCATTATCAATGCTTTAATTTAAAAATCAGTAGAAATGGGAAAAAAAAACCCAATTAAAATATCCCCAGAGCATGATTTTGGGGTGTAGCGGGAGAACATCAGCAAGAAGGAGCTGGTTTTCATTAATTTCCCTGCAGTGCAATGCTGGCAGATGTGAGCTCTGCTGAGGGGACAGATGTTGATTTGCAGTAACGGGGTCAGGGCAAAACGATACCCTGGGATGGAAATGATGGAAATGATACCCAGCACGGGGACCACATCTCTCCCCGCTCAGAGACACGGGTGGGGAGGATACGGGGTGCTGCTGCTCGGGGCATCTGGAGGCCACGCATCTCCCTTTGCCCTTTTCCTGCACAATATTTGGGAACAACCCTAAATATCAGCAAATTCGGAGCATCCCTGGACAGTATTCACTACTCTTCTCCCCTTCCCTCTGTGCTACCAAGAATGGAGCATCCTCCAGTCAGATCCTCACTGCATCCCAAGGAGGGGGACACCACAAACCCCAGAATTGTCCCACAGAGCCCTGGAGCTGGGGACACTTTTTACAGCCCAAGTCTCCCGCTGGCTGGCACGGCAGCATCTGCAGCTCTTTCAAGTGACCTGATTTTGTCGGCAAACGTCTCGTGGTGCCACTGCAGCAGCTGTGCAGGCTCCAGCCGAGCTGATCCAGACGTCCCCGCGCCGAGGGAAGAGCCCGCGCAGCTTTGATCTCTGACTTAGCACAGTCTCGGCTGCAAATTACTCTGCAGATCACAGACTCAGGCTGCAAACCGGCTCACCTGGGTATTTACCAGGATCTCAAGACTGATCTAACCTGCTGGTAAATCCCTTCCCCATTTCCAAGGCTCTGAGAATTTTGGCGATACCAGAATGAGGGTGTTGGTCGTGGACCGGCACAGCTCGTCCGTGCACCCCGGGGCTGGTTCCAGCAGAGCTCGGTGTGAAATGCTGTTCTGATTTAGCACCCGCACGCTGAGCTGGTGCAGGGTGCTGGAAACTGCAGCTTGGGAACAGCCCTGAGTCTCCAACAAATCTCTGAACTCTCATTCCTGCCTTTTTTTCCCCATCCTTGGTTCAGATCTGCCTGTTCCTTGGGAATGAAGGTCTCCATAGATCACCCTCGTTTGCTAAAAATACACCTGGTGGAAGGCAGCCAGGGAAGAAATAAAAGAGCTGCAAGGATCTGCCAGTCACCAAAAGTTCTCAAGTTTAGGAAAAATCGGAGTGTTTTCCTTGGAAATTCAATCTGCTTTTGCAGGGACAGCATCTGTAAGGATGGGTGGCATCTTTTCATCGCCTAATGGAGGTTGATGAGCTCCTGGGTGCGAGACCCCCGCAGCTCTTTGAGCTCACTCTCCCGGCTCTGGGTCACCTGGAAACTTTTTAAATGTTCCCTCTGAATTTAAAAATAAGCCTCAGAAGAGCCATGGCATGGTTCATTCACTTGCTTGGCTAGGTAGGATCACTCTCGTTTATTGTCTGCTGTGCTGGACAGGTTGGCTAGAGACATCTCCAGTCACCTTTGCCTCCCTGGGGACACATCAAACATGTCACCTCAGATTGTCCTCAGATGCAGAGCTTGGAACCCTTGAGCCAGCCTGAAAAATGGCTTCTGAAGTTTGATACCTCCCCATTTCGGTGGGTACTGTCCCCAGGTTGCAAAGGCACTGGGGTCACCACGTGTCCCAGCCTGGTCCAAAACCCTCCCCATCTCCATCCTGGACACATCTGCTGGGTCTCAGGGCTCAAGTGTCCAGAGAAGTTTCCTGTCACATCATGTTGGGAATGCTGGAAGGACTTTCCATGGGCTCTTTGGTGCTTTAGTGCCTGGATATTTAGGCCAAAGCAGGGTCTGATCTCAATACCCTCCTCATCCCCCATCCCATGGCAGCAGGGAGCCCATCCTGCCAAGACCCTCCGTGATCTCTCAGCAGAGGAAAGTGGGGAAAACCGTCTCAGACACGTGTCCCGCTCCATGACCCAGCTGGACGAAGGCGACAAGACTTCCTGGGTTTCCCTGTGACCCAGCCCCAGCTGGCCCCACGCCTGCGGCTCTTGGCAGCCTTGGAGAGAAGGGGAAAGAGCGCTGCAATCCCAGCAAGAGCCTGCAAAACAAGGTGGTCAAGGGGGGGAAGCTTTCCTCTTGCACCGACATGTCTATCGCAGGCTGCCTGCAAGTCTTCCTCACCTCCCGCTTGCAGTCCAAGGGATGCTCCTGCCATCCCTGAGCTGGGTTATCTCCTCACGTTTAGGACAGGGAACTTCGGACCCACCAGAAAATGCCAACGCTGTCCCCAGAGCCACCCACAGACCTGCATCCCGGTCTCTTGCTCCCTCATTTCTTAGCAATTTCCAGCTCAGTTTGGTTTAATTTCCGCAGCTTTGCAGCCTCACACGTGTGTTTGAAACCTTCAGCAACACGAAATGCAGCTTGGCCCAGCGGGATGTTCCTCGGGATGCTGCAGGGCTGGGGGGATCACCCTAATGTCGGGGCTCAGGCACAGAGGGTGGGGGTCCCTGACGTGGAATGAGACTCCATGTCCACAGGCTCTTGTTACCAACAGATCTGTCCAGGTGTTTTTCTTCCTGGCACATATTTAAAAGCATTTGTGGAAAGAATTGCTGGTCCAAGACAAGCAGACAGGGGTAAAACCCGCAATAAAACCCTGAGACGGGACCAAGCTGCATCAGCCCATCCAGCATCCCCGCGCCAGCGGCTCAACCATGTCCTGAGGACACTGACTCCTCCTGTTGTGGCCCTCTCCAAAAAACCCAACACATCATCACAGAGCAGAGCCAAGACACCCAAATCATCCTTGGAGCACAGGCTGGAGCCAAAGGAGCTACATCCCCACAAACATCCCTGCGGCACCATCCCCTCCAGCATCCTAAAGGAGCTACATCCCCCCAAATATCCCTCTGTCACCGTCCCCTCCAGCATCCTAAAGGAGCTACATCCCCCCAAACATCGCTCTAGCACCATCTCCTCCAGCATCCTAAAGGAGGTACATCCCCCCAGATATCCCTCTGGCATCGTCCCCTCCAGCATCCTAAAGGAGCTACATACCCCTCAAACATCCCTCTGGCACCATCCCCTCCAGCATCCTAAAGGAGCTACATTCCCCCAAACATCCCTGTGGCACCGTCCCCTCCAGCATCCTAAAGGAGCTACATCCCACCCCAAACATCCCTCTGGCACCATCCCCTCCAGCATCCTAAAGGAGCTACATCCCACCCCAAACATCCCTGCAGCACCATCCCCTCCAGCATCCTAAAGAGCTACATCCCACCCCAAACATCCCTGCGGCACCATCCCCTCCAGCATCCTGCCGCCGGTCACCGCAGGGACACCGAGGGGCCGGTTCCTGCCGGACGCCCCCGACCGGCTGCTTCCCCTCCCTTTGAACTTGTTTCATCTTCCTCAAGTGTGGCTGCAAGAGGGAAGTTTGGGCTGGACTGGGGGACCCCGCTGTGCCCGGCTTGGGGGGGTGACAGGACGGGGGTCCTGCCCTGCTGCCGGATGCGAGAGGGGACATGTGAGCTTTTCCACCAGAGTGAAGGAAGCAAATCTATTTTAGGAGGTTTCCAGCAGTTCCTGTGGAGGCTGGGGAGCCTGGTACCCTCTGCTCTAACCTTCTCAACTGGAGTGATGCTCTTGCATCCCACTGCAGTCGGGAAAAGGCCCCTTGTGGGGAGGCAGTCTCCTCCAGAACCCAGCAGTGAGGACGGATGCTACCCAGGGGTTTGGGACAGAGAGTAGAGGGTTTGGTGGGATATCCCGTTCCCTCAACCATGCTGTGGGCACAGGGCATGCCCTGGGTTTGCCTCCGAGAGCAGGAGAAAGGAGCTGCCAACCCAGAGACTCCTCTCCATCCCCCAAATCTGCCTCCACCTTACATGAGTGGCCCACATTCCTTTGCATTTCCATGGCCATGGGAAACATTGCCATGGGAGGCCAAGATGGAGCAGCAGATGCCACTTGGGCATCTCCCGTTGCCATCCCGAGGCTCACGACAAAGGTCTCAGGGCACCATTTGCTCAAGATGCTGCCAGCAAACCCCCATCCCGGGACAGCAAAGCTCCCGTTCTCGCCCCAGGGCTCGCTCTCCGGACGGGTGCACGGGCAGCGGACGGTTCCACGTGTTTGCTGAAGAAGAAGCAAACCCGTGGGCTGCTCCCCAAGCTCACAGCCCCAGGGCCGGGTGCGTGTGGGCAGCCAGGAGCTGGATCTGGGCTGCGATGCACCGTGTTCCCCCCTCCCTGCCAAGCTGCGCTTCCAGTCCCCGCTCCGCCTAATTAAACAGAAAGCCAGTGGTGACTTTGCTTCTCCTTCAGACAACACTTCCCAGCCAACAGTCTCGTTGTCTTCCCTCCCCAGTTGGCCAGGATGTGGCAGGGATGTGAAAACCCGTGCACACCCCTTCACGGAACTAAATGGTCTCAAGTTGTGCCAGGGGAGGTTGAGGTTGGATCTGGGGAACCATTTCTTCCCCAAAGGGCTGTGGGGCATTGGAACAGGCTGCCCAGGGCAGCGCTGGAGTCACCATCCCTGGAGGGTTGGACAGACGGACATGAGGTTCTCAGGGACATGGGGCAGTGCCAGGGGTGGGGGAATGATTGGACTTGATGATCCTGAAGGTCTCTTCCACCCAAAATGATTCTGTGATTCTATGATGCTGGCCAGCCATGTGCCAGAGAGATGTCCCCACTCTGTGTCCTGCCTGTCCCTGGGATGTTGCTGAGGCAGAGACCACCCCACATTGCTCCCCATCTCTCCGAGATGCCATCGCTGCCTATGGACCCTCAGGGACGTTGGCAGCTCCCCCTCAGATCTCCCAGGCAGGAGTGGCCACACGTGTCACCAGGGACCCAAGTCCTGCCGCAGTGTCACAGGCTCTCAGCACCCTGCTCCAATTTGCACAACGGGCGGGTTCGGTGTTTCAGTGGGGGACGGCACCACGATTTGAGCTGTCAGCACTGGAAAAATGCTTGCAGTATCATCTGCTGGCATCTAGCAACAAGTTGGGAGAAACTTGAGGCATTTCAGATTCTGGGAATACTCTTCAGCAGTGTTTTCTGTCCTATTTGCCATCTACAATGTTTTGCTGCTGCTATGCCTAGGGCACAAAATCACCTAAAATCATCACATTTGCCAACTGCTGGGAATTCACACCAGGGAAAGAAGGAAACATCCAGGGATAAGTGAACAGGAGAGCTGGTAGAAGCCGAACCCTTCTTGTTGAGGCTACGAAACCTTCCAGTATTAAAATAGGCTACAAAACGTCAGAGGAAAATCTCATGATACTGAGTGCTCAAGCACAGAATGAGACGAGAAAATTCAGGGTTGATATTGCACAAGAAAAACCCACCCGAACTATACACGGCAATAACTTAATATTGCTCCCAGGAAAGCTCCTGGGCTCAGGGCAGAAATCTCCTCAGAAAAGGCTCATTCGATGCTCAGAGGCAGCAAGGGAGGAAAAAAGACAGGGTTTGTTAGAAAAATGACAGATGTGAGCGAGGCAGTGTTGCTATGTATAAAGCCACGGTCCTCCCACACCTGAACCCATCCCCACCGCACTGGGGATGCAGGAGGACCAAAAAAGCCCCGCGAGCACTGACAGGGTGAGAATCGCTCCGGTTACAGCGACAGCCTGGAAGACGAGGATTTTTCATAACATAAAATCACACTTAGGGAGAAAGTTTGGAACAGGCTGTGAAATCATGTGCGGCAGGGAGGGGGTGGGCAGGGACCGGGGGTTTGTCCTGTGTCCCCCTCCCTTCTGTTCCATTGCTGAGCAGCCTGTGGCTGGGGGAAAGTCCCGAAGTAACAGATCTCCAGCCTGACCCAGCGGATCTGGGAACACCGAGCACATCGGAGCAGCGAGTTGATCGCGACACAGATGCCTCCTTTCCTCGTCCATGAAGGTGATTCCTGCCACAGGAAGGGTCTGACACCCACTGGGGTCTGAGCAGCATCTAACACAAGGACATTGGGTCCCTTTTGGGGGGTCTTTGTGCTGATGAAGGGTCGTGGACCCCTCTGGCAAATGGAGGGTGTATCGGAGCTCCAAAGGGGTCAGTGGGTGACAGAGGTGGGTGTGTGCTCAGTCATCCCGAGTTTTCCAGCAGCGCTCTCGGCAGCGGGAACCTTCCCCGAGCCGACAAGCCAGACCAAGGTGTCCCTGCGGCCCCAAATGTCCTTGGACAGAGCAAGAGGGACCAGTGACAGTGGCTGCACAACCAGGACACATGGGCTGCCCTCGAGCAGCACTGATTGTGGGTGTCACACCCCCTTCCAGCCCCACTGACTCCCCCCGGTCCCCCTGCAGGAAGGGGGTCAGCCATGAAGTGGTTAAATATCTCCTGCAGCAGCAAAGTTCAAACAAAGTGCATTCTCCTCATTTATGCCCAGTGGTATTTGCGATGGGCTCGGCTTTGACAACAGACACAGATGATGAGATGGAGAAAAACAGGGAGAGGAGTCATTTGTGGGGCAGCCCCATGGCCAGGGATCTCTCTTGGGTGTGCCTGTCCAGCAACACATCCCAGACCTCTGGTCCCTTAAAACCACAAAACTGTGTCGCACATGACCACAAGCAAGCAGGTTATTACCCCCAGGCTCCCCATGGTGAGGGAAAACCTGGGCTGAACACAAACTATCATCCCCTTTCCACTCCCTGAAGCACCCCACCGGTGCTCTCCCATGTGGGACACATTTGTCCCGGTCATGGGGACCGGCTGTCACGATGCAACCTCTGCCTGCACACCCAGCACTCCCTGACCCCCCAGTGAAGCTGCTGGAGGCTCTGGGACCCCCCAGCCCAGCCTGCCCCGCTTGCTGCCGCAGCCAGATGTGTCTGGGCCAGCAGAGCGGAGGAAGGACCTTTCTCCCAGTGCTTCTCCCAGAGTCTGGGGCATCCTCACCCCCTTTTAACCCCCCCAGCAGCCACTGCAGAGTCAGTCCCAACACGTTTTCCCACCTGACAGGGATCTTCACTCGCAGGTATCGATCCACGGCGATGGCCAGGAGCGCCAGGATGGAGCTCTCGGTGAGGATGAGGACGGGACAGGCCACCATGAGGCAGCTGTAAAACTCCGTCTGCGGTCCGATGTTGATGATGATGGCCAGCGGGATGACCAGGGCCCCCACAGCCACGTCGGCCACCGCCAGCGAGACGATGAAGCAGAAAGTGGCATCCCGCAACGCCTGGTTCATCTTCACAGCCCAAATGACCAGGATATTCCCCGGCACGGACACCAAAGCGATGAGGACTTCGATGGAGATGTAGGCAGCCTGGAAGGCTGAGACGGAGTGTGCCATGATGCTCGGGTCCCCTCCCCGCTCTTGCTGGGGTCCCGCGGTCACCTGCAAACGCACAGGGAGACAGACGGTCAGTAACTGCGCTGCGAGCCGAGATGCAGCCTGTGCGGGGCGGGGAGGGGGGGAACCACAACAAAACCAACAAACAAAACAACCCTCTCCCGTTATTGCCTCCCCTGGGGCTGCCCCCTCCCCGGGGCGCATCCTGCACCCACCTCCATCCCGCTTTACAACCGAGCGGGAGCCGCCGGCAGCCCCTGGGGGAGCAGCGGAGCGCTCGGGGCCGCCCCCCAGAGCCCCTAGGGGCCGGTGCAGACGGAGCGGGCCCCCCCCCCAACTGCTCCTCCCCCGCCGACCTCGCACCGCCCACCCCCGCCCGGCAGCGACCCTCCTCACCTTGTCCTGCAAGCCGAGGGCTGGTTTTGGGGGTGCCCAAGATAGCAAGAGCTTCTTACCCGCAGGGTAACGGGGGGGACATGCTGGGGGGGGCGGAGGGATGCTCGGGGAGCGGGCTGGGCTCGGTCCCGGTGCCCGGCACCGTTGGGCTCCCGCAGGCTCTGCCAGTTCCCAGCCGGAGCGGGAGCATCACATGGTGCGGCCGTTCCGGGCGTTTAAAGAGCGACTGACCCGATTTGGGGCTCGGCGGGGCCGGGAAGAACCGGGAGATGCAGCGGGGGGTGGGGGGACCCTGCAGAGGGGGGAGCAGCGGAGGCAGCGCCAACCCAGAGCTCCCGACACGGGTCCGCTCCCGGTTTTAGCATTAGAACCGGTTTTTGAGGTCGGGTGTGAGCAGAGGATCCCGGGGGAGGGTGGAGAAGCGGAGTGAGGGGGGCGGAGACGAGCACCCAGCGCTCCGGGTCCAGCCCCAGCACCCCAAATCAGACCTGAACCCACCCAAAGTGCTGGGGTGCTCGCCCGGGCTCTGGGTGACAAAGGCTCGCCCCAAATCACTGCTGCTGAGCCCCAAAGACCCTTCACCCACTGGACGGCACCCCTGGGTGCTGGAGCGGCTACACCCCCATGCTGGTGAGTGGGGACACAGTGTCCCTTGCATAGGGGCTGCGTTGGTGACAAACAGAGCTGTGGGGGCAGCCGGAGGGTTTATCCTGTTCCCAGAGGCAGCTTGTGAAGGAATGGTGACCCCAAACTGGTGCTGGGGCTGGACCAGACACAGTTTAATGTCCTGGGAGAGGTTTGGGGAAAAATGACCACCCCAAAATTTCCCCCGCTGGGCTGGGTAGCACAGAGGCAATGGGTCTGGGGGTTTGATTGTGGAGCTCAACTGGCCAAGCTCCCCAGGGCCCCCCTCAGGTATGGACCAGGCACCTGCAAAACTCCTCCTGCCCAGGAGCAGGGCTGATTTATCCAAGTGCTTCAGGGGCCAGGACCAGCCCCGACCTCAGATTTGGGTCTCTCCCAAGCCCCATCAGCTCCTCTTCGCATCCTTTCTCCCTCCTTTGGTGGGGCTTGGGGCTGGAGCTGTCTCCTCTGCCTCGATCAGAGATGTCCCAACACCCAGATCTGCCCCTTGGGCCAGACCCTCAGCGCCCTCCTTCCTCCCAGCCTGCACTCCCCAGGGCAGGCATGGGAACAGCTGTGGGACCAGCACAACCCCAGTGCTGGTCTCCTCCATCAGCTGGTGGCCTGTGGGCTTCCCTATCACCACCTTGGCCAAGTGGTCAGCACGGGGCTGGGGGCTCAAGCATCTGAGAGCAGCCAGGGACAGTGGCAACATGCCACCTGGGCCACTTGGCTGTGCCAGCAGCAGGATGAGGGGACCTGACTTGGATTTCAACGATCGGTTTGCTCTGCAAACAGAAATATAAACGGAGGATGGCGGGTGCACGTAAACACCGTGCTATTTCTGGGAGGTGTTTGCTGGAGCATCTCGTGGCGCATCTCCTCGCACATCCTCCACTGCAGGGAGGAAGATGTTACCCCGCTATAGAGCTGGAGCCCTAAAGCTGTGGCAGTGCGTGGGGTGGGGGCACAAAGGGCACCCCCAGAGAGCCCCAAAACCCCTCACCCAGCAGCTTCCCAGGGTGAGCGTCCCCGCAATCAACTTCTGGCTGGGAGCAGAGCAGGAAAACCGGCAGGTTCATCATGGGAGAGCAATGCGGAAGCGAACACGGGCAGGTCCTGGCCTAATTGTATGCAAATCTCCTAAACACAGTGATTAAAAAACCACTCCTGTTCCTTAGTGGATTTGCAGTTTGTTCCCCCTCCCTGGACTCATGGCCCAGCGTACTTAATTTTAGCAGCACCTCTAAAAAAACCCCATGCCGTGCCAAAAATGAGCTGCCTGGCTGGGAGTGTGCCCGAGCACACAGCAAACTGTCCCAGCGCTTTGGCAAAGGTTGCGAAGGTTGAATGAGCAAATGTTGTTGCAGGTGGTGGCACAGAGCCCGTTCCAGATGAACATGGCATCATCTGCTCACCCTCGTGGACACCAGGTTGTCGTTGAGTGGTGGAGATTCCTTAAAAACCCATGAAAGGTAATTTTTCTGGTGAACATCAAGCACCCAGAAGGTTGTTCAGGTCTCCCGGGCTCTTGCTGGGGTTTGGAAGGAGAAAATGGCCAGAGAGGTGCCATGGGTCATGATGACCCCAAAGAGGTGTTGGATGATGCTGCTTAATGGCTTCAAGTTGAACCAGGGGAGGTTGAGGTTGGATCTTAGGGAACAATTTCTTCCCCAAAGGGCTGTGGGGCATTGGAACAGGCTGCCCAGGGCAGTGCTGGAGTCACCATCCCTGGAAAGGTTTAAAAGGCGTGTAGATGAGTTTCTTAAGGACATGGTTTAGTTCCAGAGTTGGGCTGTGTTGTGGTTGAACTCGATGATCCTGAGAGTCTCTTCCAACTGAACTGATTCTATGATTCTACAGGCAAATACTCACGGGAGAGGTGGGACGATGGAGGGCAGAGAGGGACACGGGGTGGTTTCAGTGTTCCTGCATCAGCTTTCCTACCTCGGCACCTCCTGTGAGACGGGGACAGGACCCAACCTAAGGAACGGTTCGTGTGGGGCTCCGTGCCAGTGCGATGCACCCGAGGGTTTGGCGTGTCGGGGCCGGCTGAGCCAGCCCGCCCTGCTGACAACACCAAATCCCGACTGAACACCCCCAGGGCTCGGCAGCAGCCAGAAAAAGCTCTTCCAAAGAGGCAAGTTGGGGCGAGGGCAGCTCATTTCCACCCGCCTCTTCTTCAGCCTTTCTTGGGGGTTTGAGCTTTCCCCCTCCTGCCTCAGTTTACCTACATGAAGAGCAGCTCCATGCTGCCATCCCTAGTGCTCGGGGTAGAAGAAGTTGAGGGTTTCTTCACCATCACGGGAGCCATCTCACAGCCCTTTTGGTCATGGAAAGGGGCCTCTTAATTAGGAAAGTTAATTAGGAGTGCAGCTGGTGCCAGCAGCACAGGGCTGTGTGCTCAGAGGGCTGACGTCTCTGCAAGATATTAATTAGGATGAGTGACCCCCCAAACGCCACAGTCCGGTGGGTCCAGACAAGATGGCACAAGGTGAAAAAGGAGCAAACAAAGCGAAAACCTGGAGCTTTTCCAAGGATGCTCAGATGCTGCGGGGAGATACTCACCCAGCAACACCAGCCCTGGGGCCACTGGTCCTGTGACACGGTGACACAGAGCCCCGGTTGGACTTTACTGGGGATACGGGGCTACTCCACGACTTGTGCCCAGTTTGTGTCCCATTTAACAGGATACATGGCCCTTAGGACGTGATTTTGGGAGTGAGGAGCACCACGCTTTTGCAGGGTGATGCATCCCCGTCCGGGCTTTGCCGCAGATACTCAGCAGCAATGACACAGCATCGAAAAAGATTCCCGGGAGATAATTTAAACCAGCAAATCCCGGAGGGCGGCCGGTGAAACAGCTGCTTCCCCGCAGACTGACCCTTTCCACCAAGCGCGTTTCAGCTCAGAGCAGGTTTTACCGCGCGTTGGCAGCGCTACCAATGCCCGAGGGAGAAACTGAGTCACGGGGGGGGGTGTCTGTGGCCATTCACAAATGGGTAGCAGCATGAGGACGTGCCCCACGTCCCCTATTCCCCCATGTTCACGAGGCTCCTGTGCACTGGTTGAAGAGGACAAGCCCCACCGGGTGCCCTGCCAGATGTCAGCCAGATGTTGCCTGCGGGCAGCTGGGCCCCGGCCAAGCCGTGCGCCTTGGCACAGCCGGATGCTAACGGAGCTTTTGCGCTTTGCTGGCAGGGAGGAACTGCTGAGACATCGCTCGATGGAAGAGAAACCGAGTCCAGAGCCCGACGCACTCTCCGCCAACGCCGCCCTTGGCACGGCGGCGGGTAGAGCAGAGGTCCGGCCCCGCGCCCCATCCCGGCCCTTTGCCTCCTCGCTGGATCTTCCTCACCATGCGCTGGGTTTATTTTAATCCCAAGGGAGCCCCGGCAGCTTTATCAAGCCCGGCTGCCGGCCAAGAGCTATTCCTGCCCAGCGCTTCCAGCGGCCTCGGCAGCGCAGGAGGGGGTTAAACCTTTTCACCCCTGCGAATCAGGTTACAGGATGGTTAAAGCTCATTGCCCCCACTCCATGGCTACCCCTAAACAAACCAAGCGCTTTTTTAGGCTCTCTTTTTATTTGAAATGGCCAGTGGAAGACAGGACAGAGCTGTTACCTCCACCGAGCCGTGTCCATGGGGAGGAGGAGGGACGGGTGTCGGTGATGATGAGGGTGGTGTGAGCGCTCCCGAGCGCGTGGCGGTGATGACAGATCCTTCTGGGGCAAAGACTCGTGTGAAACAGCGACTTCCCAGCAAAGGAAAAGAAAAGGGGGAGGGAAATGTAAAAGGAAAAATGTGGCTTCTGCAAGTCCTGGTTTGCTGCGAGAGATGAATAAGGGGAACTTCTTCCCTTGATGGATGTCCGAGATGGTAAAATTTTCTGATTGATTTGGGCGGAAATGTTGGGGTGGGGTTGAACAACTGTGCCTGGGAGACCCCAGGGCTGGTCCCAGACCTGGGGCTGTGGTGGCCTGGGGACATAGGCTCTTATCCCCCACACCCCATAGAGGTGATGGATGATGTGGGGTGAAGGACAAAGCAGGGGACAAAGGAGTGACAATGACAGAGGGAAGCGGCTGAGCTGGTTCAGTATCCCTGGTGTGGGGATGGAGCAGAGCCCCATTGCACGGGACATAAAGCAAAACCACGTCCCTGCGGCTGCTGTTCCCCAAATTTTGTATTTCTTGCTTTTGAAACATGTCCCGTGTTTCTATGCCACAATTCTCCACTTTTAGCTTCCAGCTGTCACTTGCTGCATCTTTCTCAGCTTTCTGGGCAGCTCTCCATTTTGGTAACCGGGATTTTTTTCCCCAGACACTTACAAACCATAACCACATCACCACCCTCCAAAGCAAAAGCTCTGCTTCCATCTGACTCCTGCAGCCTCCGAGCCAAACCCATCTGAGAATATTTTCTCCCAACTCATCTATGGATATTTTATCTACAGAAATTAAGTCAGGGCAGAAATTCACTGAGCAGAGCCTGTGTATTGTAGGAAAATGCAGTTTAAACTCTTCCCACGTGCTTAAACCTGCAGATCCCTATCGGAGACATGGAATGTTCTTTATCAGCAGAGGGGATCCAGCTCCTGCCCCTTTCCCCTTCTCCTCTTCCCGCTGGGATCCTTTCGCCATGGGCCCGGAGCAGCACAAACATCACCCGGAGCAGCACAAACATCACGCCCCGGGGGACGGCTTCTGCGGGACGGTGACGCTGCCGCGGCACATGTGACATTTTGCAATTGCACACAGCAACCCCGAGCGGGTCGGTGGTGATGTTCCCACAGCCGGCTGCTTTCCTCGGGGACAAGTCCCCTGCCACCAGCCTGGGGTCGATGTCAGCCTCGGGGGACACGGGACAGGGAGGCTCGGCTGCTTCTCCTGCTGTTCATCCCCTGGCTCCCCTGGGTGGGGAGGATTTGGGGTGCAGGACCCAGCCCGGGGCTCACCCAGCCCCAGGGGTATGCGGGTGTCACCGTGGGAGGCGGGATGGGCTGGGACAACACTGGGTTGGAGGGCAGAGAGCTCCAACAGGCAGCTGGGTGTGTAACCCCAAATCTCCTCTCTGCTCCCCCAGGATCAGCCCTTTCCCACAGAAAGCCCCGGCCAAAGCGGTGTTTGCCATCCGTGTCCATCTCCTCCACACAAGGTGGAGATGCAGGGATGGGGCAGGGGATGGACAGTCCCCGCTCTGTGTCCCCATCCCATGTGTTCTCCTGTGGGGATAAAAGAGGGTGACACCTCATCTCACCCCTGCTTGGCCTTCCTGAAATATCGTGGGGGCCAGGAGCTGGGGTGCTGTTTCTCTGTGTATCTCCCAGGTTTAGAGAGGAGCTGGGACCCAGCCCTGGGAGAGAAAAATCCAGGTACAGCCCCAGGTGCACCCCAGGGTCCCCTCTTGGGGACAAGGGACATGCCCAACCCCAGGGGCAACAGGGGCTCCAGATTTCAACCTCCTAAGTAAAAGCTCTTGATAAGGCAGAGACCAACCCAAATATGTTGGTGGCCAAGGGGTTTAGGTCCCCCCAGTCATTTTACTCCCCAAAAGTGATTAAATCCATGGGGCCAAAGGGACCAGATGTGACACAGGCACTGAGCAAGAGCATCCTGTGAGTGACAGAGGACGCAGCTCCTGTGGGAGGAATAGAAAGGGAGGGAAAAACCTTCAAGGCACATTCCCGTCCCTCCCAATGGGGTGAAAGCTGAGCTGCCCCCCAGGAGAGACTCGAGGGCAAGTGGTGCTGCCAGAGCTGGGGCCAAATTTCCTTCACCAGGATGATTCCACCTCCAGCCGAGCACAAAAATGCAAAGGAAAGGGTTTCCGGGAAGTTCCCCCACTTCCCTGGAGCCTCCCCTCCCTGGTTTGGGATGTTTTGGCCCAAAAGTTGACCAGGGGCCTGGGAGGGGGGCAGGAACCAGAGGAAGCCAAACCCCGGGAGCTATTTTCGGCCCTCGGGCAGGAAAAGCACCTGCTGGGGTCATTACACCGCGGGAAAAAACAAATCTCAAGATTTTCTCCCCAGGGGGTGGGAAATGAATAGCCGGGCTATTCCTGACGGGGAATCAGGGCTGGATACTGGGGGGGGGGTCACTCCGAGGGGTTCCAGGTCCAGATCAGCCCCGGGTCTGCACCGCAGATGGGGTTCCTTCCTACACCCCCAAAAAGAAGGGTTGAAGGGATCTGAGCTGCTTTTGGGCTCTGAGTTGGGGCGTGCAGCCCTGAATCGGGACTCCATGTGCGGATACCCGGGCTGCTGGTGCCCCCTCCCGTCGGCCGCACCGCACGGCCGCAGCGGCTGGAGGGATGATGGTTTCTCCATCCTCCTGGCAAGGAGCCCCTGGCCTCAGTCCCCTCGGGACCCTCGGGTGACCTGGCCAAGGAATGGGGGGGTTATCCTCGGTCACAAGCTCACGGCTCCAAAGATTTGCATTTCAAGGCATTTTTCCTCGTAGGCAGTTCAGTGGTTGACAGGGGCTGGAAGGAGCTCGGTCCCCCCGATGGGTTGTGGGGAGCACCCCAAAAACATCTGCCCCACTTTTGCTCCCTACACCAAAACGCACCAGCCTTCCTCACCGCTGCCAGCCCTTCCTCATCCTCCCAACTCTCACCTCCCCCAGCTGTGGTCCAGCTCCATCAGCTCCTGGGGTGCAGGACACCCCCACAGTGGGTGGCCCAGGGACCCCCATGGGTGCAGCACCCGGACCCTGGTGTCACCGCTGCGGGGTCAGGATTGTCCTCCAGCCACTCGACCGGTCCCGACAGCACGTGCCAGAGCGACCGACAGCTGAGCATGTGAGTGGGAGTCGGGCGTTGCTGAAGCACGACCCCCACATCGGGCTGAACACCCCAGCAATGGGGAAACCCAGCCTGGGCTGAGCCCACAGCCGCTCCTTGCGCTGGGAATCTGCAGGGTGAGGCCCCTCCGGATGGGCTGGGTGTCCCTCCTTGGGGACACTGCTGGTATGTCACAGGGAGGGTCTGCTGTCCCTCCTCTCCTTGGGCATCCCACCCCAAAGCCACAAAATCTCCACGACCCTCCCTACCACAGCATGTCTTACGTAGGGGGGTCACCCTTTCTTGTCCCAACATTTGCTGTCCCATGGGGCGGGGACAGAAAAATGCAGGAGTCACCAGTTTCTGCCCTGAAAGCCCCACGGCAGCGTCACCAGCTCCTTTTTCCTTCTGTTCACCAGAACCTCATCCCAAAGCACCAGCCCTGGCTTGGGCCATGGGGTGCAGCGGGACCATGCCCACCATAGGGACAAGACGATGGTCACCCCCAGCTTGCAGCCACTCACTCCCTCCTGGCCCTTCCACCATCCCCATGTGGCTCCAGGGGTCCCATCTCAGGGCTGTCCCCTGCCAAGGGACTCTGCTGTCCCCAGGTCCCATCCCTGGGCCTTGCGCCATCCCTCTGGCCCAGCCAGCTGTCCGTCTCAGGGGGTCGGATAGCCACCATATGTCACTGCAGAATCCCTGGCATCCATGGGGCTTCCTCCAAACACCCACCTGTCCCCTCGCTCACCCCAGCCAGACTCTCCCATCCCAGGGAAAACAGACCCTTGTTGACAACCCGAGTCTGCCCCGGTCCCTCTGTGACACATGTGGGGACAGCCTGGCCGATGCCACTGTGCAGGGGATGGAGTGTCGAGGATGTCCCTGGCATGGGGGGACTCCGAATGGGGGAGTCCCCTGTGGGGTTTGCTGGTGAGGGTCCTGCTGGGTCAGTCCCTCCTCCAGCTGCAGTTTGGGGCTGTGGAGGGAAGGGGAAGGGCCATGTCTGGGTCATGGGGTGAGGGAGGTCACAGTGGGGGAGAAATGAGGTTTAGTGCTGGCAGAGCATCCCGCAATGACTGTAGGCAAGCAGGGGGGTCATGGCACCCAGTATGGTCCCCAGACTGGGAGCCAGCAGGCTGGTGTGTTGGGGCACCTGGTTTGGTCCCCAGACTGGGGTCCCGGTACATGGTGTGTCACGGCACACATGGTGGTGGCAATAGCCTGTGGGTCAGGGTGCCGTTAATATGCTTGAACCGGGATGTGGCGGATTGGTGTGTTGGGACGCCCACTATTGTCCTTACACTGAGACCCAGCGAACTGGGGGCTGCTCAACCACCAGCTTAACCTGTTGATGCTCATCCTTGTAAATATAGTTAATATCAAAATACAACCTTTGTCCAGCAGGACATTATACCGCCATCATTATGCCTGGTTTCCTGATGAGGGAAACTAAGGTCAAACCTGGGGTTGTGTGGATGAGAGGCAAGGTGGGGACCAAGGATGCTGAGCCCCATGGGGACACAGTGCTGCAGGGGCATGAGCAGCCCCATCCCAACACCCTCCCAACCCACCAATGAACCCAAACTGGGAGAGCTGGCACATTTGGGTGAGGAAGGTGCTGTCAGCTGGTCCAGCCACATCTGCTCCTGTCCAGCCAGGGACAGACAGCAGGACACCGTCCCCATTGCTGGACCTAAAACCAGTTCCAATCCCCAGCAGGCTGAGAGGTGGCTGTGTGAGGTACTTACTAGTGTGGATGGGGTTGAAGGGGCAGGTTCTGCCATGGCCCCATCGCAGCCAAGCAGCTGTCGCCATCCCAAATCTCCATTGAGCAGGCACGTCGGAAATCCCGGGTGTCGGAGGAGAGCTCTGCTCTGCATTCCTGGGCCGGGAGCGGGGAGAGGGCCAAGCATCTCCCCACCGCCTGCAGCTGCTCCTAAATATGTTACGACTTGTCACGGCGGCAGGAAGGGATGTCGGCCAGCCTGGAGAGCCAGAGGGGATGTGGGGTGGTGGGGTGCCTGCGGGGGACGGGAAGGTGGGTCCCATTGGAAATGGCATTTTGGTGGGACTCCTTTCACTGAAATCGCAGCAGAATGGGCTCTACTGGATCCTGGCCACCCCTGATCTCTCCCCATCAGTGGGATGGTGCTGTACGCTGAGGCTGTAGATGCTGCCTCCACCACGCAGCTTGCATCACCAGCCCCTAAAACCTGCTGCTTTTTCTGCCCTTTCCAATGAAGGAGCCAGCTGACACCACCCCTGCCATCGCTGCTCCAGAGTGTGGACTGTGCCGCTCTGAGCACAGAGCAGGGACGTGCACAGGGTGTGTGCAGCTCCGCACAGGAGACAGGGATGTGCACAGGATGTGTGCCGCTCTGAGCACAGAGCAGGGATGTGCACTGGGTGTGTGCAGCTCTGTGCACCAGACAGGGATGTGCACAGGATGTGTGCCGCTCTGAGCACAGAGCAGGGATGTGCACTGGGTGTGTGCAGCTCTGTGCACCAGACAGGGATGTGCACAGGATGTGTGCCGCTCTGAGCACAGAGCAGGGATGTGCACTGGGTGTGTGCAGCTCTGTGCACCAGACAGGGATGTGCACAGGATGTGTGCCGCTCTGAGCACAGAGCAGGGACGTGCACAGGGTGTGTGCAGCTCTGTGCACCAGACAGGGATGTGCATCAGGTGTGTGCAGCTCTGAGCACTGAGCAGGCATGTGCATGGGGTGTGTGCAGCTCCATGTACCAAGCAGGGACATGCACAGCGTGTAGTGCAGCTCTGTGCACCAGGCAGGGATCTGAACTGCGTGTTTGCAGCTCCACGCACCAAGCAAGGATGCGCACAGGGTGTGCGCAGCTCTGAGCACTGAGCAGGGACGTGCTCTGGGTGTGTGCAGCTTCATGCACCAGACGGGGATGTGCACTGGGCTGCAACCTCCTTATGTACTTCCCTGAAACTCAGCAAATCAAGACCATCATCCAGAGTGGGAATGCAAAACATTCGGAGCAGCCCCTAGGGCACCTCTCCGTGACCCTGTACTGTGGATGTGGCCACCAGCTTGGGAAGCTGCCCCAGAGGAGCAAGGACAAAGCCTCCTGGCTGGGATTTTCTCAATGGACGGGTATTTTTAGCTCGGCCCTCGTGGCTGCCCGTCCCCGCCGGCTGTGACGGGGTGAGCCGTCCCCGCGAGGCCTCCGCCAGCCCAGAAGGTCACCCCATGACGGATCGCAGCACGTTCTGCCCGGCGCTCACACAGCGTCCCTTTGTGTTCCTCCCAGCCGCCCCCATCCATCACCGCTAACCTGACAGCCGGCAGCAGAGCCCTAATCCCCCACCGGCTCCGAATTACCCGGGGCGCAGCCTGCAGCCGCCGCGGGCACCCAGGGGACCCGGGAAAAGCCACCCTGCTCGGCCGTCCCCCAGCAGCCGGCTTAGTGGGGTGCTCAGAGGAGTGCGGGGTGTGATGGGAGCCCCTTGGTTCTCCAGACACTGGCATCCCTCAGTGACGGCTGCTTGCGCGGTGGTTACCATTATCCCTGATTTGATACCTGCCAGGATGGACCCACGGACCCGAGTGTGTCATAGAATCACAGAATCATTTTGGTTGGAAAAGACCCTCAAGATCATCGAGTCCAACCATTTCCCCACCACTGGCACTGCCCCATGTCCTGAGAACCTGATCTCCGTCTGTCCACCCCTCCAGGGATGGTGACTCCAGCACTGCCCTGGGCAGCCTGTTCCAATGCCCACAGCCCTTTGGGGAAGAAATTGTTCCCCACATCCAACCTCAACCTCCCCTGGCGCAACTTGAGGCCGTTTCCTCTGCTCCTGTCGCCCCACTGTGTCTGAGATTGGGGTCAGCCCCTCGGTGCAGAGGGTCTGATGGAGCAGCAGAGCTGCAGCTGGGCTGGCACAGCATTATTCATCTCCCCGTGTTGGTGACAGTGTGGACAGCCTGGATGGGACACCCAAAAAGCACTGGGGTGAATGTAAGTGCTGGAGCTGCCACCCCAGTGCGGGATCTTTCCCCAGTCCCCATCCTGCACTGGTCCTGGGTGACCTTCCCTCCCTGTTCCCATGAGCTGCTTCCACTGCCAGCTCAGCCACAGGGACACAGTGGCCTTCGTGGCCCATCGGGGCTGCCTCGACCCAGGGAGAGGCCACCGGGGCGGCCGCCACTTGCTCTAACGATGCTGCCCGTGTTTTATGAAGTGCTAAATGTTTGACCGGTCTCTCGTCAGGGTCTGCCACATGGCCCGTGGAGCCAGTTATGTCACCACCAGGTTCCTCATCCTCCAAACACCCTCTTGCAGTTAAAAAAAAAACATTTGTATGGTCCTGCAGGGCATCACTTGCCCAGGGACCTGGCTGCACCTCGGGCTCACCAGGGTCATGTCCACAAGCAAGTGTCACCGAGAAAGGTCCCCACGAGTGAGTCAAACTGCTGGATGTGATGACGTGAAGTGGATGTGGAGCCCTTGGGTTCAGGTTATCCCCTCCTAACGGCTTCACACCTGAAGCTGGCAGTTCTCAGGGACAAATCTTGCTTCTTCCTCGCTCTTTTAGTGCTTCCACCTAACACAGGGGCCGAGCGGTGTTCTGATTGCTTTCCTTCTTGCATATTTTGGGGGTTTGATTAACCCTGGTGAGCGCAGAGGCTGTGCCAAGGGTGAACCCTGGGGCCATGGGTCCTGCTTTTCTTACTGCAGACTTTTTATAGATTCTAAAACTGTGGAGAGAGCAAATCCCAGGACTGAGACCCGGGGAGAGCTGGAATCAGAGTGAGGATGCCCTATAAAGCTCTTAGCTCCAAAGAAATCACGGCAAAGAGAGAAGAGCATGGTGGTGGGTGCCAAAAAGGCTAGAAATCAACCCAAAGTGGGGAAGGGAGCTGGCAGCGGGTGCAGGGAATGTGCTGGGGTGGGGGGATTTGGGGAAGGAAAATCCCGGCAGGGTTGGCTTTGCGCTTGGCCGACATTCTTTCCACTGACCGATCCCTCGGCTGGAATCTGGCCTGGAGCAGGAATAGGAGGAGAGGGGAGATGGTTTCTGACATTCCCGATAGAAAAAAGAAAAAGAAATAATCCCTTCAGAAAAGACAAAGCTGGAGTAACATAGTCGAGCAGTTGGAGTCTGGAGGGAAGGGCTGGGGTGGGTTAAAGTCTCGTCCATGCTGCTGCTCATGCCGGCCTGTGATTGTGCCTCAGTTTCCCCATTGGGAAGGGGTGACTGATGTGTCTTTGTTGGGAGAGGCGTGCGGCGGGACAGCGTTGGGGCTTTGGTTTATCTGCAAGTACAGACGGAGTAGAGATGAGCTGGGGTGGGACAACAGTGGGGACACGTGGGAGAAGGTGTCCCTTGGGTTTGGTGCAGGGGAGATGCTACAAATGTGGATTTTGTGCCAAAGGCGCTGCTCTGGGTTAAGAGACTCGACCAAGGACCTTCAGGAAGCCCATGGTGGAGGAAAATCAGGCAACAGGGCGCAGGGGTGCAAGGGTCTAAGGGCAGCAGCCACAAAGTGACAAAGTGACGAGGCCAGTGTGGGCTCCCCCCAACCAGCCTGTAACTGAAGGGACCAGATGATGCAGGAATGCGGGGGGTAACTGACAGCCACCCACCATCCCCGCTGGCACCCCTGGGCTCGAACAAAGCCCTTGTTCGCGGGGCGGCCGAGCTGCCCTCCCCACCGTGCCAGCTCCCCCGGACCCCCCCGGCGTGGCCGCGGTCTGGGGCAGCGTAATCCCCGCGGGGAGAGCACATGAAATCAGATGGACAAGTTTTGATGTGAGGCAGCAGCTTAGGCTGGGCTCAGGTTTCCTTTAGGTTTTCTATATTTATCTCCGTGATTTAATGCCAGCGCCGGGGTTTAAATGGCACCAAACAGTTGGCGTGGGGAGAAGGAGCAGCCATCCCCGAGCCGCGCACACGTCCCCGAGCCGCCCAAGCGCCCATGGAGCTCTTTGAGACCAACCCGTATTTTTTCCCGGACCAGCGGTTTTACGATGGGGAAAATTTCCTGGGCTCCCGTTTGCAAGGCTACGAGCCATCGGCGTTCCCCGAGCGGCCCGAGGTGGCCCTGTGTCCCGAGGGCAGGGTGGCTTTGGAGGAGAAGGACTCAGCCCTGGCCGAGCACTGTCCCGGGCAGTGTCTGCCGTGGGCGTGCAAGGTTTGCAAGCGCAAGACGGTGTCCATCGACCGGCGCCGGGCGGCCACGCTGCGGGAGAAGCGCAGGTTGAAGAAGGTGAACGAAGCCTTCGAGGCGCTGAAGCGCAGCACCCTGCTGAACCCCAACCAGCGGCTGCCCAAGGTGGAGATCCTGCGCAGCGCCATCCAGTACATCGAGCGCCTGCAGAGCCTGCTCAGCAGCCTCAACCAGCAGGAGCGGGAGCAGAGGGACCTGCGCTTTCGTCCCACCGCCCCCCAGCCCGGGGTGAGTGTCCCCAAGTGTTCCCCGGGGTCCCCAAGTCTGGGCTGGGCACCAGCATGGGGATGGTGACCTGTGGGGATGATGGTCTATGGGAGTGATTCTCGACTTTTGGGTGTGATACCTTATGGGGGTGACACCCTATAAGGGTGGTGCCCTGTGGGGATGGTGACCTGTGGGGGTGATGGTCTATGGGGGTGATTCTCTATGGGGGTGATGACTTTTGGCGGTGATAGTTTATGGGGGTGACACTTTATGGGGGTGACACCCTGTAAGGGTGGTGCCCTATGGAGGTGATAGTCTATGGGGGTGATGCTCTATGGGGGTGGTGGTCTGTGGGGGTGATGGTCTATGGGGATGCTGACTTTTGGGGTGATACTTTATAGGGGTGACACTTTATAAGGATAGTGCCCTATGGGGGTGATGGTCTATGGGGGTGATTCTCTATGTGGGTGATGACTCTTGAGGGTGATACTTTATGGGGGTGACACCCTATAAGGGTGGTGCCCTATGGAGGTGATGGTCTATGGGGGTGATGCTCTATGGGAGTGGTGTTCTGTGGGGGTGGTGGTCCATGGGGATGATGACTTTTGGGGTGATACTTTATGGGGGTGACACTTTATAAGGGTGATGCCCTATGGGGGTGGTGGTCTATGGGGTTGATGTGCTTTGGGGGTGATGCTCTATAGGGGTGAAACACTATGGGAGTGATACTTTCTGGGGGTGATGCCTTATGGGGGTGATGCGCTTTGGGGGTGATGCTCTATGGGGCTGGTGGTCTATGGGGGTGATGTCCTTTGGGGGTGATACTTTATGGGGGGGACACTCTATAAGGGTGATGCCCTATGGAGGTGATGTTCTATGGGGGTGATGGTCTATGGGGGTGATGACCTTTGGGGGTGACACTCTATAGGGGTGTGATGCACTTTGGGGGTGATGCTCTATAGGGGTGATGCTTTAGGGGGGTGATACTCTGTGGGGATGATGCTTTATGGGGGTCACAGTCTCTAGGGGTGATGCCCTAGGTGATGGCCTATGGGGGGCGATGCTTTATGTGGGTTATACCTAATGGGGGTGATACCCTTTGGGGGTGATGCCCTGTGGGGGTGACATTCTATAGGGGTGATGCTCTATGGGAGTGATAACCTATAAGGGTGATACTCTATGGGGGCAGCACCCTAGGGGGGTGACACCCTATGGGGGTGATGCTCTGCAGGGCCAGTAGCCGTCTTTCCCTGTGTATACATCTATAGATTTATGTATGGATGCAGTGAGAGCTGTGTGGTCCAGTGCTGGAAATGCAGTGAGCGCAGCACGTGTGCTCAGGCTTGAGAAGGATGATAAGGGCAAAACCAAGATAAAAACAAACAAAAAACCCCCCCATAAAATTATGTTTAAAAAATAAGTTAAAATAAGGAGATTACATGAATAAAATATAAAATAAAATTAAATCCCCCCGCTCACAGACACGCACAGTCCTGGCTTCTCCCTGCAAAGTGGCACAACCCACAAAGCCCCTGAGCAAACACCATTGGGGAGGTCACCACGGGAGTGTCTGGGCAAGCGCTTCCCTGCCGCTCTGATGATTTGGATATCAAAATGTATAGATAGATATGGTATAGATATACGTGCTGGTGTTGGTATAGATGGTATCGATACAGATGATATAGATGATACAAACAGATGCAGATGTAGAGGTAGGTATATGTATAGCTCTTGATGGTATAGGTGCAGATATAGACACAGGTTATACAGATAGATGTAGGTGTAGAAGTAGATACAGGTGGTATGTCTATGGATATAGATACATACAGGTAGATATAGATAATATAGGTATGGATATGTATGTGGATATTTATATGGTTATATACATAGATGTAGATATAGCTGATGATATAGATGATATAGATGATGTAGAGACGAGACAGATATAGAGATAGAGATAGAGATGATAGAGATAGAGCTAGAGCTAGAGCTAGAGCTAGAGCTAGAGCTAGAGCTAGAGCTAGAGCTAGAGCTAGATAGATAGATAGATAGATAGATAGATAGATAGATAGATAGAGATAGATACAGATAATAGAGGTAGAGATGATATAGAGATAGAGATAGAGATAGAGATATACAGATATATAGATATAGATATAGATATAGATATAGATATAGATATAGATATAGATATAGATATAGATATAGATTAGATATAGATATAGATATAGATATAGATATAGATATAGATATAGATATAGATATAGATACAGATACAGATACAGATACAGATATAGATATAGATATAGATATAGATATAGATATAGATATAAGGACTTTAAAAGAGACACAGAAAAGTGGAATTCACCAGTCCCTTTCAGACTAAAGGATTGAAGGACCAAACCAGAAAATACTCTTGTAGCCCAACATGAATAAAGGACTGAAAAGACTTTTAAACTCCATCCTATATAGACTTCGGACTTCCTGGCGTAAATCCAATATATCCACTTGGGTTTGATTAGGTCTGATTTGTTGGCTGTCGCTGCAACTGTGCCCAAAACATTGCAGGGCAGCTCCTGTGTCACTTCTGCTCCGAGTTGTCCCTTCTCCGTGGGGTTCACATATGGAGTGCGAAATCCAATATTTTTTGGGAAAAAAAACATCCTATCTGCAAGAATTCCATACTTCAGTGGGAAATAAATCCAACTCTTAGTGCATTAGCTTGTGAAGCTACAAGTTTGTAGACCCAAGGTGCCATTTCTAGGCTGCTACAAATAGCTGGGTCCTTGAGGTTGCTGCTATAAATCATATTTTGGGTTTAATGTGGGCTGGCATCCACTTACCAAATAAAGATACACAGACCAAAAAGAAGTTGATTCTGAGCTTTGTTGAGTAACGCTCTCATTTTTCAGGCTGTCAGCTCCTTTCTCTGAAATAGCCGTTCAGCCCCAAATCCACAAATCAAACTGCCAAAAGAGCTTCCCCAGAAATCCCCTTGGGACGACCTGGGGTGTCCAGCCCCTGGGTTGTGTTTTGTGAGCCCGAGTAGGTGATTTTCAACAAAAAGCTGTTCTGCCAATGTACGTTTGTTTGTCTCTGGCCCTTTTTCAGAGTCACTGAGCGGTTTTTTTACCTGCAGTGGGTGGACAGTTTCGTTTCTCCTGTGTCCAGAGCCCCAAACTGAGATTTTTTTCAGCCTTTATGGTTCATAGAATCACAGAATAGTTGGGGTTGGAGGGGCCTTCCCAGCTCCCCCAGTGCCCCCCCTGCCATGAGCAGGGACATCTTCACCAGCTCAGGTTGCTCAGAGCCCCGTCCAGCCTGGCCTGGGATGTCTCCAGGGATGGTTCACCCACCACCTCTCTGGGTATCTGGGCCAGGCTCTCACCACCCTCAGGGCCAACAATTTCTTCCTCATGTCCAGCCTGAATCTCCCTCCTTTAGCTTAAAACCATCACCCCTTGTCCCATCACAACAGCCCCTGCTAAACTGGTTAACGAAGCATCTGCTCCTGATGTGTGATGGGGACCCCAAATGCTGTCAGCTTTGTGGATAGGGATGGATGTTCCTACATCTGCAGAGGGATTGTGGTGTGGGGATGGGCCCCCTGGGGTGTTTCTGTGGTGGCCGGTGGGGTTTGGTGGGGCTGGGGGCTGTGAGACCCACAGTCCGTATCTCGGCTCCTTGCAGGCGGCCGGTGAGTGCGGGTCCGGCAGCTCGTCCTGCAGCCCCGAGTGGAGCAGCCAGCTGGAGTTTGGCACCAACCCCGCAGGTGAGGTCACCCCCATGTTCTGCACCCTCGCTGGGCTCTGGGGGGACACAGCTGTGGGGACACCGCAGTCCTGGGGCAGAGCATCGCTGAGCCAACCTCCCCCAAGCAGGAGATGCTCAGAGTAGAGGACAAAAGGAGCCTTGTCCTCCTCTCCCCACCCCGCTGTTGCAGAGAAACGAGCTCATAAATCCTCCAGTGTCTCCTTGGCTGGATGCTCAGGGACTTCAGGCTTCTCCTGCTGCCTGATTTTCCCGTGGTATCTGTTCTCCATGAGCCCTGGAACTGGTCTGCAGCAGCTTGGTCCCCATCAAGGGTTTGTCCCTCACTGTCCCTTGGCTTGGCTTTGCCCGCAGCGGTGCTGAGCATCACTGAGCATCGCGATCCATCGCTGCCCCGGGTTCCCCATGCCGCCTTTGCAGCTGCTGATTGTTTTTTTTCCATTATTGCAGTCACTCCAACCCAAATCCACCTGTTTTTTCCCCCAGAGATAGAAACTTAAACCTCATTTGCCAACAGAGAATGAAACGTAAAAAACATCCAAAAAGTCTCAGTCCCCATTGCCCTCTCCAGGCGAAGGTCTCAGCCCCTCAGGGCAGGAGCAGGAGTGAGTCCCCAGGTCTCTCCAGCCATGTGGTGGGATTGTGGGGTCTCTTCTGCGTGGAGTCAGAAGCTGTCCCCAGCACATGCTCCCTGTGCTTAGCACAAAGTCCCTGTCCCCAGCACATGGTCCCCATGCCCAGTACATGGTCCCCGCCCCCAGTAAATGGTGCCTGTCTCCATTACATGATCCCTGTGCCCAGCACATGGTCCCCATCCCCAGCACATGGTCCCTGTCCCCAGTACATGGTCCCCATCCCCAGCACATGGTCCCCATCCCCAGTAAATGGTCCCTGTCTCCATTACAAGATCCCTGTCCCCATTACATGATCCCTGTCCCCAGTACATGGTCCCCATCCCCAGTACATGGTCCCCATCCCCAGCACATGGTCCCTGTCCCCAGTACATGGTCACCATCCCCAGCACATGGTCCCTGTCCCCAGTACATGGTCCCTGTCCCCAGCACATGGTCCCTATCCCCAGTACATGGTCACCATCCCCAGCACATGGTCCCTGTCCCCAGTACATGGTCCCTGTCCCCAGTACATGGTCACCATCTCCAGCACATGGTCCCTGTCCCCAGCACATGGTCCCTGTCCCCAGCAGGACCATCATGCCCTTGCTCTCTGCAGATCACCTCCTGGCCGATGACGCCGCAGAGGACCGCAACCTCCACTCGCTCTCCTCCATCGTGGAGAACATCGCCGTGGAGGACGTGGCCGTGACGTTCCAGGACGAGCGGGTTCAAAACTGAGACGGCACAATGCCCGGCAGCTCTTCGAGCTGGTGATGGGGTGGGAATAAGATGCTGGAAGGGTGCAGCCGCTGGAAATCGTATTTACCCCTCCAGCGTCGTGGACCACACTGCTGGAACCACTCACCTCCATTCCCACTCCTCGCGAAACGCTCCCGCTCACCCAGCTGGGAAACGCCGATGGGGAGAGGTGGGATCTTGGGGTGCTGTGGGATCTTGGGGTGCCGTGGGATCTTGGGGTGCTGCGGCCCCGGTTCCCACGAGGGCAGCTGCGCAGTGTCGGGCTCTGCACCCCGTGTGGGGCGATCGGTTTTTGGGGGCCAATGTGTGTGCTGGGTTCGCTTGCTGATTTTCCTTTCCAAGATGCTCTTTGACCAACGTGTCTCTCCGGCTGGTGTCCCGCGGGTGCCGAGCCCCGCGGAGGCTGCGCGCCGTCTTTTCCACTGATCTCTGTGTGGAGTTGCCGTTTGTTTTTGTTTTTCTTAATTATTATTTTTGCTAACTTATTTGGATTGTGTTTTTTTAAATAAAGGCATTTGTTTGAGCTGCTCGGGGCTCCCTTCCCTGCCGTCCCCCTTTGTGCAGGTTTCTCCTAATTCCCAAGTTGGGGATTTCTCCATATCAGAAAATCCAGCTGGACCTCAGCACCATCATCACTCAGCATTGGGAAATGACGTCCCACACTTCAATCCGCCCTGCAGAGATCAGTGACTTCACTAGGGCTCAGTCCTGTACCCCAAAAACTCTTGGGGAAGCTAAAGATTAATTATATTTTTAATTTGGGCTCTAGAAAGAAGGGTCAAGCCAGCACTGTTTTAAAATCCTGTTTATTGGAACACACATACATCCTTTCCTGACCCGATTCAGGGTTTGGAGTCCATGCAGTACCAATAATATGACGAAAGAAATAGGGCATCGATATAAAGGGCTCACTGACTCTTCAAATTAAAAAAATATTTAATACTGTATTAGGCAAATAATACACCGAAAAGACATCGTGACTGTATAGCCTCTCAGATATTGCACTTCCAGACAGCACATGATAAGTATAAGGTCATTCCAGCCATCAATAAATATCACATCAGAAATAGGGGCCACACAAGGCAAACGTGGCATGAGGAGACGAGGAGATCCTACCCTACGGGGAAGAAACGGGGAGAGTTCAGAGCCTCCTGGATGGATCCCTGCCCGCGGCTCGGTGGCAGGAGGGGAGAGCAGCTCCCCTGCACCCGCAGGGAAGGGACGGGGACATCCCGGGCTGCTGGGTGTCCCCGCCGTGTCTCCCCGGGCGCCCAACGAGGGTCCCCTGTCCCGTGGGCGCCAGGTACCGTCCTGGCTGTTGAACCGTATGAGGTGGTTCCAGCCCTTCGTGGAGCCGCCGTGCAGGCGCAGCCTCCCCACAGCGTGGCATCTGGCAGCACCCCAAAACGCGGCACCCCGAAACGCAGCACCACAAAACGCAGCGCCCTCGGCAGGTAGCCGCTCTCCTCGCCCCCACGGTGGCCGGTCCCCGCTCCATCCCGTGCAGCACCAACCACTGGCCGTGGCCCCTCCTGGGGGCAGCTCCTCGCCCGGCTTGCCCCAGCGTGAAGATGTTCATGAGCCTGAATGTTCCTGGGCTCCGCGTCCTGCGGGCAGTGGTGTCCCTGATGCCCGGGGCTTGGGCGAGTCAGCACAGCAGCCCCATTGGCGACGTGAACCAGGCAGGAGGAAGGTTTCCAAATATCGCAGCCCACTTATGGGGTGTCTGCGCTGCTCCGTGGGGTTGTACCTCACTTCTGCCAGCATGGGGACACCCAGCGAGCGCATTCATAGCCCGGCCAGCACGGGGAGAGGTGAGAGACGAGCCAGAGGGGGGAGCTGTGGGGAGCTGGGGGAAGCGGTGGGTGCACAAGCAGAAGGGACAGTGTCCTTTTCGGTCCACAGCAGCGTCTGTTGGTTTGGGCCGAGGAACTGGCGCTGGGCGGGCTCTTGTCCTGGATGGACAGCAGGGATGTGCTGGGAAACAAAGCGGGAAAGTCCATGTGAGGATGGGGGCTCTCATCTGCCCATGTGCCCGCAAGCCGACAAACCCAGAAGGAGTTGGTAACGAATCCTCCTGGCACAGGGGAGCTGTGACCAGGGGTACAGCAGGGTCCCGGGAGCCTCCCTGAAGTGCTTGACTCTCCTCCCCTCACCCCAGTGAGACCCCTTGCCCAGGATGGCATCCTGGGGTCCGCAATGGAGCTGTCTGTCCAGGGGCTGGACCAACCGTGCACGGTTGGGATGCTGAGCATCCCTCTTGTGTCACCTCAGGGTCCTGTGAGCCCCAGGCAGCAGCAGGATGTTCCCCCACCACTGAGGTCTCCATGGCAAACCTCGGTGACAGCAGCCACCCCGCCTGGGGGACACTGGGTAGAGGACACTGGGCCTTGTGCTCTGCTCTGGGTCCCCACCCAGCTCCGTGACCTCGGTCCTCACGCTTACCCAGGGCCGGGCTGGGTCCCGTCACACTGACCCTCAGCAGGAGTACGTCCGGACCGTGGAGGTCTCCAGCCTTGGCGACCCAGAGGCACCAACTGGAAATGAGGCAAAGAGTAGAGTGTGCGATTAGTGGCTGTGCCAATTAACCCTCAGCTTCCCACCAGACCATTCAGTAGGCAGCATCTGTGCACCGAAGCCACATGACAGGTTGGCCACGAGCCAGCAATGTGCTCACGTTGCCAAGGGGCTAATGGTACCTGGGGGATGTGAGGAAGAGTGTGGGCAGCAGTTTGTGGGAGGTTGTTCCTCTCTCTCTGCTCTGCCCTGGGGAGGCCACTTCTGGAGAACTTTCAAACCCCTCCAGGGATGGTGACTCCAGCACTGCCCTGGGCAGCCTGTTCCAATGCCCCACAGCCCTTTGGGGAAGAAATTGTTCCCCAGATCCAACCTCAACCTCCCCTGGCGCAACTTGAGGCCGTTTCCTCTCATCCTATCACTTGTTATTTGGGAGAAATCACGCACCAAACCAGAGTCTGAAATACCCTCCTGAAAAAAACATTTACAGCAGACAAGAGCTCAAGGATCCCATGGAATCCTGGAACTGCTGGGGAGAGTCCAGGCAGGGGAACAAAGATGCTGAAGGGAGTGGAGCATCTGCCGTGTGAGGAAAGGCTGAGGGAGCTGGGGCTCTGGAGCTGGAGAAGAGGAGACTGAGGGGGGACTCATTCCTGGGGATCAATATGGAAAGGAGGAGTGTCAGGAGGATGGAGCCAGGCTCTTCTCGGTGACAACCAGTGACAGGACAAGGGGCAATGGGTACAAACTGGAACACAGGAGGTTCCACTTAAATACGAGAATAAACTTGTTCCTGGTGAGGGTGGCAGAGCCTGGCCCAGGCTGCCCAGGGAGGTTGTGGAGTCTCCTTCTCTGCAGCCATTCAAACCCGCCTGGACCCCTTCCTGTGGAACCTCAGCTGGGTGTTCCTGCTCCATGGGGGGATTGCACTGGATGGGCTTTCCAGGGCCCTTCCAATCCCTCACATTCTGGGATTCAGCATCACGATCAACAAGACTCTCCTTCTCCTGCTGGCACATCATTCCCCATACACACCAGGAGGCCTGAGCAGGACTGCGAGGGGACCCTGGGGACGAGGCTGTGACCCACCTTCTGGGGGCATCTTCTTGGCGGGGGCGGACGGAGGGGGCAGGGGCACCAGGCTGGTGACGCGGAAGCCGGCGGGCAGCGTCTCGGCCGAGCCGCTGAGCATGTTGATGCTGTGAACGTCGCGCGGGCGGAAGCGCTTTCTCCAGGACGGGGTGCGACGGAACGTCTTGTCATCGCCCTGCGAGGGAAGAGCAGGTTACGGGCCTGGCTGCGGTGGCTGCAGGACCTTCTACTCCTGTGAGATGCCAGCACTGCTTCCACCCTACCAAGGGCATGCTCGTACGCAGAGACCAACTCCAATAGTGCAGAAGTGTGTGACCAAACTGGGCCAAGGACATAGGAGGCTTCTCCGGATCCCCCAACACAGGCTTTATCCTTTTCAGCTTACCTATCTCTTCTCTCCAGCCTGCACAGATGCCTTGGGACATCAACACACAAGTCCCACTAAGGACCCCAAGGGATGCATCTGACCTTGGCCAGGTAACAGCATCTGGAGGCGTCTCCTTCTCTCTGTGCCCTGAAGAGAGCCCTGGTGACTTCTGCTATCGTATCTCATGGATCAAAGCCATATGTAGGAGATATTTAGGTGAATTCCCACCTTTAGTGACTCAATACAAACAGCTTTCTGGCTGCTTAATGGGGCATCTCTAACCCACCTGCTTCACCTGCCACAGATACATCATGCCCAGAACATCTGTGACTCTACAAGACAATAAGAAGGCAGCTGGCAAGGAGCAGAAATGGTGCACAAGACTCTACCTCACCTGCCTCCACAGCCTGGTAGCACATTCCTCAGGGTCTTGTCTAATAGTTTTAGCCTATTCCACTGATACTGCTCATCTGACTGCTCTAAAGAGTCTGTGAGGCACTACCTGACTCCCTGGACAAGCAGGGAGAGGGCAGAGGTCCCATCTCTGCCATTTCTTGCACAAGAGCAGGTGCTCAGCATGATCTGGACATGGGAGAGGTTTGGTACTCACATCATCCAGCCTCCGATCTGTGCCCAAGGCCAGCAGGTTGTTGAACTCCCTCTCCAGCACTTGTCGAGCCTGAAAACAGCAAATGAGCACTCCCTGTTGGTGGGAAGTTCCCAGCATAAACCCCCGTCCCAGGGAACCCTGAGAATACCAGAGAAAAAGCCCAGGAGCCATCTAGGTGCTCTGTGTGGAAAGGCAGAGCTGAGCTGGTGTGGCCACACTGCAGCCGTGTCCCACGCTGCCCACTCTCTAAAATCCCCAGAGCTGCGGCTCTTACCTGCGTGTTCTGCGTGGGGATTTGCAAGACGAGCGCCAGGCTGTTGTGGTCGAAGTTTTCGTCGAGGGCCAGGAGTGCCCCGTGCACCCCGCTCTCCACCAGGTTGTTCGCGTACTCGCGGAGCCCGATGGACTGGATCCAGTGAATGACCTGGTCGTTGGTCCACACCAACACGTCTGCAACAGAGCGAGGGGATGTCTCAGAGCCAGCTCAGACCGTGCTCTTGGTTGCATGGGGACCTGACCATGTCCTGAAGCCCTTTTGCACAGCCCCAGGATGAACCTGGGATGCTCCTTCCAGAGTGCTCAAGCGCCAGGAACAGCTCACTTCAATTTACCAAACTTAATGCTGAAATAACAGGCAGAAAACAACTGTGGAAATTAATCCTAAGAGCCCACGGCTGCTGGTGTAATTAGGGGCATTATCAATAATGAGATGTAATCTAAGCAGCAGTCAGATGTGCAGGGAACCTCAGGACAGGCAATGAGAAAGGCTGAGCCAGCTGGGGGGTGTCCTGAGCATCTGAAATGGGCAGGAGAAGATGATCTGATGCTCAGACGGGATCTCTCCTGTCTTGACATCCTCCCTCCTCATGCCTGGCTGGGGTGAGCTGCATAAAGCCACTTGGAGAAATTTGTTGGGGAAATACTGCAGGAGGTTCCCCATGGAGAACAGCCCTGTGGACACGGTTGCTCAGAAATAATCCTTGTCCCCAGGCAAATGCTGTGCTAAAAATAAGGGACAGGAGAGAGACCATCACCAGGCATCTCTTGGGAGGTTCCTCGTCTCCTTTTCCAGAGCTGGATGGTGGATGCAGCTGCTGACCTTTGATTTCGTGCTGGGTCTCTTCTCGCCTCCTCTCGAGCTCTTTGCGGTCGTAGTTGAGCCTCTTCAGGCACATGATGCCATACTGCAGGCTGGTGCTGCAAGGACACGAGATGTCACCCAACCCTCTGGAGGGCTCAGCATCGCGGGGCAGGTGGCTTGGAGGGACCCATGGAAGGACCCACTTCCCTGCTTGCTCAAATGTGCCCAAAGGATGAGTTGGTGCAGGGTTGGGTCAGCACAGACACAACCCAAAGGGGAGATCTTGGCTGGAAAACAGGGAACATCCCTCCCTTTCATAGTAATTCCCCACTCCATCAGTTTTAGAATCATGGAATCATAGAACCACAGAATGGTTTGAGTTGGAAGGACCCTCGCAGGTCCCCCAGTGCCCCCCCTGCCATGACAGGGACATCTTCACCAGCTCAGGTTGCTCAGAGCCCCGTCCAGCCTGGCCTGGGATGTCTCCAGGGATGGTTCATCCACCACCTCTCTGGCCAACCTGGGCCAGGCTCTCACCACCCTCAGGGCCAACAATTTCTTATATCCAGCCTGAATGTCTCCTCCTTTAGTTTAAAATCATCACTCCTTGCCCTGTCACAACAGGTCCTGCTCAAAAGTCTGTCCCCATCTTTCTTATGGGCCCCTTTTAAGCACTGAAAGACCACAATAAGGTCTCCCTGGAGCTTCTCTTCTCCAGCTGAACACCCCAACTCTCTCAGCCTGAGCTGTGTTTTATGCTGTTCCACCTGCTCGAGGGTACAGGGATCCAAGCAATGACACTTTGAGCTCAGTGGCTGGGGGGAACCAGCCCACAGGAGCTGCTCCACGCTGATGGGAGGAACCACAGACCCATCCCCATGGTTTGGGGTAGCTGGTGGAACCCCACGGGCTGGGGTGCTGCTCTGCCCGCTCAACAGACAGGCCAGGACCTGCTCCCCGTGCATCCCTCCCTGTCTGCATGCCGGAGAGAGGAATGAGCCCATGATTCCCACCACAACCATTCCTGAGCTGAGCTGAGTACTGGTGGGCAGCAGAGGAGGACGCTGGTGTTTGGGCAAGGTGGTTGGGATGGCACAAGCCTTCTCCAGGCTGGGCTGCTGGCAGATCTGCTCTGCCTGCCCATGGGGGACCAGTTGCAACAAGCCTATTTCTCTTTTTCTGCCTGTGGTTTGTTCCACAGCCAGGAGAAGACTTGTTCCTCTGCAGGGAGTGTGCTGAAGGAGAACATTTGCCCATACAAGCTGCCTCAGATCAGGTGGCTGAGTTGAGCCTAGAAAAGCCATCCTCCAGCACCAGAACTGGTCAAGACAGGGGAGAATCCCACAAATTGCCACATCCTTTGCTCCATGTGCAGACCTTCACCCCAGGGACCTCCCGAAGGACAGGACTCACCGGTGGAAGCTGTCCACCATCTTCAAGTGCACTCTGAGATCTTTCTTGGTGAGGTGGTCCAGCATCCGTGCATCAACGAGACACTCCATGAAGTAGCTGCGATACTGCGGGAGACCCAAGCTGGGCAGCCACTCGTTCCCGATCCACTCATGGTTCATGTCCCCATAGGCCAGTGTCTGTGGAGAAGCAAATGGAGAAGCTGGGGAGAAACCAGGGCTTGGTGGAGCTGCAGGCTCCCAGGAGACCGATGACAGCTCAGTGCTGCAGCCCAGGGGTCACTGTCCTGAGGACCAAGACTGGGCCAGAGAGGTTTAACCCTAGTTTGTACTGAAGGAGCTGGAGGGAAGAGTCCTGTTGGCCATGATCTGCGTCCTACTGATGTCCCCAAGGAGACAAGGCACTAGCCAAAATGCATATGGGATGGCTCAACTTTATGACCAGCTTCTTCTGGGAAAAGCACATTCATGAAAGCTGAAATGAAGAAATAGGTTTTGGTGCCTTCCCAACTGACTTTTAAGAAGCTTAGAAATCACCAAAAGATCTGCTTCATGACTTTGAAATGAAAAGGTCAGTTTTGGGTAGAAAAATATCCATTCAGTTTCACCGCAAGCTGATTGTGGGTCCAAAACTGAAATAAAACCCACCAGAAGAAAAGTAAAACATTTGAGAGTGATAAAATCACAAGAGATGGATCCAAGCAGGACTCTTCCCTCCCACCTTTTCAGTTCATGGTATAGATCCTGAACTTGGGGCTAAAAAAGAGGCAAAAATGGAATGTGTGTGCAGCCAGAAACCCGCGTCCCATGAAGGGTGGCTGGTCGGACTTTCATGGGGTTTTTACCACAGGATCTGTATCTTGGAGAGGAGATCTCAGACCAAGTCACTCTGCCTGAAGCAGAGCAGGACACTGCTTGGTGCAAGGTCCCAGGAGGACCAGCCCGTACTCAAAAGATGCCCAGAAGAGCAGGTTCAGGCTCCAACAAGGACTCGGTGAACACTGATGCCCCAAGCTCATGTCCCAGCGCCCCGCGATGTCCAGCTCTCCCTCCCACAACCACCCCATGTACCGCCCGCGGAAAAGGGTGACACGGGGACCTCACCTGTGCCCAGCTGCCCTCCTCTGTGTCCTAAGCATGACACACGCAGCATGTCAACAGAAAGGACAGGGAAAGTCAGTACCGGCGGCCCCACACCGTGGACACGTGTGCCATGTGTGCTAAGCACTGGACCCTTTGGGGGTCATCCCATGGCTCGGGGACCTCAGCCTTGTTAACGGGGTGCTGGGGACACCCCAGCCCCACTGGGCCCTGGGTTTCACCCCAGCTCTCAGTCAAGTAAGGAGGATACAGGTTGAGGCTTTTCTCATGGGCTGAAGATGGCGTAGACACGGGGGCTTGTACGTCTTTCCTGGGAAATACAGGTAGTTTTTGGGTCCCCCAAAGACAGGCGGGTGCAGAGAGAAACCGAAGCCTCAGCTCGTGGGTCACAGCCCCCAGAGGGGCTGCCCAACCCAATCTGCCCAGTTTGTAGCTGCTTCTCCCCTTGTCAACCTGTGCTGGTTTTGTTCAACTTCACAGAACCTGCCGAGGGAAAGCGTCACGTCCCTGTGGTAACGCTGAGCTCTGTCCCTCAAAGCCACCCACCTGGTACAAGTGCTGGTTACAGGTCTGTGCCACTTAACCAGCAGACAAAAAGCTTCAATAAAATGCCTAATTCACACAATAAATCCAAAATGCTGGTCCTACACCTCTCCAAAGGAGCAAGAGCTTTGGGTAGCAGGGCTGTATCCCTCCAGGGGACCCCAAGCCAGAGTGGTGGGGACAGATACTAGGGACAATATTTGTGTGCGCTAAGGTCAACGGGAGATGAGATGGTGGTTCTTTGGGTGTAGGATAACCAACATGGGACTCAGCCTCATGCAGCTACCTGAGATCACTCTTGGGTTTTGTCTTCCCTTTCTTTCCTCTAACGCACAACCAACAGACAAGCTGCTCCAGAAACCCAGCAAAACCCAGGGGGGTTTGAAAAAGGAAAACACATCTGATGGTTTTCAAACCACTTTTAGAAATTGTTGGGATATTAAAGGCTGAAAGATGGTTTCTAAACAGGTGCACGGTGCTGGCCAAGAGCTGACACATGAGATGCAGCAAAGATCCCCTTCCCTCCCGGGCTTTAGTGTGTTAATGCACGCCCGGAGCTCAGCTCGGTAACTGATACGCTGTGCGGTGGGGCCCGCCAGCCTCACCGTCTTGGTGGAAGTCGCCATGTTCTCCATCTCCTCGTGGGTGACCCAGACGTTTCCAGAGGACTGCAGGGAAAAGAGCAGGGCGGTCAGGGTGAACCAGCACAGAGGGCAGGATTAGGATCAGCTTGGAGCTGGACTGGGGATATCTCGCAGTGTCCTTACAACTTGGACTGGTGGCACCTGCTCCCATGGGGACACTGGGCTGTCTGTGTGGCCACGGAGAGCATGGCAAGGACCTCTGTCTGCCTTTATACTTTGGTGTTATGCTCACAGAATCACAGAATCATTTTGGTTGGAAAAGACCCTCAAGAACATTGAGTCCAACCATTAACCCACCCCTGTCCCTGTCCCATGTCCTGAGAACCTCATGTCCGTCTGTCCAGCCCTCCAGGGATGGTGACTCCAGCACTGCCCTGGGCAGCCTGTTCCAATGCCCCACAGCCCTTTGGGGAAGAAATGGTTCCCAAGATCCAACCTCAACCTCCCCTGGAGAAACTTGAGGCCATTTCCTTTCGTCTCATGGAGCCTGCAGGCTCGTCTGTGACAGCTGTGACCCCAGATAGGCATCTGAGGGGACACATGACACTTTGGGGCCTTTCCTTCTGCTGTCTGCATTTCTACAGATGTATCTTGGCATTACTGGGGCACCATTAACCCCTCAGGGGGTTTGAGGACCAGCACAAGACATGATCCTTTCGTCCATTTCATGCCCGGCCCAGGCCACAGCTGGGATCTGCAGCTGCTTTGACTTGCCCCAGGAATTTCATGTGGTCCCAGGAAAAGGTTTGTATTGAAATGATGGACAAACTGGTTGTACACAACCGAGCTGGTCCTGTAAATCACACCTGTGCTGTCTGGGTGGGATTTTATCTTCTCCAGGGCAGCCAGTCCCTGAGCTTTGCTCTTTGCCGGCTGCTCAGCTGGGTCACCTCTTGCTGACACCATTGGGTGTGGGGCCAAGAGCATTTCCTGGTTCCTCAAGATGGGAAAGTGCTTCACACTCAATGGCTGTAAATGATCTTTGTGCCTGAGGACGAGTGTCTGGTGCTTTGATGGGTTGGAGCGAATGTCACCCCCTCCACAGCTTCGCTTGCCTGTGTCACATCCCTGGTGGCCGATGGAGCACTGTGGTCCCAAGGAGTCGGGGAAAGGGGGGAAAGATGTGTCCCCTGCCCACGGAGGGTCTGTCTGGGGGAAGAGGGGATTTGTGGGACGTACCGTCCGTGATGTGGGTGGTGCCGAGGGGCTGGTGAGCGAGACCATCTCCTGGATGGCCAGACGCAGCTTCAGGCGATGCAGCGCGTTGCTGATGCCGATCTCCCGCTGGATCTCAGTGTCGGACAGGGCTGACATGATGGCTCCGCTCTTCACGTTGGCTCGGCAAGCAGCAACGTACCAGGCCGGCATCCCCACCCAGAGCTGCCAAAACAGGGCAAAGCCCGTGAATACCCGGTTGACTTTCCCTATCCTCCTCTGGCAGGAGCAAGGCCACCCTGTTTGAAGCTCAATATCAAAGTTGGACACCCATATGGGGTTCCATTTCTCTTTGCACCTTGCACAGAGTCTGCGGGCAGCTCAGCACCCCTCTATCTGATGGATGCACCCATCAAGCCTTTCAGCTCAAAGCTCTACTCAAACTGCAGCTCTACAGAATATCTGAGGGATCTGCTCTGCTCCCCTGGACCTTACAACCACGAACCATGTGCACAGTGGGACTGCAGGGTGCTGTGCAGCTGCTGGTGGAGCACACTACAGACCAGCGGTGACTGCAAAGCCCTTGGTGCATGGGCATGATGCACGGGGACGATGCACGGGGAGGATGCACAGGGACGGTGAACTGGGACGATGCACAGGGACACTGCACGGGGACGATGCATGGGGACAGTGCACTGGGATGATGCACAGGTGCGCTCTGCCTCACCTCCAGCCAGGACACAACGGTGGGGCCATCCCAGTGCGCAAAGGGCAATCCTTTCCTCCGAGCCTCTTCCAGGAGTTCGTGCCTGGAGGGAACAGAAGCAGAAAAGTGATTTATCGGGGGCTTGTGGGGAAGGGAACAGCTCTGGAAGGGGAATAGACCCTGGGCAGTAAGAACCAGCTGGCAGCAAAGCAATGAAGGAGCCAACAGGGCTCAAGAGAGGGTGAAGATGAGAAGTCTCTCCAGCACTTCCCAGTTCCACGCCATGGCTTCTTGGCCATCCGGCAGGGCATTTTCTTCCTGGGGCAGTGAAGGAGGTTCACTCACTTTTTCCGCAGCCGCCGATCCTTCTCGGCCTGAGCGCCCAGCTTGCCAAGTCCCAGAGGGTCCTGCATGCCCACCTCCACATCGGTCAGCACCACTGCGGGTCAAGGAAGACACCCCCATGTCACTGTGACATCCCCCGGGGTCAGCGTGGGCACCGATCCCATGCCAGGGTGTTGGGGACGCACAGTGGCAGCACAGGAGGTGACAGTCTCCATTTCCAACCCATGGGTCCTCTGCATCCCTGGGAAGCCCAAGGGGACACCTGCCTGCCCCCCTCCTGTTTCATGATGCTCAACATTGAAGCAGTAATGGATTTAGGGGTCAAAGAGCAGCTCCCACCAAAGGGCTGTGCAAAGCTGAGAAGGGGAGGGAAGCAGATTTGGGGACATTAAATATAGGACATAGTGTTGGGTGTCACTGTAGCTCTCACAGAGCATTAGGAGTGACACCATGCTCGGGTCAGAAAGGGCTGCAAGGACCAGGATCCAACTGCCCTGGAGCCACAGGGAGCCCAGAGCCAGTGGCCTCAACACCCCTAAAGCAGCAGGGGTGTCCCCGCTCCTCCACCCATCACCCCAACAGCACCCCAAAGGCAGGCAGTGCCGAGAGCCCAGCCACAGGGTTCACCCGCCCGGCGCGCACAGGAACGGGGCTGCCCACGGACCCTGCCCTGTGGCCCCTTCTCTGCTCAGCTGGATCAAGCGACCCTTCTCTTTTTTCCCGAACAAGCGCCCGATGGAGGATTTGATCCCCTTCCTCTTGGAGCCCTTGTGCAGGGAGTCCTGGCTGGTGCTGCTGGCGTTGCTGGTCTGCTCCTCCAGAGAGCTGGGGACGGAGGGAGAGGAACAGCAAAGCCTTGAGGTTATTCCTGAGCAGCGCGCAAGCCATGGCAAACCCCAGACCATCCCACCGCCCCACACAAATCCCCAAACCACCAGAGCAGGCACTGGCGTGAGAGCCAAAGATGCTCCACATACCTCTTCCCATCCTCCTGACTTAGCGCAGGGTGGCCCAGTTTCTCCAGCCGCAACGTCCTGGGTGAGGACGGGGGGGATGTCTCGCATTTGATGGTGGTTTTATCCTCTCGGCTTTCATCCCGAGCTCCAGGCGACTGAACAAGCAAGGGAAGCCATGAGGCTGGGTGGCCAAAGCCCAGCTCCATCCTTGCCCTGCTGCCTGCCTCTCTCTTGCTCCATGGAGACATGGCCAAAAGAGCCACCAGGGCCCTGAGGCTTTGCCACGCTCCAGGACTGGCCTGAACTAGAGCTCTGGCAATGGCTCGAGATGCCCAAGCAGATGGGGAGGATGCGGCCGTATGGCCAAGATCCTGGGAACAAGGAGGAGAGAGGACGCAGCCCCATGGTCCAGGTCAGAGGGTGGGGACAGAAGCTGCTGGCCCTCAGCAGAGGGCTCTGAGGAGCACAGATGGGAATGTCCCAAAGCCACCCTGTCGCCGGAGGGGACGCACAAGGTTTGAGGACCCAGTGGCTTTCTGAACCTCCCCATGTCCTGCCAGGCCCCCCAGGCTCCAAGCACCTTACAGGATCCCCCAGCTCCATCCCGCGCCTGCTGCACCCTGACCTGGTGTGGACAAAGCCAGGAGCAGGCTGGAAAAGGGAGGGTTGGACAAAACCCAACGGGATGGGAGCCACTCACTAGCAGTTTCCTCCGGTGCTTCCTCAAGTCGCTGGGCTGATTGCAAGGGGGAAAGCGAGAGAGACACAGAAAGGGGGGCAGTTAATGGAGAACACCCCCGCAGAGCAGGCAAACACGGGCACCCCCATTCCACGTCACCCCCCTGCAGATGTCGGGGCATCACTCCCATCCCAGGTACCCACACACCCCCCATCCAACCTCCCCATCGCTGCCACCTCCTCACCAACGTCATGATGCCCATGCGGTCGAGGTCCTGAGCGGCGCTGCGGGACGAGAGCTTGGGGGTGGAGCGGCCGCTGAGCGGGGGGGACGAGCTGGCCAGGGACAGGGCGGTCAGCGAGGTGGGGATGGACGCCCGTTTGCAGAGCTGGGTGAGGTTGAGGCCCTCCATGCTGCCGCTCGTCACGCGCGTCTCCAGCTCCTCCGCACGCAGCTCGGTGGATTCCTTCTCCTCCTGGATCATCCTGGGGGAGCGGTGGGGCTCAGGGACTCGTCTCACACCCCCCGCTGCAGGACTTCCCTCCCCCGTGGAAATGCACCTTGGGTGCTGTGACTCGAACCCCACATCTTCAGGAATGGCAGCAAGATCCATCAGGATCCATATCAACCAGAGCTGACAGGGACTCTGATTTCTTTTAATATTCATGGGGAGGCTTTTTTTTCTTTAATTCTGATACTTTCCGTGAGCCAGCACAGGTGCAGCTGAGAGACAGGGAGCTGCATGCAGGAAGGGCTGAGTTTCCTTTGGATGTTAGGAAACATTTCTTCCCCAAAGGGCTGTGGGGCATTGGAACAGGCTGCCCAGGGCAGTGCTGGAGTCACCATCCCTGGAGGGCTGGACAGACAGACATGAGGTTCTCAGGGACATGGGGCAGTGCCAGGGGTGGGGGAACAGGTGGACTCCATGATCTTGAGGGTCTTTTCCAACCAGAATGATTCTATGATTCCTGGCTGAATCTGGACCAAGACCTCAATTTTAGGGCACAAGAGCCTGGAAGATTAATTTCTCCCCCACCCCGAGCAATTTCAGAGCAAGGCATGGGAGGTTTTGGCCATGGCTGCTACCTGATCTCTTCGTTGATGGCATCCAGCTGCTCCTGGAGCATCATGGCCAATGTCTGGGCGTCCGAGTGCCCACCAGGAGAGAGCACATCCATGGAGCTGAAGAGCGTTTCGCGGTCGTCTTCGTCCACATCGGAGATGTCGGGGTCGCTGTCGAAGGCGTGAGGCCCCGTGGCCAGGACACTGCCTGCCTGGGCCTGCTCCCAGTCCTGGGGAACAAAGTCCGCTGGTTCTACACGACATCCCCATGTCTCCAAAAGCCAAACTGGAGACCTCCATACACCAGTCACACCTCAATGTAATCCCAGGGGGGAAAACCTTCCTATCCCATCACCCCAGGCACCGGGTGAAGGAAACCGCCCCATGGCCCCAAATCGAGGACACATGAGACCAGCATTCAAAGGAGGAGGAGACACCAACCCAAGCATGACCCCGTGATGGAACAAAGATGGGTTACCTTGGCTGGTTCCTCTCGCCGGGTGGCAAATCGGCCCTTCTGTGCCCGAGGCAGCCCTGGGGCTGTCCCAAAGGGCTCAGCGGGGGCATGGACCACAGCACCCAGCGGGAAGCGCAGGTCTGTGGCGCTGCCCATGTGTGACCTGGGGATAAAGAGCTCTGTTTTGGACATTGCTCCATGCAAGGATGTGCAAGGATGCTCGTCTTGCAGCCCAGGCTCACTGGACAGAGGAGGAGGATGAGGCCACTGTGGGATGTTCACCCCAGCGATGCCGGCCTGCCCCGCATGAAATAATCATAGAATCACAGAATAGTTTGGGTTGGAAAGGACATTCCAAGCTTCCCCAGTGCCACCCCTGCCATGAGCAGGGACATCTTCACCAGCTCAGGTTGCTCAGAGCCCCGTCCAGCCTGGCCTGGGATGTCTCCAGGGATGGTTCATCCACCACCTCTCTGCCCAACCTGGGCCAGGCTCTCACCACCCTCAGGGCCAATAATTTCTTCCTCATGTCCGGCCTGAATCTCCCTCCTTTAGTTTAAAACCATCAACCCTGGTCCTGTTGCAACAGCCCCTGTTCTAAAGTCTGTCCCCATCTTTCTTATCAGCCCCTTTTAAGCACTGAAATGCTGCAATAAGGTCTCCCTGGAGCTTCTCTTCTCCAGCTGAACACCCCAACTCTCTCAGCCTGTCCCCAGCAGAGCTGTTCCAGCCTCGGATCGTTCCTGTGGCTCCTCTGGCCCCTCTCAGCAGCTCCATGTGTGTCCTGTGCTGAGGACCCAGCACTGCAGGGGGGTCTCACCAGAGCGGAGCAGAGGGACAGAATCCCCCCAAACCTGCTGCCCATGGGGCTGGGGATGCAGCCCAAGATATGGTTGGATTTCTGGGCTGCAAACACGCATGGTCGGGTCATGGCCAATCTCTCATTCCCCACGATGAGATTCTCAGGGACATGGGTTAGTGCCAAGGTTGGGTTAACGGTTGGATTCAACGATCTTGAGGGTCTTGTCCAGCCAAAACAATTCTCCAGTTCTATGAAGACCAAACGACACAGCCAAGTGCCTTCCCAGAGCACAGGGTCACCACTCCCTGTACGCATTGCCATGGGAGCCATGACGTTTTTTTGATTTAAGATGACTAACGCAGTTGTCCAAGGCAGATCAGTGTTTTTCCACCACGGTGGGTCTGGTTTCCAGTGCAGACCCAGATCTGCACCCTACCGAACGCAGACGAAACCGCTAACCCGGGCAGCTTGGCTTGGCGTCAGCTCCGTGTTTGCAGACGAAGGCACAGCCCAAGTTTCAAGGGGATTTAAGCTGTGGAGCCGCTGACAAGCAGTTCCAGAGCTAAAAACAGATAAAGGAGCCTTAGACAAAAGCTGACATTTCAGCTGGGGGATTATTCTGGCCTCTGTAACTCAAGCTTTCTGCTGATTTTTTCCTCCAGGATTCTTACAGGATGTGGTTTTTGCAGCTGTGCTGGGTACCCCGGTCAGTGCCAGAGGCTGAGACCCCATGGACTCACCTCTCCTTCTGATGCTCTGGGCTGGGACCTCCCCATCTCCCAGCTGGCTTTAAAGGAAAGGGTGTGGGGGGAGCATTGCAGAGAAGAGGGGAACAAATTGGGGGGGGTCTATTCTCCTTTACCTGCAACACCTCAAAAGAGATTCCCCCTTCTCCACCAGCCCATCCCCAGCACACCACAGAGGGAAAGGTATTCAGTGAACATTCAGTTTTCATAGAAAACTGCAGAAAGAAGAAATTATGTCCAGTGGCTTTTTCATTCCCTTAGAAGAGCAAATTTAGGGCCATTTGGTTGGGTTGGGTTATTCCCAACAATCTATGTCCCACCCCAGGACAAATCCACGGTGAGGACAGCACAGCCAGAGCCGACCCTGCTGTGATGAACCACCCTGCACTGGAGGAAACACCTGATGCCAACGGCATTTTGGGGCTTTAAAAGCAAAATGCCCCCAAAGCAATGGGTGCAGGAGGCAAGTGGGGTGCGCACAGGCTGGGGGGTTGGCAGGTGGCCCTTACCTTGTGTGCACGCTCTCCACAAACGTCCCACTTCTGGTCTTGAGCTGATCGACCTCCAGCCTCAGTTTGTCGATCTCGTCGGACAACCGTCGCTGTTCAGGGTGAGACAAGAGACACGCAGGGGTTGGGTTTGCTCTGGAGAGCAGCCAGGTTTGGGGCAATCCGTATCCTTAGCTATTTCCAGGTTTGTGTTGCCTTTAAAAATCTCCATCCCAGATTTAAAGCACCTTGGGCACATCATTAAAGAAACAGCTCATGCAGGTAACGGTGAATGATGACACTGGGGAGATGCTGCAAAGGGAGGGGGTGATCACAGGCCAGACAGACACACGGGTGCTCGAAGCGATGCTGGTTTGGGAGATGAAGGAAATCGGTCCCAGGGGGATGCTCTGGTTTTGCTCCAGACTGTGTGTTTGCCTTGGCAAAGGGCCGGCAGCGAGGGAACCTATAGCCAAATATAACGCTGGCCGTGTCCCTCCTGCTGCCAGCCCTGTCCCCATGGGGAACCTGTCCCTGTGCTGTGGCTGTGCTGCCCCCAGGGGCTGCAAGGAGCCAGGATCCTCCAGGCATGGCTGGATCCTGTCCTGAGAGCAAACGGGATGAACCAGGGTGGGCAACATGCAGCGTCATGCGAGTCTCCGAGCTGAGCAGCCGTGGTGGGAAGCGTGAGCAGTCCCGCATGTCCTTGTCACAAGCAGGGAGCATCTGGGAGAGCAAGGGGGAATGCAGCCCCTCGATCCTCCTGTTGCTTCAAAAAGCTGGGACCCTCCAGCTTTCCAGCACAGGCCAATGCGGGCTCGTGTTGCAGACCCTACGGAGATGCTGTATCTGAGTGCAGGGGAGGTGTGAAGATCTACGGGTCCCTCTGCAAGCTGGACATGGAGCAGATCCTCCCCGCATCGAGTGATGGGTTTAGAAAGCCTGGGGGGTGAAGGGGACACGGCTGTCCCTTGGAGCCAGGCTGCACCAACGAGCACAGGGGTAAACCCTCCTCTAGAGACACAGGTGAAGCCTGTGAGTGAGGAAGTGAGGAGGAAGCAAGCGCAGGCATTAGGGCAGGCTCCCTGCGGCGGCATTTACCTTGTCGTGCTGGTGTTCCTCTATCTGCTTTTGGGTATTTTCCAGCTCTTGTAACAATGTGTTCTTGGAAAAAAAAAATAACGAAACAGAAGGGAACAAAAACAGGAAAGAAAAAGAGAGACCGTTTAGAAAACGGCCGCATGGCCTCCCGGGAATGGGCAGCGTGGAATCGCTGTGTGGATGGTGTGATGGACGCCTGGCAGGAGTGATCACAGAATCACAGAATCATTTCAGTTGGAAAAGACCCTCAAGATCATCGAGTCCAACCGTTCCCCCACCCCTGGCACTGCCCCATGTCCTGAGAACCTCATGTCTGTCTGTCCAGCCCTCCAGGGATGGTGACTCCAGCACTGCCCTGGGCAGCCTGTTCCAATGCCCCACAGCCCTTTGGGGAAGAAATTGTTCCCCACATCCAACCTCAACCTCCCCTGGTGCAACTTGAGGCCGTTTCCTCTGCTCCCGGCGCTTGTTCCTGGGGAGCAGAGCCCGACCCCCCCTGGCTCCAGGCAGGGGGAAAAGAAGATATGTTTGCAACAGCCTGACCTAGTGCTCTTTTTTGGGAGGTGCTGGTGGCCAAACAGCATCATCTTTGCCCATGGCAAACCTGCAGAGACTCTGGATGAGGCAGTGCTGGGTGCAGGCTGGGGAGCAGACAATGCTCCTTCACAAGGTGCTACCATTCGGCTCCCTGTTGCTTGCTGGGTTGGGAATTTGGGTTCAGTCCCATGTGCTGGGACCTGCTTTTTATCCAGTGCCATGCAGGCATCTGCTGAACGACTGGACACGGTGCCACAAACGGGTCTGGTTGGGGACAGGAGGTGCAGAACAGCAGGGAGACGGAGCTGGTCCTGGAGGGATCAGCTGGAGGATTCAGTCCCTCTGGGCTCTGACTTGCTAAGGGGGATCTGGTCCCTGCAGGAACCCAGAGAGAGGGGATTTATCCAGGGCTGGGCTCCCATGGGCATTAGAATCATCAAATCATAGAATCACAGAATGGTTTGGGTGGGAAGGACCTTCGCAGCTCCCCAGTGCCACCCCTGCCATGACAGGGACATCTTCACCAGCTCAGGTTGCTCAGAGTCCCGTCCAGCCTGGCCTGGGATGTCTCCAGGGATGGTTTATCCACCACCTCTCTGGGTACCTGGGCCAGGCTCTCACCACCCTCATCGTGAGCTTAATCCTCGCTCCAAGCCCCGTGCTCTCCCAGCTCCTTGCATTCACACTGGGGCAGCAGCAGCTCCAGCCAGCTCCTCAAAGCCCAGTTCCCCAGGAGGAGCGGGGTGGGAGCTGGGAGGCTGCTCATAGACCCTGCCCTGGCTTGGAGAAAACAGATCCATCCAGCCTGGGGGACAGGAAGGTTTTGAGGCAGCATGTGGAGGGGATGGGCAGGTGGGAGAGGATGAACACTGCATTTTCTCCTGCAAAATGCAGTGGAGTTTCACTCCAACAGCCGAGCACAGGCTGCAGTCAGGGCTGCACCAGAAGAGACATGGGGAATGGAGCCGGACAAATCCCACTGCTGAACAGAAGGCGGTGGGGAGCGGGTCTTGCCGAGCGAGGGCCGGCCGGAGGTTGGGGTGCGATGCAGAATGTGATTCCCTGCGCTCCCACCGGCCTCAGCGCCCGGCTGGCGTCCTGCATGTGACCATTTCTCCATCCTCGAGCACGTACTTTCAACCCTGGGGTTCGGCTGGTTGAGGGTTCGTGCCGGATGGGCTGCTGACCCCTCAACCCCCACCAGCCCCCCCAGGACGCCCTGTGCCCCGTCACTACCTTCTCCTCCAAGGCCGCCATCCTCTCCTTGAGGTGCAGCTGCAGCCGCTCGTTGGACTCGCTCAGCAGACGGTCCACGGTGTCCGAGAGTCGCTTGTTGTGCTCCTCGTTCATCTTCTCCCGCTGGCGGGCCTGCAATGGCAAACAGCATCATGCCCCATCAGATCCAGCAGATCTGCTCCTCCTGCCATCCCATGTCAGAGCTGATCCCCTGGGTCCCGCTTGTGGAGACAAAGCCACCCCTTACAGCACAGATCGGACCCACGGCTGGGGCTTTGCTGGTCTCTGCCATTCCCCAGCCAGGGATGAGGAGGAGAGAGGATGGGACTCAAAGAGATCCTGCCTGCCTGCCCCTCAAAAAAGCCTTACCTGTGCATCTGGCAGGGACAGCCGCACTAGGGACACTTTCCAGATCCCCATGGGTCCCTCTGGATTTGCAAAGGTCTCTCCAAATCTCAGCTCTGGGCCAAAATAACCAGGGACTTCCCTGATTGTGTCCAGTTCTGGGCTCCCCAGTTTAAGAAGGACAAGGAATTACTGGAGAGTCCAGCAGAGGGACACAAAGATGCTGAGGGGTCTGGAGTGTCTTTGTGATGAGGAAAGGCTGAGAGAGCTGGGGCTGTTGAGCTGGAGAAGAGAAGCTGAGAGGGATCTGATCAATGGGATCAATATCTCAGGGTGGGTGTCAGAGGATGGAGCAGACTCTGTTCAGTGGTGCCCAGCGCCAGGGTGAGGGGCAACGGGCACAGACTGAAACACAGGAGGCTCCATCTGAACATGAGCAGAAGCTTCTTTGCTGGGAGGTGCCAGAGCCTGGCCCAGGCTGCCCAGAGCGGGTGTGGAGTCTCCTTCTCTGAGCCATTCAAACCCCCTGGACCCACCTGTGTGATCTGCTCTGTGACCCTGCGTGAGCAGGGCTGGGCTGGGGATCTGCAGAGCTCCTGCAACCCAACCAGCCTGGGACTGCCAAAAGGCACAGGCTGTAATGCCACCTGGGTGACCCCAGAAATGTGTATCACAACCTCCTGTGTGGACAGCCCAGCCCTGAGCAGCACAGCACAGACTGCATCCTACAACACCTCGACACAGCCTCCTGTCCCTGAGGACAGCACCTTTGCTTCCAGTGCCCACGATCTCGCTCTGTTGCTGAGCCAGGGTTGGGGGAAGAGCAGCTGAAGCCTCCTCTCCATACTGCATTGCAGGTCCCAGCTTGCCCCAGAAGGTGATGCTGGGAGAGGAGTGCATGTGGCACACTCGCATCAAGATTTGGGTGCCTGGGAGAGGGGCAAATCCCAGTGTCATGAGCTCCTGGGTGGCTCTAGTTTAGGAGATCCTGGATGGGAAAGGACTAACCAAGCTCCTCTCCCCACCCTGTTTCAGAGACACCAGCCCTTTGTGGTGTGTCCAGGTACCCAGGCACTGTGGAAAGGGGGAGCCAAGGCCAGATCAGGACCCGCAAGGGCCCCCCGGCCCAGGCTGAGCAGTGCTTACCCTGGCCAGCTCCTGGTTCTTCTCCTCCAGCTGACTCTCCAGCTGCCGGAGGTGCTCCTCGATGCTCCCGTGCCTCTCTTCTGCCTGGGAAAAGCAGAGCAGCCCTCTCGGATGATGCTCCCCAAAACCACACAGGTTGTCCTGCATCCCTATTTCCATCCCTGCATCCACATCCTTCCCCGGGACGCAGTGCTCCCTCCCACATCCCCGCCGGGCTCACGGTGTGCTGGGAGCCCAAACCAGCCCTGCCAGCGAGGTGATGGGAGACAGACGTGCTCTGTGAGCAACTGGCATCCGTTCTAGCGCCTGGGAAGGGCAGGACCAGCCAGATTCACACCTCCCTCCAGCCATGCACCCTCCCAGATCCAGCCTGTGTCCTTCCTCTTCCTCCTCAATCCAGAGTGGTCCCACTCCCACCAAGGCCATTTCTCTCTTGGAGAAAGGAGCTGAGGGAAGGGAGAAATCCTTGTGTGTGCAGAGTATATTGAAAGCTTTAAAACCCCTGCATTGTCCCTGCAGCCACGGGAGAGGCAGAGGACACCAAAGCTCAGAGCCTGGGAATGACAGCAGGGTGTCTTGGGGCTGCCAGGGCCTCCAGCACTGGAGACATTGGCCAAACCTGCCTCTTCCTCTTCCTCAGAGAAACTCCCCCTGGTTCCTGCACTCTCTGCTGCCCCAGCCGTCTCTGAGCACCCCGCACACTTGCCTTGGTGAGCGCAGCGATGCGCTGGGCCAGCTCCGCTTCCACCTCGGGCAGCGTCTCCGCCTTGCGCATCGTCTGCTGCAGCTTCTGCTCCGCCAGCTCCAGCAGCTCCTGCAGATGCCGGGCTTTCTCCTCACACTGCGGGACAGGACGCGATGGGTGCCCGGCACCACAGCTTGCTCACTTGTCCCATCCCCAGGGCCCACCTTTCCCTCCCAAGTCCCCAGGATGATGGGGAGACATTGGTTCCAGCTTCGGTACCTGGCGGTGCAGGGACTCCTTGTTGGCCAACTCGCTTTCCAGCTTGTCATTCAGGTCATGGATGGAGGTGGCTTCTCGCTGGGCTGCCAGGTAGCGTTTCTCCAGCGTGGTGATCCTCTCCTCCATGTCCTCTTTCTGAGCCAGGGCCTGGGGAAGCGACAGGGCTGTCAAATCCTCATCTGTGACCAACAATTTGGGAATAACTGGCCCATCCAGCTCCTGCTAACGTGGGACACCTTAAAGTCCAAGCATGCAATGAAAACCCTGCTCTGCACAGGAACGAGAGTGGGAGAGCAACAAAGGGAGAGTCAGACAATCACAGAATCATTTTGGTTGGAAGAGACCTTCAAGATCATCGAGTCCAACTGCTCCCCCACCCCTGGCACTGCCCCATGTCCTGAGAACCTCATGTCCGTCTGTCCAACCCTCCAGGGATGGTGACTCCAGCACTGCCCTGGGCAGCCTGGTCCAATGCCCCACAGCCCTTTGGGGAAGAAATTGTTCCCCACATCCAACCTCAACCTCCCCTGGTGCAACCTGAGGTCATTTCTTCTTGTCCTAAAAACACCTTCCAGCATGGACACAACTCCCTGCCCCATGTCTGCAGCACACCCGGGTATCTCGGTGTCTGCTCATGACCTCAGAGAAGTCCTGCTGATGGACTTGGCGACAATCTCCCAAAGCCAGTGGCCTCTTTTGGGGAACACTGTCCTCACCCCGCATACAACAGGGATTACAATCTCTTCCCAGCCCAGAAGCTTTGAAAGCTGCTGTGAATGTCACTGCAACGGGCTTGGCCGTGCGAGAGGGCAGTGTCTAACCTCTCGGAGGTCCCTCTGGTACTTGCTGCTCATCTCCTCCGATTTGATCAGATCCTTCCTGGCGGTGCCCAGATCCTCCTCCAGCTCGGCGACACTGGCAGCCAAGGCAGAGATGCGCTCCTTGGCCTGGACCACTTCGAAATTCTGCTTCTCCAGGAGCTCCTGCAGCTCCACCACCCGCCCAGCCTCATCGTCCGGGTGGACGGAGCCGTTGGAGAGGCGCTGCAAGGCAGCAGAGAGGGAGGCAGATGCTGGGCTGCCCCAATGCACGGGCTGGCATCACCTGCAAGTGTGCGATGGGGGAATGTGGCCCCGCAGGGACCCGGGGAGGTGGGGAACAATGGGGACATGGGGCTCTGGGACCCTCTGTCAAGTATCTCTGTTAGACAGGGATGTGGCTTCTCACAGGCACAACGGAACAGGGATGTCTGAGGGTTTCCCAGCACATCTCTGGGAAGTAGAGACCCCAGGAACATCTGCACTCAGAAACAGCCTGTATTGGGACATCAGGGAATTTCCCAGGGGCTGGACTCAGGGGAGCGGGGGGAAAAGGTTTTCAGCACCCTGGAGCCAGCAAGGAGGGGGATGGAGAACCGATGGCCTCGGTGAGTGTGGTCAGAGGGGTTCCTGGGGTTCTCACCTTCCAGGGAAGCTTCTGCACCGGCTCCTTGGGCTCCCTCTCATCCCGCTCACCCGCCGGGCCCTCCCGCGCGGCGCCTTGCTGCAGAGCCGCCACCTGCATGACAACGGGGATTAATTAATGAGAGAAAGCAGATGGGACCGGCTGGTCTGGCTGTGAGGCAAGTCCTGGTGTGCCCAGGTCTGCAACCGGCTCCCCATTGGGTTCCTCCAGTGTCATATCCAGGTAGTGACTGTGGCTGGGGAGGAGCTGGAGGGACACAGTGAGGAAGAGAGGGGAAGGCAGAGATGAAGGCTCAACACTGATGGAGGATGAAACGCGTCCGTCTCGCATGGACAGAGCGGTGCTTACTACAGGCACACAAAGAGCCTGAGCTCCAGCAGTCAGGTTCTAGAATTAAAGAATTATAGAATTATAGAATCATTTAGGTTGGAAAAGATCCTCAAGATCATTGACTCCAACCATAACCCACCCCTGGCACTGCCCCATGTCCTGAGAACCTCATGTCCGTCTGTCCAACCCTCCAGGGATGGTGACTCCAACACTGCCCTGGGCAGCCTGTTCCAATGCCCCACAGCCCTTTGGGGAAGAAATTGTTCCCCACATCCAACCTCAACCTCCCCTGGTGCAACTTGAGGCCGTTTCCTCTGCTCCTGGCACTTTTTCCTTGGGAAAAGAGACCAACACCCTCCAACCCTCCAGGATTTCCTGGTGAGGGGCTGAGCTCCGACCTCCACATCCCAGGACTTCCTCCCAATTTATTTCATTGTTTTGCAGCCAGACAGACTCCAAACCTGGTGCAGATGTGGCCGTCAGAAGCAGGGGATAAACACCATCATTGCACCCTGTTCTGCCACAGGAGGATGGGGACATGGGGTGGTCAGAAGCCAGGCACTGCCTCCCCCAAGCCTGGGGTAGTGCCAAGAGGCACATCCCGGGAACTGGACAGAAGAGCAAAATTTGGCCAGGCAGAGGGTCTTAGGATGGCTCCTTCCTTTTGGCTGGACACAAACTTCAGGAAGGAAAACAGGGGTAATAACTCTCCAAGATGAAAAGGGCTGGATGTTGGGGACAGCGAAGTCCCCATGCCAGGGAGAAGCGAGGTTTGGGTGCCTGCTGATGCAGGGAAAATCCCAGTTCACTCTCAGTCCTCAAAATGATTCAAGTTCAGGTTGGTTTTGTCAGCAAAATGAACAGCAAACAGCAAAATGACAGAGGAAACCTTACCTGCGAGAGAAAAGTTTTCAGAATATTTACAAGGTTTCCTTAAATACAGACAATCCTTCATGTAAATAGAATAAAAGCTTTACATTAAAAATGCCCCAAAGCCATTTCTCTGATGTGAACTATCATTTGGGGGTGGTATTTCAGCAAATTCAGGAAGACTTCACCAATGTAACCAGCCCAGGCTGCCCAAACACCTCTTACCTGCCGATGGGCGTCCACGAGCTGCTCCTCCAAGGTCGCCACTCGCTCTAAGGCTGCTCGCAAGCGTTCCCGAACCTGCAATTGTGAAAGACAAGAGGAAAGATCATTATTTATCCGTGACAAGGGTGCCCAGGGTCTAGGCAACCTCCCAGGCCCGTTTGTCTGGCTGACAGCCCAGCTCAGGTGGATCCACCTCCACAGCACAGGCTCTGATGCCCCAGCCCATTACTTGGGAGAGCGAAAGCACGTTGGAGAGGAACAGCCTGGACCAAACTGATTCTTGCAGGAGACCCATGGTCAGGGCAGCTTCAGGATGTTTTTTAACAGAGCAAGGAGTTGTTTGAGGTAAATGAATCAGGAGGAATCGTAAGACTGAAGCAGAGTGGCCAAATGCCAGTGCTCACCACCACCACGTGAGTGAGGTGGGGAAGCAAGATCCCTGTCCCCAACAGCCTCAGACCCACAGGAGCCGCTTGGCAGCCCCACCAGCTCCTAAAACAAGGGTGCTGTGGCATTTGGACATCATGAGGGAGCCCATGTCACCACCCAGCTTAACAAAATTGCCACAGTGGGAGGGAGGAGGAGAGCTGGGAGGTCGGCTCTGAGCAGGGGATGCTCAGAGAGAGACAGGACGGGTCCAGTAACCTGTCTCACCTTTTCATCCAGTGCCTTGTGATGCTCAAAGAGTGACTTCAGCGCCTTGAGCACCTCGACCTCACTGGAAACCCCGGATGGCGACTGGGCCTGGCGCTTGACCACGGTCATCCTCAGGGACCGCTCGTGCCTCGACACCAGGCACTCCAGGTGCTCCAGCAAGAGCTGCAAGGGGACAAGGATGAGACTGTCACCACCCCAAGGGCTGGTGACACCGATATCGGACCAGCAGTCTGCGATGTCCCATATTTCACAGAATCCCAGAATGTCAGGGGTTGGAAGGGCCCTGGAAAGCTCATCCAGTGCAATCCCCCATGGAGCAGGAACACCCAGCTGAGGTTCCACAGGAAGGGGTCCAGGCGGGTTTGAATGTCTGCAGAGAAGGAGACTCCACAACCTCCCTGGGCAGCCTGGGCCAGGCTCTGACACCCTCACCAGGAACAAGTTTCTTCTTGTATTCAAGTGAAACCTCCTGTGTTCCAGTTTACACCCATTGCCCCTTATCCTATCACTGGTTGTCACCAAGAAGAGCCTGGCTCCATCCTCCTGACACTCACCCTTTATGTATCTGTTAACATGAATGAGTCCCCCCTCAGTCTCCTCTCCTCCAGCTCCAGAGCCCCAGCTCCCTCAGCCTTTCCTCACACGGGAGATGCTCCACTCCCTTCAGCATCTTGGTGGCTGCGCTGGACTCTCTCCAGCAGTTCCCTGTCCTTCTGGAACTGAGGGGCCACAACTGGACACAATATTCCAGGTGTGGTCTCCCCAGAGCAGAGTAGAGGGGGATCAAAAGCCAGGCAGTGAGTTTTCCGTGCTTACCCGGGTGTTATTGCGCTCGGCTTTCAGCTCAGAGATCTCCTCTTCCCTCTCCAGGAGCTGCTCCCGGCAGGCGCTGAGCTCCCGCGTCAGCGTCGCAAACTCCTGCAGGAAATCAGGGCAAGACGTGAGCAGAGAGCACGGAGATGGAGCCGGTGTCCTGGCCCCACCACCAGGATCACCAGTGTCTGCCATCCGAACCCAATCGGTGCGAGACGGGATGCCATGGAGAACATGGAGAAATCAGCGGAGAAGCAGAGCCAGGTTAGGAGGTGATTTGCTCCCGGCTTCCCCAAGCGCTGGAGACAGAAGAATGCAGCATCTTGATATTTCTCCATTTGGTTTGATGTCCATGACACAAGATACGGCTCTACAGCTCCAGAGGTGCTCGATGGCATTTAAAGCATCCCAATCAAGGCCACCAGCATGCTCCTATCCTCACAGTCCCCTTGATGCAACCCAGCACAGCACCCACCTCAGTGCATCCCATTAGGCTAAAACTGACCGCAAACCACAGCGGCCAGGATGGGTCCTCCGGCCCTGAACCAGCCTCTGCCATGGCCTCAGGACCTGGCATCAGACAACATCTCCTTCCAAAGCAAAGAGTGAGATCTGCCCCAGTCGTACATGAGGGATGCCATCCAGCATCTTATGGGGCATGCCCAAACCCCAAATCATAGAATTACAGAATCATGTTGGTTGGAAGAGCCCCTCAAGATCATGGAGTCCAACCGTTCCCCCAACCCCATCACTGCCCCATGTCCTGAGAACCTCATGTCCGTCTGTCCAACCCTCCAGGGATGGTGACTCCAGCACTGCCCTGGGCAGCCTGTTCCAATGCCCCACAGCCCTTTGGGGAAGAAATTGTTCCCCATATCCAACCTCAACCTCCCCTGGTGCAACTTGAGGCCGTTTCCTCTGCTCCTGGCGCTTGTTCCTGGGGAGCAGAGCCCGACCCCCCTGGCTCCAAGCTCCTTTCAGGCAGTTCAGAGATCAGAAGGTCTCCCCTCAGCTCCTGTTCTCCAGCTGAACCCTCACAAGAGATGGGGCACAGCAGATGTGCAGATGCCACCAGTCCTTGCTCCACTCACCGCTGCCCCCAGGGAGGTGACAGCCACCAAGGAAGGGACGTGCACAGAACAACGGCCAAGCAGAGCTGCAAAGCCAGCGTATCCACTGGGACATGATGGGCTCCTTGGAATCAGGAGTGATCGTGATAGCGACTGTGTCGGAGGGGAAAGAAAACTCCCTGTGAAGCTCCTCAGATACAGGAAGAGTTCATTTTCCCTTAACAAATGAAAACCAAGCGGCTGGATTAGCTCAGGGACACTTGCCCATTGCTCCCAGTTGCTCTTTCAGTCACCAAGTGTTGCCAGGACCAAGCAACGTTTTGCAGCTGGGATTTTTCAGGGTGAAAAATGCAAATGCGGCAACGCTTCATGAATTTACACCAGATTCACAGTGTCGGCGAGAAGAATTTAAAAAGGAAAAGGGTTTCAGAAGAAGCTGAGAAGGATTTGATTGAGCATTAACAAACCAAATTTCGACTGGGGGCTCAGAGGCGTTTTACAGCATGAAATTCTCTTTCACTTTAATTTTCAAGTTAAACAAATAAAACCCCTTCAAACTGAAGCAAAACGTTGAGGCTTAGGCTGAATCAAATGCTCTGCTCAGCTCAAAGTGAAACCTCCTGCAACAGCTGACGTCCCTCCAAGGAATCAAGAGCTTCTTAATCTGCGTTTGTCCCAGCTGGATGTTCCCTCTCCCTTCCTACCCCAAACTGCTCACACTGCTGAGGTGCTTGGTCGGCATGGTGGTGTCACTGGTGATGCTGTCACCCCACAGGGGGACAGGACCTGAGCACACTGCGATGTGGAGGAAGCGAAACAGCAATCACAGCAGCCCAGGACATAATCACCCCTACAAACACCTGCTTTGCTGCCCAGCCCCGGGCCTCAGCGCTGCTGCCGCCCAACATCCTCACCCCAGCATCACCGAGTCCCTCAGCTCCCTTCCAGCCCCACTCACAGAATCACAGGATCCCAGACTCCCAGGCTGGTTGGGTTGCAGGAGCTCTGCAGATCCCCAGCCCAGCCCTGCTCACGCAGGGTCACAGAGCAGATCACACAGGTGGGTCCAGGGGGTTTGAATGGCTCAGAGAAGGAGACTCCACACCCGCTCTGGGCAGCCTGGGCCAGGCTCTGGCACCTCCCAGCAAAGAAGTTTCTGCTCATGTTCAGATGGAGCCTCCTGTGTTTCAGTCTATGCCCGTTGCCCCTCACCCTGGCGCTGGGCACCACTGAACAGTCTGGTCCATCCTCTGACACCCACCCTGAGATATTGATCCCATTGATCAGATCCCTCTCAGCTTCTCTTCTCCAGCTCAACAGCCCCAGCTCTCTCAGCCTTTCCTTAGCAGACTCCACTGGACTCTCCCCAGTAATTCCTTGTCCTTTTTAAACTGGGGAGCCCAGAACTGGACCAAGTTCTGCAGATGAGGCCTCACCAGAGCAGACCCATCGCTTCCCCAGGGACCACTCCAGCCCTTAGGTCATCTGTGTCCCCATCAGTTGTCCCCCAAATCATTCACAGCACCCCAAACCTCCCTACCCAACACCATCCCAGAGCCCTCCAAAGCACCCCTGCACCCCCTGCAGAGCTGGTTCCCTGGGGACGGCTGTGCTGGTCGAGCAGTTCCCGGAGCCGCGTTGTGTGCCGGCGGGGATTACCGCTCGCACAGCCGCTGACACACGTGTGGCTCCGCTGGGTTATGCAAGTGCTGCGCCAGAGCGAGCAGCTCGCGAGCATCCCCAGGGATTATATCGGGGCTGGGAACGCCGGTGGGGGAGCAGGAGCAGCAGCGAGAGGTGCTGGAGCAGGAGCCCGTGCACCGCTGGCTGCTTCAGACATCAGGATGTGTCACCCCCCCAGTCCCTCGATACGCCAGGAGGCTGGCGGTGAGGCTGAAGGAGCGCAGTAAAAGCATCCTCGCAGCTGCGATGGCCCCGGGAATGTCTTTCAGCAGCCCCAGCTGTAACAACGGGTGACACCTTGGCTGTGGACCCTGTCCCAGCGGGGACGCTGCAGATCCAAACCCCCAGATCTGCAAAGGGTGGAAACCTCCTGCTTTGCCTCACGGACATGGATGCTGTCCCTGCCGGGGTGACCTGCGATATGGGGAGCGCAGGACTAATGGGACAAGGCAGCAGGGGCAGCAAGGGAACAGGGATGTGATGCCACGCTGGGATGGTGACGGTCAGCGCTCAGCCCTCCTCACAACCCGCCCGGGCCGGCCGAGCTGTACAGCTTGCACCCGCAATCAGGCTTTCATCCCCAAAGCAAGGGATTAAAAGAGAGAAAATCCACTGGAGAGAGACGAGCAGCCCCCACCCTGCAAGCCCCATGCGATCCACGGGTCAGCGGGTCAGCGCGGTGGTGGCTCCGCTCCCGGCACAGCACAAAGCTCCTGCCCAACCCATCCCAGCGGGTGCTCCTCTCCGAGCCCCCCGGACCCCATGAGCGGCTGGTTGGATCCTGCACCCTGCACCCAGCAGGGCTGGCAGGGCTGGGGCATCCCACAGCAAATAAAAGGCACCACGATAACTGTTCTTCCTTGGGGAAAGGCTGTAAAAAGAGGTATTTACCATCAAAAAGAAAATCATAGAATCATCTTGGTTGGAAAAGACCCTCAAGCTCATCGAGTCCAACCGTTCCCCCACCCCAGGCACTGCCCCATGTCCTGAGAACCTCATGTCCGTCTGTCCTACCCTCCAGGGATGGTGACTCCAGCACTGCCCTGGGCAGCCTGTTCCAATGCCCCACAGCCCTTTGGGGAAGAAATTGTTCCCCACATCCAACCTCAACCTCCCCTGGTGCAACTTGAGGCCGTTTCCTCTGCTCCTGGTGCTTGTTCCTGGGGAGCAGAGATGGACTCTCAACACCATTGCAGTGAGACTGGGCAGCAGTGAGGGCCAGCTGAGCACACAGGGCTAGAGGCACTTGAAAGCCTCATTTTGATGCCTTTGGAATAAAAATTAGGAATAAATCACTCCAGCACCCGCCTGTAGCTCCCTCCATCAGCCCCGGTTGTGCCAGACGTCTGCCCCAGCACTGCCACCCGGCTTCTGGGCCACCGGCGGCACCAGGTGAGTTTGGGGACATGGGGACAAGCTGTCCCCAGCTGCTGGCTGCAGTGTCACACTGTGCAGCACAGCTTTCACCCCGCTCCACCATTATGCCATTGCCGTAAGTCCCAGAGAAGGGGTAATAAAGAGGATCTGGGTGATTTTCCTCTGCCAAGAGTTTCCCAGGAGATGCAGCCGCCTGTCCCCGGCTCCAATAAGCTCTGAACCTAAGCAGGGACACCTATAAATGGATTACAAAGTGAAGGAGAGGTGCCTGATCTTCAGTCAAAGCACAGATGATGAGACACAGCCCTGGGAGCCCTGCGGGGAGCCCAGCAGCCTGGGAAATGGCTCATTTAGATTAAAAACAAGCCACCCAAAGCGGGACCTGCTGGGCTCAGCCCCAAGCTCTAGGGTAGGAGGGAGCAAGGGGGCAGATGCTCTTTGCGCTGTCAGAGCAGGAAGGGAGACCCAGGACACCGCATGAGGTATTGAAACAGGGTGTTGTGGCTCAGGGCTGGGATATTTGGTCAGTGCCAGGCACACCTGGGGTTCTCCATCTTCCCCTTGGCTGCATGAATGGGGAAGAGCTGGAGGGAGGTTAGAAAGCAGCTACACGGAGACAGAAGGCAAGGAGATGTTTAGGAAGCTCAGGAGGAGGACATTCATAGCATGAAAAAGCTGAAATGCAAAAGTTCTCAGCCCAGAACCGTCTTCTGCTTGAGGGTGGTGAGAGCCTGGCCCAGGTTGGCCAGAGAGGTGGTGGATGAACCATCCCTGGAGACATCCCAGGCCAGGCTGGACGGGGCTCTGAGCAACCTGAGCTGGTGAAGATGTCCCTGTCATGGCAGGGGTGGCACTGGGGGAGCTGGGAAGGTCCCTCCAACCCAAACCATCCTGTGATTCTATGATTCTGCCTTTCCCCGTGCCATCCGCAGCAATGCAGCAACATTGCACCAAAACAAGCAAAACTCCCCCATTTGTGGCAGGAGTGTGGTCGCTGCTCCAATGCACCTGAGCCTCACAACGAACCGGTTCCAGCTGAGGGATTAATGGCATTTTAAAGCCCCTAATTGGAGTGATTGGCCCTGACGGGCCAGGCGTGTGCTGGAGGTGATGTGGGAGGGATGCCCGTGATGGGAAAGCGGCGCTGCTGACTCGGCACATAAGGGATGGAGCCCCGTCCGTCTGTCTGTGCTGGGAGCCGGCAGACCCATCGCTGCGGTTTCTCCTCATCCAAGAAGCGGCACGGAACGACGAGAAAGCCCTAAGTCACAGTTGAAGGGATAAACACAACCCCAGCAGCGTGTAGCATGGGATTACGAAGATTAAATCCTGCTGGGTAAACCCAGTGCTTCGACCATCACCCACCCCGGCGCTGGGCAGCGCGGTGACATGTCCTGGACCGCTCTGCAACAGCTCTGTGACTCTGCAAGGACCTTCCATGGGGAATTGGTGTCCTCCCTTCTCAACCTGTGGTCACAATGTGTATTTTCACCCAGGATTGCTCGGAGAGGAGCATCGTGCAGCTGAGCGAGTGGGAATCCAACATCTCAGCACCCCGGTCTGTGGGAGGGTGACCAGGTCCAATGCTGAGCCACCAGATCCCTCCATCCTTTCCCAAAACCTTGAGACACTTCAAAGGTCTCACCCAGTGAGTGTTTTCCTCCAGCTTGGAGCCTCTGTGGTTCCTATTTCCATGTTGCTTTTTGCAAGTGCTGACTAGATATATTTTTAAGCTAAATGGGAGGGATTTGGGGTAATTGTTTCATGCCAGGACCCTCCCCAGCTCCTGAGGGACGTCCAGGGAGATCGGGGAGTCTTATGGTGTCTGTCCACCCCAAAAAGTCCAGTTCTCAGCTCCTTGGGCAGCCCCAAGAGGCAGCGAAGGCTCAGCAGAGCGGGGCCTGGAAGGAAGAATCGCAGGAGTTTTTCGTGGCCATCAATAGCCACAAGCACAGCAGCTCCTGTGAGATTTGGGAGCTGTTCTCCTGACACAAATAGGGACAGGGACTCCTGCCAAACCCCCAAGTCTTGGCAGGGCAGGGAGAAGTGCCATCCCACTAAGTGCCACCCCATGCTCTTGGAGCACATCTGGACACACCTGGAGTCCTGCATGTCACATTCCCAGGTGGTACCCACACCCAGGAGAGCAGGGGTTGAGCTGGGAGCCCCAGTGGGCTGCTGAGAGCCCCCCAACCCTGGCCAGGACTTGGTCCTCAGCCCCACACCCCCTGCACAGGCAGAGGGATTGAAGCCGAGAGCTTTCAGCCCGATTAAGTCGCGTTGAGCATTCCCACATGAATAAATAAATCATGTAAGACGCATTAAGGCAGCTTAGTTTCCCCGGGAAATCGCCCTGGAGTTCTGCCTTTTGGGGGTTGAGGGATGTCCCCATGGACTGGAGCGGGGTGGCTTGGCCACGTGGCAGCCAAACCCTGCACGAGCAAGGGGGGACAGGAGCTACAGGCAGGAGCATCATGGAGCATCCCTGCCTGCCCCACGCAGGGGTTTGCCCCACACACATCCCCTGCCTGCCCCACCAATGGTTCTGCTGACAATGCAGATCCTGTGCTGACACAGACACATCCAGCTGCTGTGCCCTGGGAGGACACAGTGTCACATCCCCCGGCCAGCACCCACCCGACATCCCCAGGCAGCACAGCCACCACACAACCAGGGCTTGGTGACATCAGCAAAGGGCTGTCAGCCTCCTGGGTGCCCAACCCTGCCCCAAAAAGGAGGTTTCTTAGACTCACAGAATCATTTTGGTTGGAAGAGACCCTCAAGATCACCAAGTCCAATCATAACCCACCCCTGGCACTGCCCCATGTCCTGAGAACCTCATGTCCGTCTGTCCAGCCCTCCAGGGACGGTGACTCCAGCACTGCCCTGGGCAGCCTGTTCCAATGCCCCACAGCCCTTTGGGGAAGAAATTGTTCCCCACATCCAACCTCAACCTCCCCTGGCACAACTTGAGGCCGTTTCCTCTGCTCCTGGCGCTTGTTCCTGGGCAGCAGAGCCCGACCCCCCTGGCTCCAAGCTCCTTTCAGGCAGTTCAGAGATCAGAAGGTCTCCCCTCAGCTCCTGTTCCCCAGCTGAACCCCCAGCTCCCTCAGCCGCTCCCATCACACTTGTGCTCCAGCTCCTTCACCAGTTTCAAGCAATCCACTCCTCCAAGCAACCCACCTCAAATCCCATCCCAACGGGGTCTGACACGTTACAATAATCTCGTGGGCACAAGGGCTCACAGAGGAGGACAAGGATGGCACAGGCCCATGGAAAGCCCCTGCACAACCCCCTGGGAAAGGGACCCACCGCATCCTACTTACCTGGTACATGCACATGCTGGGATTAGTCCCATTGGGCAGGTGAGCAGCTTTAGGTTTGCTCCCCAGGTTCATGCCGAGCCCTCATCTCCCCCGAGGGCGAGCGGCACGATGGGCAGCGGGGAACGCCGTGCCCGTGCGCTGAGCCCCCCTGCCCATGCGGGGACAGGCAGGGCGGCGGGGGGCAGCGGGAGCTCCCATCTGTCACCCCCGATCACATCCCTGGCTGCAGGACAGGGGGCTGGGGATGGTTCCGGTTGGCGCGGGGCACCCGGCAGCCTGGTGGGTGCCGGCACTGTCACCGAGTCCCTCTGCACTGACCCAGTTTGCTCCGTCCACACGCCGCCCGCGCCGAGGCACCGCGGTCCCTTTATTGGAGCGGCAACGGAGACTAAATCCACGCGGTGCCTTAATCCGAGGCGCTGCGGCGGGGCGGGTGGTGTGCGCTCAGGGTGACCTGGCTTGCTCTCTCCGGAGCAGAGGGGACGCGGGAGGTGGCAGTGGCCCTGCTACACCCAGTAGGACAGGGCACAGCTCATGCACAGGGACCCCAGATGCCATGGGGAAGCATTGCCGGGTGTTTTGCTTTTAGGAGACCGGGCAAAACCAGGACAAGTCCAGCTCTGTGGATGGGGACACAGGCTGCCCTCCTCCTGAGCTGCTGTCCCCTGCGAGAGCAGAGCGGGGATTCCTCAGAGAGGAAACAGCCTCAAGTTGTGCCAGGGAAGGTTTAGATCAGACCTGGCATGTCCTCAGGAGGTTTTGCCCCTTCTCCGTACACATTCTTCTGTGTAACAGAAGGGACTGCAGTCCCACACCTGCCCCCATCGACTCACAGACCAGTAGGGTACAGAGGAGAAGGGGAGATGTCTGAGCTGCTGTGGCTTGGCCTGGGAGTACACACAGGTTTTAGTATTGGAACGAGGGACAACACATCTGGCAGCATCACCGCTGTCATACCAGGTGATGAGCTAAAAATGACATCCAAGCGGCCGATGGCCCTCGTGTCCCCCAGCGGAGGCTCCCGCTCATCCCGGGGACATGTCCTTACCTGCGGGAGGGCCGAGTTGAGCTGTCTCTGGAGCTGGTCGCGCTCCCGGAGGGTCTCCTGCAAGCGGCTCTGGGTGACAGAAAGTGTCTCACGGGTCTCCCGCAGGGTGTCCAGCAGCTTGTCCCTCTCATCCAGCATGTTCACCATCAGCTGCTCGAAGTCGGCGTCCGCCTCGGAGCCCTGTGGGGGACCCAGAGGGTCCCCCTCACTGATGGTGGGCATCACCTCGCACATCATGGTGGGGCGCGACAGGTGGGCAAGGGTCCTGAAGGTGCCCGGTGGGGCGGGCGGTGGGTGCTGGTGAGCCGCGAGGCCCCTATCACATCGCTATGGGCTCCCGTGGGTCAGGGGAGCCAGCATGGGAGGGGACAATGGGGTGGTGAAGGTGGGGGGGATCCCCCATCCCTTCTTCTTGGATGCTAAGCAGAAGCTGGCATCACTCCGGCGAGGATGGAGGGACGTCCTTGGCGCTGACAAGGCCCTCGTCGTCCTAAATCCCTCCGCTCGGCTGCTTGTCACTGCCAGAGTTCCTTGTGTCACCTCTCTGACGCCTTTTCGAGGGGGTGCAGCATCAGTGAGCCACGGGGTGCTCAGAGGGGGACAAAGCCACCCTTGAGGACTCGTCCCAATGGGGTGGCCAAGCTGGTAGCAGCACAGAGAGGATCCGGGGGATATCTGGGCTGTTGGGACATGCTGAGCAGGATCCCGGTGATGATGGGCTGCTGTCCCCAAGGCTGGATGAGATGGTCACTGCGGGTGTGGGAACGTGGCTCCGTTTGGCATCACAGCTCTTCAAACACACGGCAGTGACCTACAGGACAGGGGACAGAGATCAGATCCCTCTTGCTGCCCCCAAAATGCCCAGGGCACCTGCCCAGCACCCTTTGCCACCCACCAAAACCCAGAGGGCTGCACATGTGGGCTCAGCACCCAAGAATGGGCTGTGTCACGTTGTGGCACCCCACTGCATCCAGTGTGGCATGGAGCTGCAGGGAACAGCATCCCTGGGACCCACAAACCCTAAAATAGCCTTTGGCATTCATATATCTGGGGCTGAGATCCCGTCCCAAAATCCTGTCCCCTCTGCGGAGCACCTGATTGCCCAGGGACCCCATGGCCCAAGTGTCCCCTAGCCACAGAAACTTTCCCTTTGCAGAAAACCAGGCTCAAACCTGAGTTTGGTCCAAACCTGGCATGAAGTTACAGCAACAAATGAGTTGAATGGTCACATTAATGCTCATCCCCACTCTCCCTGTGGCCTCAATGGGGACGGATGTGGTGGCACCGGCCACTCAGTGTCAGTCAAATCTCTACACGGGGGATGGAGGCAGCAGCAGAGCTGCCAACTTGGGCAGCAGCTTAGATTTAGGCTGGCTTAAAAGCATGGGTGGACCCAGGGATTTGAACCCAGGGGTGATGCTGGTACCTGCAGCCTCAGCTCCACTTCCACAGCCCAAACCCACCAGTGTCAGAGGCTGCGATGTCCCCATCCCAGACATGAGTAAGATGCCAGACAGGGCTTTTTGGTGACACAGACGTTCAGGTGAGCTTCAGCCCACTGCGGCCGGATGAGGGTCCCCAGCAGCGAGGCTCCATGTGCCACCGTCACCACAGCTGCCCTGGGGACCTGCCCACCCCATAGAGCCACCTTTGCCAGGTTTTGTCTGCGAGAGGATAAGCTGGGCCACTGCTCTAACACTGGTTATGGGATAGTCCCACTTAACTTAGCAAGATTTTAAGTCTTTACAACAGATACAGTCATAGAATCATTTTGGTTGGAAGAGACCCTCAAGATCATCGAGTCCAACCATTAACTCACCCCTGGCACTGCCCCATGTCCTGAGAACCTCATGTCCGTCCGTCCAGCCCTCCAGTGATGGTGACTCCAGCACTGCCCTGGGCAGCCTGTTCCAATGCCCCACAGCCCTTTGGGGAAGAAATTGTTCCCCACATCCAACCTCAACCTCCCCTGGTGCAACTTGAGGCCGTTTCCTCTGCTCCTGGCGCTTGTTCCTGGGGAGCAGAGCCCGACCCCCCTGGCTCCAAGCTCCTTTCAGGCAGTTCAGAGATCAGAAGGTTTCCCCTCAGCTCCTGTTCTCCAGCTGAACCCCCGTAAGTCTGAATGTCCTTATATCACCCTCCTTTCAAACCACCATACGCACACGGACAAAAAGGACCTGCCATGGGCCGGATCGGCCCGTTCTGGCCCTTTGGGCTGGAACAAAAGCTGGTGTCTCGCTCAGCTCGGCGGCACAGCGGGCGCTGCTCCCGTTCAAAGCAGCGTGCATAGCAGATGCCTTTGTGCACACCCAGGTGTGCAGACACACAGTGCCGGGGCCGGGGAAACTGGACCTCTGCTCTTTGGATGACATTGGCTCATCAGCTGATGGGAAGTTTGACACAAAAATCCCTCTAAAAATAGAAAAGCTCTGGAAAAAGCACCAGCCCCTCAATGTGCACTCAGTGCATTACGCTGCAAGCCGGTTCCTGCACACTGGGGACACAGGACAGGGTGTCCCGCAAGTGTCTGTCCCACCTCCTCCTCCTTTATAAACTGAAGTCGCATTCCTCAAGTAGGATGAAACCTGTTAAGAGCACGTAATGCTGTCCCAAACCTTTGAGGCTTGTTCATGGTCCTTCCTGGCTGTGTGACACTGATGACAGGATAACTGTGACTTGTATCGTGTCCCCACAGCATCCCTGTACAAAGGAGGCTGGTGGAGCAACAAGCACAGAGGGAGGGACCACTCCAGCCCCCTTGGGCTGTTGGACATGAACCCTATTCCAATAACTGAGCAGGTAAAACATTTTCCAGCCCTCTTTTCCCTCATTAGCAGCCCCAGTGGTACCCACACACGAGCACGGCCAAGAAGAGCAAAAATCAGGTTTATCCCTGTTAATTTAGGTGCAAGACCCAGAAGAGGCAATTTCTACACCTCATCTTGCTGCTGTGCCTCTGCTTGTGGGATGAGCACGGAGAAACCGCATCCCTGCCACGGAAAACCAGATGGCCCCAAGAGCACGGCAGGAACGGTTAAATCAGCCACGTCCCCATGTCCCAAACGAAGCAATTAAATGAATTAGCAGGTGAATTAAGAGATATCAATCAAGACACGGAGGGAAGAGCCCTGCAGGCACTCAGGGAGGGGAGATGCTGCAGGGAATGGCCAAGACATAAATCTGATGGGAGCAATAATGGGATGGAAATTTATCCCAGCTGCAAAGGAGAGACTCACTCACCATTTACCACAAGGAGATTCTGCAGACATGGGTCCCTGCGGGATTAACCCGAGGGGCTGGACCCACACAGGGCAGGAGGAGGCACAGATTTACCCCAAGCATCACCCAAAGGCTCATTCTCTTTTTGGTTCAGCCCATGCATGGGTGGTTTGGGTGCTACTTCGCTTCACTGCAACCTGTTCCTGTGCACATTGTATCCTGTTCTGTCTGCTGTGCTTGGGAAGGGAGGCTGGGGGTGATGAGCACAGCCTGGGGACGGTGACAACAGGGTCACAAGGACTTTGAACAGCACCGATGCTGGTCCAGGACAGACTCGTCCCACCTCGCAGTTCCCCAAAAGCATCTGTGCTCTGCCTTCCTGAGCACGCTCAGCAAAGACACGATACAGCATAAAACTGTGTGCTCGGGACAAGGCAACGCTGAGTGACTCAAAGAATCATAGAATCCTAGAATGGTTTGGGTTGGAGGGACCTCCCCAGCCCCCCCAGTGCCCCCCCTGCCATGACAGGGACATCTTCACCAGCTCAGGTTGCTCAGAGCCCCGTCCAGCCTGGCCTGGGATGTCTCCAGGGATGGTTCATCCACCACCTCTCTGGCCAACCTGGGCCAGGCTGTCACCACCCTCAGGGCCAACAATTTCTTCCTCATGTCCGGCCTGAATCTCCCTCCTTTACTCTAAAACCATCACCCCTTGTCCTATCACAACAGCCCCTGCTCAAAAGTCTGTCCCCATCTTTCTTATGGGCCCCTTTTAAGTCCAGAAAGGCCGCAATAAGGTCTCCCCCGAGCTTCTCTTCTCCAGCTGAACACCCCAACTCTCTCAGCCTGTCCTCCCAGCAGACGATGTGCACAGCAATAGGGACGTGCACGGGTGCAGGGACACACACACATATGGGGACACACACATATGGGGGGACACACATGTGCAGGAAGCTCCTGCCTCAGTTCAGCTCCCCTCGACATGAGCATCTCCTCATTTCCGTACCTCCTCAAACCCTGGGATTTTCTCCATTCCGCAAAAGCAACAGCAAATCTCCCATTCCCACGCACGCCTTCCCCCGGCAGCCCAGCTGGTGGTTCATACACAAGACACCATCCCCGCGTAGCAAATCCCAGCGTTCCTAAGGCGGATCTGCACCAGCAACCGGTCACTTCTAAGGACCTTGGGGACATCAGCGCGCAGATGGACTCAACACATCGCACACTTTGCCGCTGACCTCCGCAGCAGCGAGGACGGACCAAAGCCGCCCTTTAGCGCTGGGTGTCAGGGGAGCCTGAGCCTGCTTGCAATTAGCAGCAAAACGCTGCCCACGAATCCCAACCTTTCAACTGTTATCTGGTAAAACTACACAAATGCTAGCGCCTGGGTTTAGAGGGCCTTATCTGATGGGATAATCATTGGGTAGAAGAGTGAGGATGCGAGGAGACAGCTGGCGAGCTGCGAAAACAGCCACTGCGTGCTCCAGCCCTTTGCTGGGTATTTTTAGTCCCACGGGGCTGCCAGGCACAGACTTGCTGGAAGCAGGTTTGTTGCCAGTGAAAACGTGCTTGCTCTACTATCCCTTCCCCCCCCGCCTCAAAACGATGCATCCCCTGCTCTTTGGGATGGGAATCAGCACAATCACGCGTTGGAGAGGCCGCTTTGCAGCGATGGTGCCCACATATAAAGCAGCTAATGGGGAGTGAAGGGTGTTATTTTCGCCCTTGAGCTCATTATTTGCTGGGTGTGAGTGCCCAGAGGATGCTCGGCCCGTGGTACCAAGTACAGCACCCACGGAACACCCCGTTTTTCCCTGTTCCACCGGGGAGAGAAGCACACCTCGAATTGACCCACGCACGAACCCGCCCGTGCACAGAGACAGAGACCGGCTGGCGGTTTTTCTCTGAACAGCTTCGCTCTCATCTCAGCCCTGACAAGAGAAAGCACAAAAACCTCCACGGCTCTGTCAGCGAGATCATCGCCCCAGCAGGCAGCTGGCAAAGAGGGCTGAACACGCACCTCGGAGGCAACAAGCTCGCGGAGATTGATCATCCCATAAAAACGTCAGTTTGATCTTTTCTGCTCCTGGAAAATCCTCATCAGCTGCCCAACCCGGCCTCAAAAGAGCAGCAGCAGAGCCCACACCAGCAGCTCTCTGACACAAGGATGGTTTCTCCTCCGCGGAACCAGCCAAGGACAGGTCCCGGCGTCCCCTGCTGACCCCTGCCCAGCCAGACTCCGGAGGGAGATGGAGGGCGATGCCCTTTTGCTGTTGTTTTTTCCTTGCAGCGCTTTCTTTTTGCACCTTTTCCTTGTGATGCTGCGTTAAACGCGATTACTTGTACTCGTACATATCCCACAAGCTCATCCCGCAGATGGAACCACGTCCCAGCCACCGATCCCAGGTGTTTGCCCCATGGAAGGTCAGTCCTGACTCACCAAGCCATGGGAGGGCTTGTGGATGGCAGAGCAAGAACATCCTCAACATCTCCATCAACCCACAGAGCCCTCTTTGCATTTTACCCTCATGGGAGATGTGGCAATTAGCGGCTGAGAAAATTGAGATTATTCCTGCGCACCAGACAAAGAGAACGCTGAAGCGCCCTGGCTGAACAGTGGGACTCCTGTTGCAAGTGCAGAGCCTAGAAAAGGAAATCTTCACTTTGGCAGGTCTCAGAGACACCTCCGCCATGTGCTTGTGCCATGGGCTGAGATGTCACCTCCGGAGGCGTTTCTGCCCTGCCACGGTGCCTGGATGGGGTTTGTCTTCATTGGGGACACCCAGCTGAGCCCCACGTGTGCCAGGAGCTCCTTGCACCCCTCTATACAGCCCCACAGAACCCCAGGGTCCCTCTCCATCCTTTTGTTCCCCCCTCCGTCCCCATGCTTGGGCACAGACCCTGCGCTGGGTATTCCACAGGTTTCCTCCAGTTTTACAAGCCTGACCCTGAGCAGCCTTGGCTGCAAGTTTGACCACTCTGGTCTCTGCTCCCTGGGCAATCATAGAATGACAGAATCATGTTGGTTGGAAGAGACCCTCAAGACCATCGAGTCCAATCATTAACCCACCCCTGTCCCTGCCCCATGTCCTGAGAACCTCATGTCCGTCTGTCCAACCCTCCAGGGATGGTGACTCCAGCACTGCCCTGGGCAGCCTGTTCCAATGCCCCACAGCCCTTTGGGGAAGAAATTGTTCCCCACATCCAACCTCAACCTCCCCTGGTGCAACTTGAGGCCGTTTCCTCTGCTCCTGGCGCTTGTTCCTGGGGAGCAGAGCCCGACCCCCCTGGCTCCAAGCTCCTTTCAGGCAGTTCAGAGATCAGAAGGTCTCCCCTCAGCTCCCGTTCTCCAGCTGAACCCCCATGAGCTGATCCACAGAGAAAAAGCTGCATTTCAATAAGAAAACCATTCACCAGATACTGCCTCATCCCAGCAGTTCCTTACGTTTACTCCTGGAATAAACCATGGCCTCTGGGGACCTCCAGTCCTCTGAGAGGGACAAGGAAGATCCAGTTTACCCCAGGGCCCATATGGTGATGGTGCCTCCACATTCCCGAGCACAGGGCACCGTGCAGATGGCACCCGGCTGCTGCCAGGGACAGCCCGTGGCCAGGACACCCAGGGATAATAAGGGAAATGAGGCATTCTGGCTAGAAATAAGGTGCCAATTTTCAGTAGCAAAGGATGAGATTCACATACTCAAGGGCGAGATAGATTTGTAGGAGAGTCACCACTGCAGAGACCCGCGCTATGGTTGTGATGGAGACCTGAGAAAAGATGTAACGGTGCCTCCTTGCACATCCAGGCTTGGGATGTCACCTGGGGTCCCCAGACCTGCAGCAACGTGTCCTTTGCTTCCTAGACGACAATGTCCAACTTGTCCCTTGCTGGAGATGCAACCATGGCAAGACAGGACATTTGGGGAGCATCTCCAGCTTTTGAACCTGTCTCGGAGGTAGCAGAGAAGAGGCAGGTGCCCCTAAAGCACGGGGACAGAGGACAGGGCAGGCAATAAAAGACAGATACTCCCAATATCTTACCTTAATGGGCACACTTCTGTCCCAAAGCCTTGCTCCAAAACCAAAAAGCAGTTCCCATCCTCAGCCCTTGCTCGCTCCAAGCCGCTAAGCCAGAGGAGAAACCAGAGGGGAAAAATGTCCAGATCTGGCTGTTTCTTTGCAGAGAGAAGTAAGCGTTAGCATTCAACTGATATTTATAGTTCCCAGTAGGAGGGGAGGCATTACACACAACTTCCAGTGGGTATTTTCAGAAAGCCACCTGCTCCTCGCCATTGTGCAGAAACACAATTGTTCCGCAACAAAAAGCTTGTCAGACAACGAGTCGAAACCTCTGCCGGGTCCTCTGGCACAGATATGGGGTGCAAGGGACAGTGAACACCCCTCATAGGGGTTGGCACCCAAACTTGGTCATGTACACCCATTTACAGGACTGTGTCACCCTCTTTTGTGTTGTATTGGTCATGTCATGGTCCCTGCCTCAGTTTCCCTGCTTCCAAAATGGGTTACGTGTCCTCAGCTGACCCCAGAGAAAGGAGTAATCTCGGTTTATTGCAAGGAGGAATCTGGCATGGGAAGGGATTGCTGGGGTGAAGACACCAACACACAGACGGCGCGCTTTTGCGCTTTGGGGTGAGATGACAGACGGGAATGAGCCTTGGAAGGGCTCCAAGCTGGGTGATCCTTCTGACAAGTGGGATCCCAAAGCTTGGCCAAGAGACTCTGCAAGCCCAGGCTCACCTTCCAACATCATCTCTGGGTTTGCAACAGGGAAAAACACAACGGAGGGGAGAGAGGCCGACAGGTCTGAAGTTGCTGCTAAATCCATGAGGATCCCAGTGTGATCAGCTCACGTGAGAGCCCAGTCAGTGTGATGGTGAAATAAGGGAAAATCATAGAATCACAGAATCTTTGTGCATGGAAAGACCCTCAAGATCATGGAGTCCAACCATAACCCACCCCTGGCACTGCCCCATGTCCCTGAGAACCTCATGTCCGTCTGTCCAACCCTCCAGGGATGGTGACTCCAGCACTGCCCTGGGCAGCCTGGTCCAATGCCCCACAGCCCTTTGGGGAAGAAATTGTTCCCCACATCCAACCTCAACCTCCCCTGGCGCAACTTGAGGCCGTTTCCTCTGCTCCTGGCGCTTGTTCCTGGGGAGCAGAGCCCGACCCCCCCTGGCTCCAAGCTCCTTTCAGGCAGTTCAGAGATCAGAAGGTCTCCCCTCAGCTCCTGTTCTCCAGCTGAACCCCCAGCTCCCTCAGCCACTCCCATCACACTTGTGCTCCAGCCTCTCACCAGCTCCGTCCCCCTCTCTCAACTCGCTCCAGCACCTCAAGGTCTTTCTTGGTGTGAGGGGCCCAAAATGTCCCCAGGATTCGAGGTTTGGGCTCCCCAGGTCCCAGCACAGGGACGGTCACTGTCCTGGGCCTGCTGGCCACATCAGTGCTGGTACCAGCCAGGATGCTGGTGGCCTCCTGGCACTTTCCAGCCGCTCTTCCCCGAGCCTGTAGCATTCATTGTGACCCCATGGTCACCATAACAAGCCCCATGAGCTGTATCTCACCCGGCTGCCCAGTAGGCAGAAGGGGTTACCCCAAACCATTAGAAATACAAACCAAATCCCCCAAAACTTGTTGCCGCAATCCCACTCCAGTCACCCACAACAATATTGTTTTGTAGCGGATTTCCATGAAAACCCGCCAGCATTGCTGTATTGACGGGACTGCTGGCAACACCAGAGAAATACCGATTCCTTCAATGGGTGAGCGGTTGGGAAACCACTTTGTGCCGCGAGCCGGGCTCTCTGGAAGGGGGCAGGAGGATGCGCTTGATGCATGAATGACACCGAGACATCTCTTCCAGGATGTGGTTTGCACTCAGGTCCATCCACAGAGACAGGGAAGGGTATTAACAGCAACTGGCCCAAGGCAGAAAAGCCACAACGCTGGTTACGATGATTTCCTTTTTCAATAGCTGCTCTGCTCACCATCTCTGTGGCTGTTTCATCCTTTTTTTCTGTACTTTCGCAACTAAACGCTGTGTCCTTTGCTCCGTTAGGATAAAGCCTTGGACTTCTGCTTCATCCAGTTTAGTTTAAACAAGTAACAGAGGGAAATGCAGCCGTCACGGCTCTTCTAGAAGCACATCGAGGTGAACCAGCCCCTCAATGAATCTGCAGGTAAAGGTGAGCACTGGGATCCCAGCAATCGCACTGGGTTCCAGCCCAAAGGGGATGCAGAGTCCTTTTAAGAGGGAACAAGGCACATGGATTCAGCCTGCAACCATGGGGAGAAAACTGTGCACTTGTCACTGGGGTGGCATCGCTGCAGAAGTCCCCTCACCTTCGGGAATGTGAGGCTTTGTGCCTCAGTTTCCCCGCGAGCAGGGTGAAATTTTGAGCCGCTCTCAGCAGTGGGGACTGAAGGGGAGAGCCCAGGGTGTCAATGGCTGCTGTGAGCTGGAGGGATAGCTGGTGATTTTCCATGATTTCTCTTGAGGTTTGCCAGGGGTGCATCCCTCCCTCCCCCACGACACTTTTGCTGAGGAGTTATTTCAGCTGGGAGCCTGACGGCCCGGAGCCGGGAGCCGGGAGCCGGGAGCCGGGAGCCCTCCTCCTCCTCGCTGCCAACCAGCCCCTGCCCCGCTTTAGTCACACACCGCCAGCACTTGCTGGTGCTAATTTATTCAGCGAGGGGGAAGAGTCACCAGCGAAGGGCGGCTGCTGAAATCTGTGCCATGGGCGCCCCCGAGCCCCGGGGAAAGATGCAGAGGGGGTTCTTATAATCAGAGAATCATTTTGGTTAGAAAAGACCCTCAAGATCAATGAGTCCAACTGTTCCCCCACCCCTGGCACTGCCTCATGTCCTGAGAACCTCATGTCCGTCTGTCCTACCCTCCAGGGATGGTGACTCCAGCACTGCCCTGGGCAGCCTGGTCCAATGCCCCACAGCCCTTTGGGGAAGAAATTGTTCCCCACATCCAACCTCAACCTCCCCTGGTGCAACTTGAGGCCGTTTCCTCTGCTCCTGGCGCTTGTTCCTGGGGAGCAGAGCCCGACCCCCCTGGCTCCAAGCTCCTTTCAGGCAGTTCAGAGATCAGAAGGTCTCCCCTCAGCTCCTGTTCTCCAGCTGAACCCCCAGCTCCCTCAGCCGCTCCCATCACACTTGTGCTCCAGCCCCTCACCAGCTCCATTCCCTTCTCTCCACTCGCTCCAGCACCTCAAGGCCTTTCTTGGTGTGAGGGGCCCAAAACTGTCCCCAGGATTTGCGGTTTGTCCTCCCCACGTCCCAGCACAGGGACGGTCACTGCCCTGGGCCTGCTGGCCACACCAGTGCTGGTACCAGCCAGGATGCTGGTGGCCTCTTGGCCACTTGGGCCCACGCTGGCTCATGTTCAGCTGCTCTCACCAACACCCCTAGGCCTTTTTCTGCCGGGCAGCTTCACCCGCTCTTCCCCCACCTGCACACCAATACCCACCACAGCAGGCAGCTATTCCAGAAGAGTGGTGGCATTTGGCTTGGGCATTGAATGACCCCAACCAGAGACAACTCAGATGGCCACGGTAGCTCAAGAGATGTGGGAGAGTTCAGCCTTGCACTCACCCCTTTTGCTCTCCCTTCATTTTGTTCTGTACCTTCAGCAAGTTATTTAATCCCTTTGCTGATGGCGCAGCTAATTACTAAACAGCTTTGGCTCAGCTGCAGTGAGTGGTGGTGGGGAGGACACCAGCGCGATTCTCAGCTGCAGGCAGGCTCTGAAGATGATGGGGCCTGATCCAGAACCAGGACAACTCTGCAACAACCCCCCCGCATCTCCTCCCTCCCTGGGACACAGGGGTGAATGGGGCTCAGAGCTGTGTGGTGCTCAGCTCCGTACAGGGCAAAACAGGATCGTGGGGTGTAATCCCCACCTGGTCAGAATCTGCTCTTCTTCTCAAGCATCCTCATGCTGGGGAGAACCACAACCTTCCCTGGTCGAGTCTCGGTCCTTTGGCACCTTGGCTGTGGTCTGGAAGGGGTGGATGAAGCCGGCAGAGGAGCACAGAGGGCAGGACTGGTCCCAGTAAGGAGCAGAGATGGGGACAAACTGCCATTCACCCCCAGCCCAGGCTGGGATTACCCACTGCCGCCCAGTGTCAGCCCCCGGCGCCTCATCCCCGCGGTTCACGGCAAGTGACAGGACATGGCATGACATGGCAGAAGCAGCCGTGCGGGGACATCTGAGGACAGTGACATTTAAAAGGCGGCTAGGGGCAAAGTGCAGGCACTGGAGCTCTGTCTGTTTCTGTCTAACCCACATCCAGCAAGTCCACATCTTCAACCCAGACTCCTCCTTACCCAAAATGAGCCTGGAGCTGAAGCTCTCTCGGTACACGGGGCAGTGCCGCAGGAAGGCTTCTCCTGCATTTCTCTCGCATTTTAACCCTTGTATCTCGCAAGAAACAAGGTTCTCACCCAGGTTGGCCAGAGAGGTGGTGGATGAACCATCCCTGGAGACATCCCAGGCCAGGCTGGACGGGGCTCTGAGCAACCTGAGCTGGTGAAGATGTCCCTGCTCATGGCAGGGGTGGCACTGGGGGAGCTGGGAAGGTCCCTCCAACCCAAACCATTCTGTGAGTCTGTGATTCTGTCACTGTCCCCTCCAGATGTCCCCAAAGAGGCCAGCAAAGGTGCTGGCACTACAGGGCAACTATTAGTACCCATGCTGTCACTGTGCCCATTCAGTGGCCCTGGCACCCACCCTGTTTGCCACAGTCCCAACAGTGCATGCCCTGCCCTGCCTTCAGCCTTGGTGCTCTTCACCTGATCTTGGGATGCTCAGCACCACACTGGATGAGCAGAGAGACCGGCCAGAGGAAATACAGTCCCCAGCATTGTTCCCCTGGTTTGGGGGATCTGAACAAACAGTGCAAGCTTCAAATTGAGGGAACTAACACAAACCTGCTCCAGAAAGTGTGGGGAGTGTCGCAGTTTGCAGTGGGGTGGCAGCTCTTCTCTGTGTGAGCAGAGCTCTCATCTGAGCTTTTATCATCACAAAAAGCAGCGCCGGGCATTAGTTCAGCTCAATTTCCAACTCATTCCCTCTTAAAATGTCAGTTCTGTGGAGCTGAGCTAATGCAGTGAGCTCCGTGTCCTTGCCAGCAGCACCCGGTGCACCCCGGGCACAGCCCCGCGTGGCACTGCCAGCCCCAGGACCTTGTGTCCTTGTCCCCACTGTGCTTTCCACAAGGTCCCACAGCCATGCCCAGCCCAAAAGGACTGCGAACGTGGTGGGCCTGACCATGCCACCATCAAGTCTGGCCTGTGTTTTCATCCATCACCACCAAAGGGTGTCCATGAAGCATCCACGCCCGTTACGCCCACTGGCACAAAGCCCCTTGATGCAGCACTTTGCAGCCCGCCCCCCCCAGCACTTCGAGGGGCTCCTGGACACTCTGAGCTGTGACAAGTGGCCTCGTGACCAAGCACGGGCAGCAGGGACAATCCCCCGATCCACCCCAGGAGGAGGAGGTGAGAGCAGGATTGGGCCGATCCATATAAGACATCGCTGGGAGACGGGGAAAGAGCGTTTGCAGCTCAGCAGGCTTTTAAAGAAATTAAATGTAGGTAATTACATCAGTGCATGATTGGCTGGAGAAGCAGGCGCGGTGGTTTCCATCCCGGTCCCTCTGTCTGAGCATCTTTCCGTCCCTCCCTCCCTCCTGGGGGCACTGGGAAAAGGGCTGGCCAGAAAATCTTAAAACGAATGGAGGGAGGATGAAGGGGATGAACCCAACGTGCTGGCAACACATCTGCTGTCTGAGATGACAACGTCGCGCGCCCTCTCTATTAAAAGCAAGCAGTGTATTACAGCTGTCAAGCCAACAGGACACGCACGGGGTTGGGAGTCCCTTTCCACACCCAACGCACGCACAGCAGCGGAACCAACATTTTTTAGATGGTTTAGTGTCCATTTTTACAGACAGCTTTAAATTTCTGGCTTCTTTATGACGTGATTTTGGGCCCTGGGCATCCTGCAGTGCCCTGTTCCTGCAGATATCAGACCAAAGAGAGCCCATGTGCTCTTGCCCAGCTCCACCAGCCCTGACTTAGGGATGGGTCAGCCTGAAGCAGCTCATCCCCAAGACCCACCACATCACCATCGCAGAGCCAGAGAGGCTGCAATGCTGCAGTCCCTCCAGGGTAAAGCAGGGGAAAATGAATAATGTGTCAAGGGTCAGTGGGATGCTCATCTGAGCAGAAGTGGTTCTCTGCCCGTCCTCCCATGCCATGTCCTCCTGCCATCTCTCCAAGCTCAGATGCTGCCTGCAACCCCCAACCCACCTGAGACGACCTTTACCTGCCGTGCTCATACACAATCATGGAATCCCAGACTCCCAGGCTGGTTGGGTTGCAGGAGCTCTGCAGATCCCCAGCCCAGCCCTGCTCACGCAGGGTCACAGAGCAGATCACACAGGTGGGTCCAGGGGGTTTGAATGGCTCAGAGAAGGAGACTCCACACCCGCTCTGGGCAGCCTGGGCCAGGCTCTGGCACCTCCCAGCAAAGAAGTTTCTGCTCATGTTCAGATGGAGCCTCCTGTGTTTCAGTCTGTGCCCGTTGCCCCTCACCCTGGCGCTGGGCACCACTGAACAGAGCCTGGTCCATCCTCTGACACCCACCCTGAGATATTTATCAGCATCAATAAGATACAGGGGTGTTCACTGAATGAATCTCAGGACACGCACATCTGGCAGACACAGCTCCCTGATCTGGTCTCCACTGGGTAAATGCACCAATTTATCTCAGCCAGTTTTGGAAGGGGCCTGGTTTGCACAACCACAAGCCCATTCCTGCCAAAATCCCACTATTTTAGGCCAGCTTGTCTGAAGTGACGCTTGCTGCTGGGTTTCACCTTGCTGCCATCCACATGAGGACCTTCAGTCTATGCAGACAGAGCAGCAACGCCTCCCTGATACAGAAATCCACCCGGCACAGGAGCCCAAAAGGATTGCATTTACCCTGGAGCCAGCATCCTGAAAACAGGAGGTGGGATTTTTCTGCATCATCTTTTGCACGGGGCTTGGTCCTCGTAAAGGACGCAGTGGCCCATTAGGTTTGACGAGCCCCCAGCAAAGCATTCACAGCACTGGGTGTGCACATTAACACCCACCCTGCAGATCCATCACTGTCATGATGTGTTGTCCCTTTCCCATCTCCAACATCCCAACCACACCTGCCAGTCACCACGTTCCAGCTCAGCAGAGCCACCTCCACTTATCTGGAGCTGCTCAGAGCTGACACGCCAGGATAACACAAGGGCTGGGCTCACACCCAGCGATGCGCTGCGTCCTTACGGGCGAAACAGCGCACAACACCTCTCCCAATGTGCTCCAACCCCAGATGTGGCATCAACCTGAACAAGACTCATCCCTCTTTATGGCCAAAGCCACCCTCCTTCCAGGCACTGGCTCCCTGTGGTACATTTGTAGGCCCAAACCCTTTCAGGCACGGAGGAGGCACAGACACAAGCCCACCTTGCTCCTGGATCTCAAGGGATTTCCAAAGAGCATTGGCCAAACCTGAGGGCTGAAAGAAGATAAGGACCAAATCTTGCAGAGAATCTCTAACTCCTGAGGGCCAAGAACCGAATACCTTCCCAAATTGGGTTTCAGCATCATCTCTGCCCTTTGTGAAGCATCCAGTCATCCTCTAGCTGGGTCTGGTCTGGAGAACACAGGACAGGACCAGACAAAAGGGCTTCTGGGTCAACCTTGGTCTCGTGAGCAGGAAAAAATGGGTTTTCTGGTGGGACTGATGTTCTGAAAAGCAATTACACATGAAGACATCCCCTACAGATTATGCTGTGCTCTGGCCCAGGGCCCAAGTCATCCTGGGTTTGGATTTTAATTAGGCCCGTTTTGGTATCTGTTCTCTACTTCCCTCCAGATAATGATTTAATTATTGCAGACATGTCTTCAAATTAGCAGCTTCCTCAGTGGTTTATTCAGCTGGGATCTCCACAATTACAGAGCCCATCTCACCGCCATCAAAAGAGAGGCTGGAGGGAACAAAGGAAACCAAAACGCTTCCTGGAAAGAGAAATCATGCAAGCACCCAGCTCCTGAGTGGGGCCACTGCCAAGCCCTTCTCCTACAGGTGTCCATGTCTCCCAGTTGGTTGAGCTCTGAAACACACCCCAAACACCTGCATCAAGCATGACCACAGTGGCATCAAGGCTGGTCTTGTCTTCCCACCATCAAACTTCTTACCCAGCAGAGCATGAGTAGGTAGAGAGGCCAAGCAAGGTGAAAGGGATGCACCATGAGCTGGGACAGAGAACAATCCCCAAGGGATCGCATTTTCATAGAATCACAGAATCATAAAATCACAGAATCAGACAATCAATTTGGTTGGAAAAGATCCTCAAGATCATCAAGTCCAACTGTACCCCCCCCTGGCACTGCCCCATGTCCCTGAGAACCTCATGTCCGTCTGTCCAACCCTCCAGGGATGGTGACTCCAGCACTGCCCTGGGCAGCCTGGTCCAATGCCCCACAGCCCTTTGGGGAAGAAATTGTTCCCCACATCCAACCTCAACCTCTCCTGGTGCAACTTGAGGCCGTTTCCTCTGCTCCTGGCGCTTGTTCCTGGGGAGCAGAGCCCGACCCCCCCTGGCTCCAAGCTCCTTTCAGGCAGTTCAGAGATCAGAAGGTCTCCCCTCAGCTCCTGTTCTCCAGCTGAACCCCCCAGCTCCCTCAGCCACTCCCATCACACTTGTGCACTTTGGGGGAGACCCTAGGAGAAGGGACCTGGTGAGGACTCTGCTCATTGTGAAGCCGCAAGTGCCCATGTGCTCTCCCCATGGTTGGTACTCCCAACGCAAGCCCCCACCCTGGGAAGGACCACGAGGCAGAGCAAAAGGCAGGTGCCTGGTGGGGCCAGGCAGAGGAGGACGCACGGCTCCTGATGACAAGCCCAGCCTCCTCGTCCAGCAGTGGGACACACTGAAGTCCTGCAACGCTCCAGGTGCGAGAGACGAAGGCTGGAGAGAGAACAGCAGAATAGGTTGCTCAAAAGAAATATCAGATGTGCACGCAAAGCCAAGGACATGGCACAGAGAGACAAAACGACTCGGTGCCAAGGAGCATTAACTCACCCATAGAAAAGCCAAGTCCCTGGCTAAAGAGCCAAGCAGGCAGGTTCCTCACTGTGAGGCCGGGGCTGAGCATCTCCACACTGCAAGGTCCTGACAAACCCTTCTCCCCAGCACGATCCCTCTCCCCAGGCCAGGCTGGGAAAGAGGGGACACGCTCAGGAGGTTCCCATCTCTTATTACAAAGGTCAACAAGCTCCAAGGACACAACCTTGCTCCTTTTCCACCGAAGCACTTGAACGACCAACTGCACGTTGCGTTCCTCACCGGTACTGCTACAATCCCCAGTTTCCTACCAGGGAACCAGATTCTGCAGCTGGAAAGCTCCATGGCCTCTCCCTGCTGTAGCACGGGCAGCAGCGGAAAACGTCCGCCGGCTCCTCTGCCGCTGCAGTTCACACTCCAGTAGATTCACCCAAACCAGCTGCAGCTCCCACTGCTGCAGAAGAGCCCTCGAGCACGGCCACGCACAATTCTGATGCTGAAAACACAGCCCAGGTCTCTCAAAACCCAGAATAATGCCCCGCTTGTGAGGTTAAACAGTCTCCTCCCCTGGTTTCCCTACTGAACACGAGAAATCAGCTGGGCAGCAAAAATAGCTGGGTGATGCAGCTTGTCATCCCAGCTAACGGGTTTGGGGACACGGCCCCGGTGGCCCTCGTGTTTCCGGAGGGATCCGCAGCCCCAGCGCCACATCCCTCCAGGGCATCGCCCGGCTCTGTCCAACCCGCCAGCCACCACGAGCCCTCAAGCGTTTTGAGCTCTCCAGCCCATTAGATTTGCTAAGAGAGACCAACATGTCTGAGAGCGAGAGGGGGGAGAGAAAAGGCCGTGATGACACAAGCCCTTTAGTTTCATTTCCTTAAGAAACCAGGCTAAAGAAGATGGGAGTGGAAGCGACACACGAGAGAGAAGGATTTTCATTAACCCGATCAAACCTCCCGGAATGTGATAACAGAGGCAATAACAGACACCTCCCCTCTGGCCGAGGACAAAGAAAGGCTTCCTAGTCACGAAGAGGAGGAAGAAAATTGGACTAGAAGAAAGGAAATGACTCAAAAATGGCTGAAATGTCAGATGTTATTAAAAAGCCTTCACCCAGACAGAAATAATGACTGATGAGGACCGGGATACAGTGGGGGATGTTGAACAGCTGCAGAACAAGCGGGATGGGGAGCGAACACCTGAGAAGGGCTCCACTCACCCATGAAAGCCGCTCTGGTGACCACAGCAGTTGGCTGATTTCTGGTGGTGTTCTTGGGGTGGCCTGGCAGAAATTTGGGGTGCTGAGGGGCCATGTTGGTGAAGAAGGTGACAGCAGCGGCAGGGGATGGTGGTGAAACGCCTCCATATTTTGAAGCATCCTTACAGAGGCCACTCATCCCGCTCTGCTGCCACCTCCGGGGCCACCATGCCACTGTGCCATGTCACCATGTCCCTGCTTTGGCTCTTGAGGAGAGGAGCACAGATGCTGTGTTGTTTCCTCAGGTCAAATTCTGCAACTCAGCTGCCAGAATCCTGAGCGGACAAGCAAATGGAGCAGTCGCTCCGGCATCCCCATGAGCATCGCCCTGCAAGTGGACACCCACTCTGACCCCCCCAGGGACCATCCCATCTTCTTCCTGGGGTGGGTTAGAAGGGGGTGGTCAGTAGGTCAGAGAGGTTCTCCTGCCCCTCTGCTCTGCCCTGGGGAGACCACACCTGGAATATTGTGTCCAGTTGTGGCCCCTCAGTTCCAGAAGGACAGGGAACTGCTGGAGAGAGTCCAGCGCAGCCACAAAGATGCTGAAGGGAGTGGAGCATCTCCCGTGTGAGGAAAGGCTGAGAGAGCTGGGGCTCTGGAGCTGGAGAAGAGGAGACTGAGGGGGGACTCATTCATGGGGATCAATATGGAAAGGGGGAGTGTCAGGAGGATGGAGCCAGGCTCTTCTCAGTGACAACCAGTGATAGGACAAGGGGCAATGGGTACGAACTGGAACACAGGAGGTTCCACTTAAATGTGAGAAGAAACTTGTTCCTGGTGAGGGTGGCAGAGCCTGGCCCAGGCTGCCCAGGGAGGTTGTGGAGTCTCCTTCTCTGCAGACATTCAAACCCGCCTGGACACCTTCCTGTGGAACCTCAGCTGGGTGTTCCTGCTCCATGGGGGGATTGCACTGGATGAGCTTTCCAGGGCCCTTCAACCCCTGACACTCTGGGATTCTATGATTCAGAGGAGCTGAGCCAGAGCATCTGCAGCCAGGGCTGAGCAGAACCTTCGCTGCCAGCAGCAGCCGGTGCCCATGTTGGGCAAGTACGGCTTCACACAGCCCTGGCCTTTTCAGGTTTTTGGAGGCTTTTTCAGGCCTTCGGAGGCTTTTTCAGGCTGTGGTGGTGACAGGCGGGGAGGGCAGTGTCTGGGCTGCAGTGGTGTCGTGCAGCATTGCGGCCTCGCTGGCTGCTGCTCCAGAGCAAAGGCAGCTCCATCCCAGCCCGGGAGGCTGAGCTGAAGTCAGAGAATCACAGAATCATGGAGTCATTTTGGTTAGAAGAGTCCCTCAAGAGTCTGACTGTAACCTAACTCTAGCACTAACCCTTGTCCCTAAGAACCTCATCTATTTGGCTTTTAAACACCTCCAGGCATGGTGACTTTGTTTGTAGATCAGCTCTCCCTGCCAACAAGGCCAAGAGACCGAATCTGCCAGGGCGAAAAGCTTGCTTGCTTCTGAGTTACACACCAGTCTGTCCAGTGCCCTGTGTGAACTGGAAACACCAGCATGCCCTCTATGTTCACCCATTATGGAGCAGCCCAGATGCTCAACCCAAAGCGGTCAGTCCTCTGTCCTGTATGTTGCATCTCAAAGCCAGACATGTAAATTATATATGTGCCGCGAAGAGGATGGAATAGCCACGTGGGACACACAGGGAGGGTTAATGGGGATGAAGTGCAGTACACCGTGGTTTCGACAGCTCCTAAAACACGCAGCGATTTGGACACAAGAGCATCCTTGTGGGTAACAGCCAGATGTGTGCATTCACCTCTGGTCCCCACGCCACAGGGACGGCTCGGGGGCTTGGAAAAGGTGAGTTTTGGGGGGCATTTTGCTTGATGCCACATCAGGGATGAGTTTCACCTCCTAGACGCTGCTTCCCTGAATGCTGCTGCACCCCAATGAGCAGCACGGAGGGCAAAAGTAATAAATGCTCATGTACCCCAAAGACTGACACAGCGTTACTTAAAGACCGGATCTCAAGAGCAGAATTTCACCCTTCGTAGCGTAACAGATGTCCTGAGCCATGCAGCAATATTGAAATAAAAAATGGTGGCTGTACAATAGCCAAGTCATTTGAGAATTAAAGCGCTGGTATTTTTAGGCAGCGGGAGTACGTGTGGGAGAGATCTCAAAGTGCAGGCTGATGCCATTTGCTGCAGGGCAGTTAGAATTAGATTTATTGACGACGTGTGATTTGAAAGCGACACCAGTGCTCACGAAGAGCCGTGCAGTGATCAGCAATGCTGGGGCTTATTGCGGCTTCGTTTGAAGAGACAAAATTTCTTTATACACATGTCAACACAAAGGACACACAGAACGAAAGCCATTTCTGCTTGCAGAGATGCTCTGATTGCCATCTCCAAAAATGGCCCCTGCAAAAGTCTGGGAACTAAATTAACTAGAAGCACATGATCAAAAATGGTAAGAAATGCTCTTTTTTTAAGATGGCAGCTCCAAATTGTTGGCAATAGTTGAGTGATTATCATCCAGGTTTTGATGCTGGGGAGGAGGAAAGAGAAGTCTTTTCTCTCCATCAAACACGAGCTGCTCTCTGAGAGGCACATCTGGATATCAGACAGATAATGGCAGCAAAGCGAAGCCTTTCTTGATCTGGGCTAGAAGGAAAGGCAGCTCAGATCAGGAGACATGAACCTTCTGGCTCCAATTAAACGCTTAATGGGTTAAAATGAGTCAAGGCATGTTATTGTGAACATGGTGATCGGAGAGCTCAAGCGCTCAGAGTGGTTCGGGGAGGTGCTGGGATGCTGGCAGTGACCTGGGAGATCTTGCTCTGTCCCCTGTGTCCCAATGAAGCTCATGGGCACCTGCCTGGCAAGGAGTGAGGGCAACAACTCTCAGCAGGCAGATGGGGATCTCCAGGAATTCCACCCATCCGATCTCTAGCACAGCCAGGATTTCCAAGTGGCAAAGCAGCAGCCAACATCTGGTTTGCTCAGCCCTTCCATGGGTCATAGAATCATAGAATCATAAAATGGTTTGGGTTGGAGGGACCTTCCCAGCTCCCCCAGTGCCCCCCCTGCCATGACAGGGACATCTTCACCAGCTCAGGTTGCTCAGAGCCCCGTCCAGCCTGGCCTGGGATGTCTCCAGGGATGGTTCATCCACCACCTCTCTGGCCAACCCGGGCCAGGCTCTCACCACCCTCAGGGCCAACAATTTCTTCCTCATGTCCAACCTGAATCTCCCTCCTTTAGTTTAAAACCATCACCCCTTGTCCTATGGCAAGAGCCCCTGCTCAAAAGTCTGTCCCCATCTTTCTTATGGACCCCTTTTAAGTACAGAAAGGCCACAATAAGGTCTCCCCGGAGCTTCTCTTCAGGTGCCCCTTTGCTGATGCTGGACCCATGGTCAGACATCACCACCACGGACACCCCAGCCCCGCAGTAACTATGATGGTGACATGGGGACAGGATCTCTGTTGCAACCAGCACCTCTGCACAGGGATGCAGCCGACGGCAACGCCAGCTGAGGTAGGAAACACGTAACCAGCACAATGGGATGGCAAATGCACCAGCTGGAACGCATTCCAGTGACACCCATTCTGCCTGACCCACACCAGCCCCGGCAAGAAACAGGCTGTGGTGATACTGGGAAGCCCCATGGAAACAAGGAAGAAAAAAGAGGAGAAAAGAGAGAAGAGAGAAGCGGGATTTGGCCATGCCACCCTCACACCTCCTCCCACCACCCCTTGCCGAGAGCGGGGAGCTCGGCTTTGCAGCGTGCCAGGGAAAGCACAAGCACGGGGACAAGAGATCCAGCAGCACCAAAGCCACCTCGTCCTGCAGAGACACCAGCCAAGCCACCGCAGCGCTTCCCGAGCCTCAGCACGACACTGTGTGCCCAAATGGACCTTGAAACACTGCCCTGCGCTCCCCAAACCCAAGTCTCACCCAGGGAGACCCTCAGTTTAGCTGGATGCTCCTTTGGAGATGGAATTTCAAGGCACGGTGCTTTCCACCACCCCAGGGACACAGGTCTGTCCCCCAACGACCGAGGACAGGAGGGTGCAGAGCCCATGTCCCCTGGCTCTGCTCTGATTTGAGTCCCCCAAGTGGCCTTGCAGACCGTGGAGCCATTAAGGTGCTTCCTGAGAGCTCGTTCCCCCAAACGAGAACGTCATCTCGCAACCTCGCCCGGAGAAATCGCACTTGCACAAGGTACTTGCGCATTATGTGGGACAGTTGGGGACCAGAATAACTTCCTCTCCTGGCTGATCAACGTGTGAATAAATCAGCCACAGCCAAAAATAACCTCTGGACCTTTTTTGACTCCTTCCTGCAAAACAGTTTGCGGGGGGGGAGATGCTAGAAAGAGGCCAAGATCTTGTTAGTCCAGCTGCCAGGCACTGAATTGCAGGGCAGATTAACTGGATTACTGAGGTTATAAACTTTGGACAAGCCCATCTTTCCCCTCACTGTCCGTAGCCCCTGGCACCATGAATTCCTGCACGAGGAACAGCAGTAGGCACCACCACCAAGCCTATTTAATTCATGATTAAGAGCCTGAGATCAGGTTTATGACACCTGCGTTAATGCCACGGCATGGCTATAAACACCCTTCCTGATTTTGGAAGGCAGAAAGGCCAGGCCTTGGCAGCAGAGGATCTGTCTGAGGATGCCCTGCGCTAACGAGACTCCCGGAAAGGTGAGCGCTGGGCCGGCTGGGGGGCCGAGCATCCTCCCTTCCCAGGCTCCGGCCATTCCACCTGCAGCCCAGGCTTCTCCTCTCAACCCCCCCAAGGGCACCGCACAGCCCCCAGCCCCACAGCAGCACCTTCCCCAATGGCCTCAAGTTGCACCAGGGGAGGCTGAGGTTGGAAATCAGGAACAATTTCTTCCCCAAAGGGCTGTGGGGCATTGGAACAGGCTGCCCAGGGCAGTGCTGGAGTCACCATCCCTGGAGGGTTGGACAGACGGACATGAGGTTCTCAGAGACATGGGGCAGTGCCAGGGGTGGGGAATGGTTGGACTCCATGATCTCGAGGGGCTTTTCTAACCAAAATGATTCTCTGATTCTGTCCCAGCACAGCAGCTGCATCGCAAATGATGCAAGCTGGGAGGCAAAACCCATCTGTAATTACGAAGAAAATTCATTTCTACCAAGAAAGGGTGGAAACGAAAGCTTTAAATCAGTGCACCTGAGGGATGAGCAGCGATGTGGGGAGGCGTTCCCTTCCCCGGCTGCACCATCCTGCCCTGGCGATGGATCCTCAGCCCTCCGGGAGGCTGGATGGAGTGCTGGGTGGGCAGAGCACCTTCCCAGCCGCACAGCCCCGCAGCACAGCGCTCACTAATTAAAGAAATCGGCCGCACGCTGCCAACGGCTCAGCTCCCCCGGAGGAGCTGGGCCCATGCCCCGGCGTTTCCTAGCGCGGCACAGCCTCCCGACCCCCGGCACGCAGCGGCAGCCGATGTCGGCTCGGAGGCTGCAGAGAGAGAAATCACGCAGCAAAAAACCCTGGGAACTGCCCTCTCCTGGAAATCGGTCGCAATGGACAGGAGGATGGGGGAAATGAGCTCTCATCTGCCACTTGTTTTCTGCCTTTTTTTGGATGCAATTAACGGCAGCCACCCAGCCGGTACCTCCTCGCGCTTGCTAACAGAAGCGTGGTAGAAACTGCAAACCTGAAGCTGAAAAAAAATATACATAAAAATCTGCATTTCAGATAAATTCCAGCCTTGTCAGTCCTGCAGGATTACAGCGCTGGAAACAGTGACCCGGGAGCTGATTTAAAACATCAGGGTGGAGATTCAGGATAGAAAGGGCAAGTTGGAGGACACGGGGTCAGTCGCCTCCTGGCTGGTGACTTTTGGCCCTGTATTTTGGGGAAGGTTTGGCACCCGGTGTCAAAATCCCTCCACGTCCCCACTGCGGGATGGAAATCACTGCACTGCCAGGGGCTGAGCGGCTTTGCACAAAAATGAGGGAGAGAGATGAACACCCGCTTCATTCCTTCGGGCGTCCTCACCGTGCAATTCAAACCGAGGGCTTCACAACCATGAGGATTTTAACCTGCTTGACCACAGCACAAACTGAAGGAAAACCCAATTATATCAACGCAACTCTTTTTTAGCAAAGAGCCTTGAATCATTTTTCGCCACTTCTGCTCCAGATGGGTCCGAACACAGACCTGGCCCCCAACGCTGCAGTTGTTTCATGTGATATTTTCCCGTCCTTCCTCCCAAATGCCAACTCGTGTGAGCGCACCCACACGTGCACCCACCTCCGAGCCTTTCGGCATCGCTTGCTCATAGAGGAGCCCGTTAATAGCTGAAAACTTCCAAACGCATCCCTCAGGAGCCTGGTCAGGGCTTGGAGCCACCTGTGGAGCCCTCATGCTCGGTCAGGACCATCATCCCCACACTCACAGAAAGCATCTGTAAATTGGGGGGTATGTTATAGCATTTAACACCTCTCTGGGATGCAAGCTGAGCAACAGATCCAACGTCCTTCCCCTCTGGTTAACAGCCTGGAGACCTCCCAGCTCACTTTTGGGAGCCATGTGGGAGACCTCAGACCATTATTTAGGAGGAAATTAATTGTAAAATGAGGTTTCGAGGTTTGCTAAAGAACCCAGTATCTTTCTGCTTTGCTGGAAAATCATAAACGGCACTGCCCAGGCAGTGGGCAGAGATGTCAAAGTCACTCCCTGCCCCCATAGAGCTGAGACCTCCAGAAGCGTTTCCAGTTGGGTCCCAGTTTGGGGGAGGCTCCAGGGCTGCTTTCCCCAGCTTCAGTGTGACTCCCACCTCCAACAGGGTGTCAGGCTCTTCCCCAGCACTGACTCACAGCCACAACCTCCCCACCCAGCACACTGAGACCATCACTCGCCATGCTTGCCCACCATCCTTGTCCCTGTCCCCCAGCGGGAGCCACGTGAAAGGGCAAGGGTTTCAAAAAGAGCCATCAAAAGATACAGACAAAGAAGTTTTTAAGGTGGTTTTTACTCCTGGCACCTTTGGAGACAATTGATGTGCAGGAAGCCAAACCTCCAGCAGGTTCAATCCTCCAGCATCTTCACTACAGCTGCTGGTGAGCGCCACGGCACAGCTGGACTGAGCCACCGGTGCAGAGCAAGACCTGCTCGCCCTCACCATGGAGCCAGAAAGCTGCATGGAGACAGCCAAGTCATTTCATCCCACATCTGCCCAGCCACAGCTGAGCTGGCCACCCCAGAAAGCCAGATCCCACCACCAGTCCAATCAGTGGTGTCTCAGGAACCTCCGGTTTGGGGGCTCCCCGCTGGCTTACAGCCGGTGGTCCAGGTCCTGGACAACCTCCAGTGTGCCTCCTGGGAATGAGATGCAGGAGGCGCCTGCACCAAAGCCAAGCAGTCATCCATGTCCCTGAGGGGGGACAGCACCCCTGTGCTGGTGCCTCCCTGGCAAATCTCCAAGGAAGTCCCCACAGATCAGTCCCATTTCCCAACCAGCAACGTCTGGAGATGCCAAGGGCACAGACACCCAAGACCCCCAGACCATCAGAACTATGAAGACACCAACTTTCCATCTCCTCGAACAGCGCCACAACCAAGAAGCTCCCAAACCACACATGTACATTCATCTCGGTACCAAACTCCAGCTCACACTTTGCGTCTGCACCAGCTCGCGCCTGTAAAGTGGCATCGTGGTGGTGTCAAACCCACCAGGAGAACCTCATGCCAGTGTACCAGCAGATGGTGGCAAACAAGCTTAGATGAATACTCTGCCAGCCCGGACTTGGCCAAAACCAAGGCGTCCCCAGAAGGTTTTGCACAGCTTTAACAAAACCCAGCTTCCTAAGCCAATTGCTGTGATAATGATGCAATTTAGGGGATAAACAAGCCCTTTAAGGGCTGGTGTTATTCAGGAGAAAATCACGATGTCTGGAGGAAGCGTGCCACAGCCGTGAGGAGACGGCACCAGCTGAAAAGAGGACGGGAAGCAGCGTGAGCACAGCTGGAGCTGGCCAAGCTGGCTGGATGCTCACTGGGCTGGTCCAGCCCTGGGCACAGTGGGCAACCACTCGGTGCCAACGTCCAGACTGGACCAGCCTGGTGAGCATCTGCCCAGTGCTGAGCTACGGGCTGGACCAGTTTGGTGGGCATTTACCCCTGAACCAGCCCCACAAGCATCTCTCTTGCGAGAATCCCATCCCAGGATGCAGCTTGGAGCTCAGTGCCAAGCAGATGCTCCCCAGGGCTGATCCAGCCCAGTGCTCAGTGCCGCGGGGATGCTCGCTGGGTGGATGCTCGCGGGGCTGATCCAGCCCTGAGCTCAGCACTGGGTGGATGCTCACAAGGCGGATGCTCGCTGGCTGGAGCCGGTACTGAGAGAGGCAGGACACGGCGCTGGGAAATCAGAGAAGCAGGAGAAGGCCGTGGTAGGACCGGTGTTATCAGGATGCCAGCCCTCCCCCTCAGCGTCAGGTGGAATCATGGGGGCTGGTGCAAAGGGATAGCTTGGGAGCAAATTGGGGGACTGCCAGGGGCAGAGAGCAGGGGAAAAATCAAGGAACCCCCCATTGCACTCGTGGATTAGAGGAATCACTGCCCCTCCACCCCACGCAGCCTCCGGGGGGGTGGATGTGTCCACCTCTTCACCCTTCCTGTCTGCACACCCAGCGGGGATGGGGGACTGAGCAGCCCCCTGGCTCAGCTGCCCCACCGGGGGGTAATGTCGGGGGAGAGCAAGTCCCCCCACGACCCAGCTCGGGGTTAAGGATGACATCCCGCAGCCCAGACTCAACCCAAGGGACATGGGGGAGCTCAGCACATCCCCTGACTCAGACACCCCCTCCAAGGGGTAACGGGCTGCGAGACAAAGCACCCCCGGGCTAACGCACCCCCCCGGGGGGCAGAGCATCCCCGCGGGGCACAGCAGGGCAGAGCATCCCCATCCCAGCCCCACCTGGGGGGCGACGGGAGCAAAACCCCCCCGGGGGGAGCAGCGCATCCCCTCGGGGGCGAGCTGAGCATCCCCGGGAGGAGGCACAAACGGCAGAGCCCCCGCGTCCAGCCGCACCATGGGGGGGCTGAGCACCCCCTGCCCGGCCCCACCGGGCGGCCATGGGAGCCGAGCATCCCCCGTGGGCAGCGTGGGGCCGCCCGGCCCCGCCCGCACTCACCGAGCGCCGAAGTCGCTGGAAGCCGCCGCCGCCGCCGCCGCTGCCGCCCCGCCCCGCCCCGCCCCTGCGTCACCGGCCCCGCCTGGCCACGCCCACGGACACGCCCTCCCGAGTGGCCACGCCCCACGGGGATGGGGGTCGGGGGGGGCACAGCAGGATCGGGTGGGGCAGGAGACCTCCTGCGGGGCAGAAACCTCCGTGGGGTGGGCAGGAAAATCCCCGGGGAAAGGAACCGCCCCGGGCGATGCAAGGAGACCCCCCCAGGGTTTAGGAGCCCCCATGGGGTGGCTCATCCAGCCCCAGAGGTAGAGGAGCAGGAGCAGAGCCAGGCTGTAGGGAAGCCAAGGCCTGGGGTGTCCCTTCCCCGCCCCGTTACATGGGGAGCAAAGCTGGGGGCAGGCGGAGACCCCGTGTCCTGTCACCACCCCCTCCTCACCTAAGCCCTGCTCCGACCTGGGGGAATGGGGCACATTGGTGCTCCTGATTTGGGTAAAACCGATCACCCTCAGTTCTCTTGCTAAAATAGAATCACAGAATCCTTTAGGTTGGAGGAGACCCTCAAGATCATCCAGTCCAACCCTCAAGATCATCCAGTCCAACCCCCAGCACTACCCCATGTCCTGAGAACTTCATGTCCGTCTGTCCAACCCTCCAGGGATGGTGACTCCAGCACTGCCCTGGGCAGCCTGTTCCAATGCCCCACAGCCCTTTGGGGAAGAAATTGTTCCCCACATCCAACCTCAACCTCCCCTGGTGCAACTTGAGGCCATTTCCTCTCGTCCTGGTGCTTGTTACTAAGTGGGGTTTGAGACGTGCACGAACTACAGCGGGAGCAGCCGATGGGTGAACCCGCCCCAGCACCCTGCCCAGCACATGGAGGTGTCATCAGCAGATAAGTAATTAATTTGGGGCCCTTGAAATCCTAAGATGCTGCTCCCACCCTCACAGAGCCACCAGCATCCTCAGGCATCCATCACCCAGGAGCAATTCGCAGCGACGCAGAGGGGACAGCGGGATCCCTGGTGTCAACAAAGCAGCAGCGGTTCCTTCCTCTCACTGGGCTTTATCAGGGACATCAAGCTCATTCCTCAGCATTTTTCCTGGAGGAATTTAGGGATGTCTCTGATAAATGCCCCAACTGCTGGAGGAGCGAGTGAGCTGGATCCAAACACCAGCTGGACTTGCAAACAGCCACCTTCACGCTGCTTTTGTCACATTCTGATACAATTTCATCTGTTTTCCACGTGCCAGAGTTTCCCAAGCTGAGAAAGCCTCTACTTTTCTAAAATAATAGTGTGATATAGCTCTTAAATAATGCTGATTAATAGTGTAGTCCAAGGTAAACATTTTCAGTTACCAAAGAGGTGGGTAAAGCCATCAGTGCCAGGATCCACCATCCACTTTAATTTGTATCAATTGTTTTAAAATCAGATGAATTAGAAATAACATTTCTGTCAAGGAATGGTTTTTCCTGTCTGGGGTGATCAAAAGTCTTCTCAATCATAAGGTATGTTGTTTGCTGATAAAATTCTCTTAATGTATTTGAAGAAACAATGAGAGAAATAAATCTGGTCAGAAACGTGAGTTATATACACTGTTAGCTCCTGGCCATGCCTGGAAAGCAGAAGAAATGTGGATTTTTCTGTACCTCGTGGGTTACCTCACTCCAGGGAGGTACAAGAGCCGAAGCCACAGCTCTGAAAGCATTTCACTGCAGCCCCGGCTTCCCAAGAGCCAAATCATCCCCTGTGGTCTTGTAGGAAAGGAGCATGGGTGGAAAATGCAGCACGTGGGGGCTGTTTGGTGCCGGTCAAGGGAAGGAGAGTGAGATGGGACTCTTCTGCTGTTGTGTAAATCCCAAAGGAGGGGAGCAGGACCGCACCAGCCTGCCAGTACAGCGTGGCTGGGAATACCAACCTGCTTCTGCTCTTGGCAGTGCCCACATCCTCGTTTTGGCATGGCACGAGCATTTGTGGGGGGCACAGACCCCAAAATCACCATCAGTCTCTGGGCTGTCGCTCCTGTTTTCCCTTAGTGGCTCTTCTTGGAGCGATTCCTCCCGCAGGAGGTGGCACCACTTCTCCAACAAGCACTGAGCACGTGATTTAAACCTAAAAGAAACTGTAAATACAGTTTACAGCTGGTGACCACCCACCACTGCACCTGCAGGGAAGGGGTCACAGAATCATAGAATCCTAGAATGGTTTGGGTTGAAAGGACCTTCCCAGCTCCCCCAGTGCCACCCCTGCCATGAGCAGGGACATCTTCACCAGCTCAGGTTGCTCAGAGCCCCGTCCAGCCTGGCCTGGGATTTCTCCAGGGATGGTTCATCCACCACCTCTCTGGGAACCTGGGCCAGGCTCTCACCACCCTCAGGGCCAACAATTTCTTCCTCACGTCCAGCCTTCTCACATTGGCCACCATGAAGGTACAGGGTTGTCTGTCAATATGGAAAGGGTGAGTGTCAGGAGGATGGAGCCAGGCTCTTCTTGGTGACAACCAGTGATAGGACAAGGGGCAATGGGTGCAAACTGGAACACAGGAGGTTCCACTTAAGAAGCTTCTTCCTGGTGAGGGTGTCAGAGCCTGGCCCAGGCTGCCCAGGGAGGTTGTGGAGTCTCCTTCTCTGCAGACATTCAAACCCGCCTGGACCCCTTCATGTGGAACCTCAGCTGGGTGTTCCTGCTCCATGCGGGGATTGCACTGGATGAGCTTTTGAGGTCACATTCTGTAATTCCGTGATTCTGTGACTGGAAGTGAGGGGGAGCCACACCACGGTGGCACGCTGTGACGTCAGAGCGGCGCGCCGGGCGAGTCGCGGTCGGGTGACGTCACGGTGCGGGGCGGGGGCGACGCTGTCCCCGCTGTCCCCGCGGCCCCGCAGCCGCCCGGGCGGGACATGGCCCCTCGCGGCCGCCCCGCCGCCGCCGCCATGCCCAGGAGGGGCGCCCGGAAACGCCTCAAGTTCCGCGCCGAGGACGTGTGCTCCGAGCGCGGTGAGGAACGGGCCGGGGGAGCGGCCTGAGGGGAGAACAGGGCCGGGCCAGGGCTCGGGCCTACCGGGAGAAGGTGGCCAGAATGGGGCCTGAGGGACCAAGTGTCCTCTCCAGAGGGGTTGGCCGGGATGAGGGGAATTGGACCCAGTCGGGCTTGTGGAGAACGAGAGCTGCTTCCAGCTGGAGGGGGGAATCTGGGCTGGTGTATTTAGGGGGGGGTTGAACCGTCTGAGTCTGTGCAGGAGGAGCCTGAGCCTAGAGGATAAGCCAGGCTTGAGTTAGGCTGTGTGTGAGGCAGGGAAGGGGGTTTGGCGTTGGTGGAGGGAGACCTGGGTTGCAGGGGGGATTCCCCTGGGCTGGGGGTTGATCCCCTGGTCTGAGGGATGATCCCCTGGGCTGGGGGGGTTCCTCCAGGCTGGGGGATGATCCTCTGGGCTGGGAGGGTTCCTCTGGGCTGGGGGATGATCCCCTGGGCTGGGAGGGTTTCTCTGAACTGGGGGATGATCCCCTGGGCTGGGAAGGTTCCTCTGGGCTTGGCAAACCAACAGACTGGGCTGGAAGCTGCTGGGGCTCCTTCTCCTGTGCCTCCTGCTCAGCCTCTATTCCTACGGGGAGTGTCCCCTTGAGGGATCGCGGCTCTTCAGCCTTCTGTCCCCTCCCCTGTAATCCATAATCCCGCTGACGCTCGATCTCCCGGCTCTCCTGCAGTGACGGTGGCAGATTATGCCAACTCAGACCCAGCTGTCGTCAAATCAGGACGGGTGAAAAAAGCTGTGGCCAATGCTGTTCAGCAGGAAGGTGAGTCTGCACTGGGGGGACCCTCTTTCCCCAGGCTGCTCCTCGTTTTGTTGGCCTCTGTGTGATGTGTGAAACTCCCCTTCCGTGGCCTGAGAAAATCTGTTTCCATGCCTGAAAATGAGTCTGTGTTGCTCTGCAGAATCAGGTGTTTAGAATCTTAGACAAGAGGTTTTGCAGAAGGCCTGTTGGATGTCCAGTAAGAATTGCTGAGTCCTTGTTAGTGTCTGAAATGAAAGGCCTTTTCCCATTGACTGTAGGGTGTTATCTCCTGCTCAAAGCAGGAAATAACATGATATGAGTCTTTATTACCTTATTACCTCATATAAAACTGTAGGCAACTTTATTAGCAGGGAAAATTCTTTGGTAAGGGAATAAGGTTATGATAGTTCTGGGAGTCATGTTCCCACCCTGTGCTGCAGGAGATCTTTTGAGGGTGTTGCCGTTTCCTTGGTGAACTGTATAAACAAGCAGTTTCCTAGAAAAGTATCGCAATATTTTGTTATCTACTTCCTTGTTTTTTGGCTGCTGGTAACATTCTGAACTAACACGCCCTATTTGCTTGAGAAATGATAATGTTTAGGCCTTGACTCTTAAATGTGGCTCATCACACATGTTGGAGGTGAATGTTGTTACACTGACAGCGATGACTGGACCCTTCGTATAAGGAAACTTGTGTTATATTGCTCAAATCTTGCACGTTTAAAGAAAGTATGCTCTTTGCGTGAGTGCCTGTCATGGAGAAGCTGTTTGGGTCAGTGATGCTGGTTAATATCCTTTTTAGCTGCTGCTTCTCAAGCTTTTAAGATGAGGGCACCTCCCTCTTTTGTTGTCTCATTCCCTCTCTCCACCCTTCTGTATTCTCTGTCTCTGAGACAGCTGCACTTCAGCTTCTTATCTGTCAAATCCTCTTGTCTTCCTTGTTTCTGCCAAACCCCAAGACCTTGTGTCCCGCATCCCCTGTTTTGTCCAGCTCAGCCGCTCTCCTCAAATGCCGCTCACGTTCTTGCTCCCCACGCCCTGTCTGGGTGACTCCAGGGCACAGCAGTTCCCTGCCCATCCCTTTCTCAGGTCTTTTCATAGAATCGTTTTGGTTGGAAAAGACCCTTAGGATCATCCAGTCCAACCAAAACCTAAATCTAGCACTACCCCGTGTCTCTAAGAGCCTTGTTTCTGAGTCTGCTCAACTCCTCCAGGTATGGTGACTCCAGCACTGCCCTGGGCAGCCTGTTCCAATGCCCGACAGCCCTTTCCAGGAAGCAATTGTTCCCAAGGTCCAATATGAATCTCCCCTGGCACAACTTGAGACCGTTTCCTCTGTTGGTGCAGCGTTTCCTCTGTTGGTGCAGCGTCACCCGGGCTTTCCCCTCACGGAATCCTCGGGATCTCTCCTCTCCAGCCCCAGGGTTGTGTGACAGCCTTATCTCCTTCAGCCCTGATGCAGCCGCAGCCTTATCTGTGCAGCGTGGCACAGCGTGGGGACAGCAGGCAAGCGGGAGGGGACAGCAGGCAAGCGGGAGGGGACAGCAGCAGCTACCCAGGGAGCTTCAGCCTTTGGCCTCGCTCACCTCCTGTCTCTTGGCTCCAAGTAAACGTCGCACTGTGTGTGTCTGCCAGCGAGCGGGGAAAGGAGCAAAAGCTGGGTGGAATTTTCCTGAGCTCTTTTCTTCCCACCCTGACCCCCAGGGCTGGGGTGGGGGTTACTGCTGTGGGATGGAGAGGGTGTCCCTTCGAGACTGCAGTGCAGGGTGATTCAGGCAACTCACGTTTTGATTTTTCCTTTTCAGAATGTGTCTTTTTTTTCCCCCAAACCCCTCTCTGAGTCTCTGTCTGTTGTTATCTTCTCTTGCTTGGCTATATTTGATGTCATAACTTACTGCCATCCATGATGCCATCTATTTATCTATTTTTTTGCCTATAGAAGGTCACATAGAGAGGGCAGTACGTTCCGACAGTGAGTGATACCGCTGTTGTGAACATGTACAGTTTACGGAGCAAACTGTGCAAAGCAAGGTAGAGCTGGTTCAGCAAAGCACTGAAAGTAGCTCTAGTCAGTGTGTTCAGTCAAGCTCTGTCCTAGGACTGGCTTTCCATCTGCTGTATTACTGGTTAAAAACCTCATTCTGCAGTTAGAAATGAGAACGTGTCATCTGAAATTTATTTATGACCAGCTCCTGATATAGTTTTTTCTGTTCTATGGCCTGCCATTCTGTCCCTTTATCTCAAATAGCATGTCTTCCTCTTTGGTGGCTCTGCGGACTGTAACACTTCCTGGGCTTCAGCTGGTGTGAGGTTAGAAAAGCTGGAGCAGCGCAACCTCCTCTGGCGTGCTCAGGTGTCTCTTGGTTAAAGTCCATTTCTTAATCCAAGCACATCAGGTTGAAATTGGTGGTGGAGTCACCATCCCTGGAGAGGTTTAAAAGGCATTTAGATGAGGTTCTTACAGACATTGTTATGGTTGGACTCAGTGATCCTGAGGGTCTCTTCCAACTGAAATGATTTTATGATTCTATGTAATTCAACTTGAATGAATTTTACAGACTATTTGCAGAGCATTTCTAAAGTGCTTTTACAGTGCTGGTCTGTGACAGTACCTCACACAGCTGTAATGTAGGACCACACATTTATTTCTCAAGACTGTCATTACTACCTCACACATGTATTTGTCTGCCCTAACGAGCCCTCAGTTTACAGATCAAGTTTTTAAAATAAATTTACCAATTATTTCCTAACAGGGATGTGTCTAAACATCTTCCCAGAGGCAAAAAACCCAAACCTAAACTAAACCCACACAGCTTGCATTAGGCCAGAGTCTCTTCCTCCACTGAATTCTGAGATAAGTGGAGCTCCTATACACTTGGCATTGAGTTCTATCGCTGATGGATTGTCTGTCATCAGCTCCAGGATCTCTTTATCCTGCTGAAAAGGGAGTGTAGCTTCTCTGTGTTCACAGAACAATTACAGAGTAGGTGCTGGCTCTATCCGGGCTGAACGTGGTCACGCAAGGAAGCTCTGGTATGCAGGGGAACCAGTTAGCGCTGCAGAAAGAGGGCCTGTTGTTTTATTCAGAATTGTAAACAGCTTCAGCCAAACCAATGGGATCATCCGCATAATGTGCTGGCAATCGCCTTCACATTGTTCATTCTTTAAAACAAGAAGCTGAATAATTATGTTTCTAATTCGCTCACCCTTGCTAATCTTTCTCTGACAAGGTAATCCTCAGGCCCAGGATGTACTTGCTTGTGTAGGAAACTTTAGTGCAGTTAACGCCTCGTTCCTTAGCAGTGGCTCCGCTGAAGTGTTTCCTGAACTTGGATCACCTTTTTCTCTCTGCTGATAAACTGTTATTGCTTGTCATTCTAGTAAAATCCCTCTGTGGTTTGGAAGCTTCTTGTGTTCCTGCTGAGGAAGTTCTCTCCGTATCGGGAGAGTCTTGCGACAGCAGCGATGAGATGGATACGAAGGAAAGCGTCAACGGGCGAAGTGTGTCTAGAAAGAAGAAGAGCAAAAGGCACAAAGGTACGTGTGGTCACCAGCCTCTCCCGGAGCTCTGTCTGGGCACCTTCTGTGTGTGTGATGTTGGTGATTGTGATTTACAGGTCATTCACAGGGTCCTTCGGGATGTTCTGCAACTTGTATGTGCACAAAGGAGGGTCAAAACACTTTTAAACTTCCTGGGATTTGGTCAGAGGTCTTGTAATTTCACAAAGGCAGAGCCTTGGGCATGAAATCGAAGCCCAAGAGCTCATTCCTTTTGGGAAGCTTCTTTCAGCCTTGGGAAACTAATGCTGCTCTTTGAAAGAGTTGTGAAACTTTACCACTGGACGTGTCACTTTGTTGAACACCTGTTGGTGACACCAAGATTTGCTCTGGGGAAAAAATGCTGCTGTCTATGATGCATTTGTTCACAAAATCCATGCTGTGTTTTCAGGATGTTTCCAAGGCTGTGGTTTGTTACATATGAGCTTAGAGTGCTCTTTTTTTCCTCCTAACAAACAAGTGAATTTGGCCCTAGTGGCATCAAAGTAAGTTAATCCCAGGGAGATGTATCCTTCAGCATTTACACTTTGTGCAACTCTATAGAAAACCATTTGCAATGCAGCGTAAGCAACAAACTGTTCTGCTGCACTGGGGAATCCTGCAGGAGTTTCCAATAACAAGTTGCTTTCAGGTTGAGAAACAAATTTGAACTTGGTTTTCTGGACTTAAAACTGAACTTACTAATACTGGTACTAATTTGTGTAACGCATGAACCTCCACTGTGGGCTTAGCTGCACAGTGCTCCTCTGGGATAGGAGTTTAATCTCTTTTATTAACATGTCCTTGGTACTTCTGGCAAAATAGGAATATCTGCATGGCTGGAGTTATGGGAATTACAAGCCTGGAAAGACAGTATTCTGTTCTACCAGAGCATTTTCTGTCTTCTTTCTGCTGTGTGTTTAGGGAAGAAAAAGTTATGATGGATAAAATGATACTACGCTCTGCAGTTCTATGTTTTCTTTCTCTTTTCTTAGTTTTCCTAATGCTCGGTATGGTTTAGCTATTTATATCCTTTCAAAGCAGTTTTGCTCCTAAAGCTGGAGCAATGTCTGTGGAAAAATGTGTGGTGTTATCTTAAAAACACCGCAGGAGTGAAAGGAGTTCCTGAATCTTCAGTTCTGGTTGAGCGGTTCTGGCACCTCCGAGAGGAAGAACGGGCCATTCTGCTCATCTGTGAATTGCATTAAAGGTTTCCCATCTCAGAAGGTTTAATTAAATTGGAGATTTAAGAAAAGCAACTGATTAAGCCATTAGAAGAGCTGCAGAAGAGAATTGCCTGCCCTCCCTAGCAAAGCCTCTAGAAAAGTATTTTGAGCATTTGAACAAAGAATCAAGGAGCTTGGCAATGTCTTAACAACATTCAGGGACTTCTAGTGTCAAGCATTTTTCGCTGACCTGTTAAATGAGCAGTATTGACAAAAATGCATGAGTTTGGCCTTCCTATGCATAAAGTCACCTCTGTATTTACCATCCAATTTTGATTTCTCCACCTAAGTGTTGTTTTTCAGCTGGAAAAGGGTAAAGAATTGAAACAGTTGAAACAGGGTCAAATAGTAAAGCTGCTACCAGTAGTAACGCACAGCCTCTAGATATGACTTGGTCAGGAGGTTATTTCCTACATTAACAAACCTTCATTCTGTTTAGAAGATCCCGATGGGGGTGGCGGAGAAGAATACCCCATTGATATCTGGCTGCTGTTGGCTTCCTACATTCGCCCTGAAGACATTGTCCGGTTTTCCTTGATTTGCAAGAAAGCCTGGACCGTTACTTGCACTGCTGCCTTTTGGACCAGGCTCTACAGAAGGTGAGACTCCGGAGAATTTGTAAATTATTTGTAGAAGGCTTCAGCAGTAACCAGCTCTCTGCAGAGCTGTAAATAAGGGAATATTTCATAGAATCATTTTGGTTGGAAGAGACCCTTAAGATCGTCAAGTCCAACCATAACCTAGATCTCACACTAGCCCATGTCCCTGAGAACCTCATCTCCACATCTGTTCAGTCCCTCCAGGGATGGTGACTCCAGCACTGCCCTGGGCAGCCTGGTCCAATGCCCCACAGCCCTTTGGGGAAGAAATTGTTCCCCAGATCCAACCTCAACCTCCCCTGGCGCAACTTGAGGCCATTTCACTATACAATAGGGTCCTAGAATGTTTGCATGTCTGCTTTGGATCTAGAAATGGATTTGTGTTTCATATTCCTGCATGTTCCATATAACAAAACATCGTGTGTTTTCTGCCTGCCATGGCATACACACTCCTGTTAGTAACAGTGTTCTGTGTGTAAATCACTGAAGGTGCTTACAGTAAGGTCAATGCCATTACCTTGCTGAAAGGTGGGCAAACATCCCTGAGAGAAGACTCACCCTGTTTCAAGCTTTGATCCTGGCCACCTTCCTGTAATTAGGGTGGCCTGAGAGAAACTGAGGTGTTTTGGAGCAGTCTCGGTGGCAAAAGTAAGTTAGAAATAAAGTGAGAGAAGAAGAGCAAAGAGATGGTCAAAACTTGAAACAAATCCTTCCGTCCTGTTGCATGCCACTTGGACTTCCCTTCAGGACAGAACATAACATTTTCTTTATGTTTCTATAGCTGTTGCTCAGGGGGCACAAGCAGCAGGTGTACAGAGCAAACAGCAGCTGTTGTCATCCTCACCCCCATTTTTTAGGGTGAAGTTCCCCAGCAAAGGCTCTTTTGGCATCTGACCGTCACGTGTGGACACTCAGAGGGCGCGGGCAGTCGTCTGCAAGCCTGCAGTCAGGCTCAGCGAAAAAGAGTCCATGAGAAACTGGGAATCTGCAGCTAAAACACCATCTGGTCTCTCTGAGCCAACTGTCTGTGTGGAATTATTGGGGAATTGCAGCATGATGTGCTGATGTGCGTGCTGGAAACCTGCCTGATGCAGGGAAAGATTTTGAGACTCAGGTGATTCCATAGAGAGCCGTCCAGCACCCTTGAAGCGCTCAGAGTTAACAGGAGGTCCTCTGGTCCATCGGATGTTCAGTTTTCTCTGAGCGTGGATCTCGTCGTAGCTCTCTTCTGCGTGTCTCTGACATTCTGACCCTTCAGCACGTGTTGGGTTTGTCATTTTTTCAGGCACTACAGTCTGGACGCGTACCTGCCCCTCCGCCTGCGGCCGGAGTCCATGGAGAAGCTGCACTGTCTCCGTGCATGCGTTATCCGCTCGCTGTACCACATGTACGAGCCTTTCGCGTCTCGGGTCTCCAGGAATCCAGCTATTCCAGACAGTACTCCCAGCACTTTAAAAAATTCCAGAGTAAGTGGAATCACTGAGGAGGTTGAATATGTCTGTGGTGTTGCTCTTTCTGGGTTTTTTGTGTTCTCTTTCTAGAAGAAAAACATGTTGGCCAGTGAAGCTTGGGTGTAGGACTATTATTAACTCTGAATAGTGATTTTTGAAAGTATGCAGATGACTGGTGTCTGTATAGTTGCTACTGCAAAGGATTGTAGTTGTTATTCTGGGTACCTTCTGCCTAAGTCCTACCACAACAGCTTTGTCATCAGCAAAAAGGCACTTGCTTCACTGAATATCACACCTGCTCGGGGTGTTTGCAGCTCTCCCCTCCTCTGTTGCAAATTTGTTGCTGAAAGGAGGTTGCAGTAGGATCAGCTTTTATATCTTCTGCTTTATTCTGATGCTGTCTGCCAGAATCCATCTTTTCTCCGTAGCAGGCGTCTGGAGAGATGCGAAGTGACGCTGCTAACCTCTGAGAGGGAGTCACTTTGTGCCGCGTTCCTGTAGGTCACCCATCGTCTCTGGTGTCTGGGTGAGGGAGCATAGCAAGGTTGTGAGCTTGGCTGCGCAGAGCAAACGTCTGCTTCGGGTCTGGGGCTGCGGTTGTGTGGGGCTGCACAGGGTTTGTCTCTGGTGTGGGCAGGTGATTCCCTTCCCTGTCCCAGCTTGGTGTATCCATCTGTCTTTAATTGCTGCGGATCATTAACTCTGAAATGCCTCTGAGTCTCTTGTTTGGTTTTTAACTTACAACTGGCTGATACTCTGTGAGCAGCTTAAGCAACAGTGTGAGTTTACACCCTCCAAAGTAAAAAAAACCCAGTTGAATGAGGTTTTTGGAGCCAAATTGAAGAGGTTTTGGTTCAAGAGTTGTACTTGCTGTGCAAAATAGAGCAAGCTCTCTCTCTGTAGGTGACTGTCCCTCCTTTCTTCCTTCCTCTGCCTGGGTGGTTACTGGAAAAAAATGTCATTTGGCGCAGGGAGCATTGAGCAGCAACACAAGCAGGTGGTGCTGCAGAGCAGGAGAAGAACGCGCAGTTCTGTGCGCAGGCTTATCTCTGCATCCAAAGCTCCTCATTCTCTTCCTGAATACCCAGTTTGAGTATCATCTCTCTTAAAAAAATAAAACGCAAAACATTTCTGGGAAATTCCAACTTAACCTTAGTCCTTCCGAGTCTAACTTTGGGTCTGTGAGAGCTGGAAACCCTGGGGTGATGCTGGCAGGGTCGGCGTTTTGGAAGCATTCACATTGACATCATAACGGCTTTGGTGCCCACTGCTAGTGCTGCTACTGTACTAACGGCGTGAGGAAGATTCTTGAAGTGCAGTCTTTTATTATCCAGCTTTTTAAAAGGAAATTAAATGGCGACAAGGCTTTGTTGGAACAGTAGAGGTTTGACACGACCCCTCGGAGCATAAAAAAGCCATCCTGAGTCTGGTCTTGCTGTCTTACTGCATCACAAGGCTCTGAGCTCCGCCTGTGCACAGAAATGCCCAGCAAACTGGGTGCAGAGGAGGGTCTGACGTTGCCTCCCCACATTCTTGCTTTATTGGGCTTCGGTTATTCCTTTATGGGTCGTTAAAACTAGTGGCAAATGCCTCCGTAAACTGCATGTGGCACCCCAGACCCGGGTGTTCTCAAACGTAGCTTTTCCTCTTTAATTTCCTTTTTTCTTTCCCTAGCCTAGCTTGTGTGGGACACTGGAGCCGTTATGGTGTCAGCAGAAGTGTTTGCCCTTTAAAGACACCCCCATTATTTTTGGTGGAGCGGCAGGCCGTACGGCGCGTCTGAAGGGCAGGACGGCTGACCCGTGGACGACATCCTCTGCCCCTTAGGAGGTACTGACCGTTTTGTGCTTCACTACTTGCCATCACCAAACAAGTCACTAGCCCAGGCTGTCTCTGCGGGTGTATTGCAAACGCTACCGATGCTGGAGTTAAACTCAGCAGCATCTGCTGCTCACATGAGTTAAAAAAAGATCTGGAAAAAGTCTTTTTATTGGCAAAATCTGAGGCTACCTCCTCTCAAGTGGAGGTTACTTGGCGCATGTTTCTGAGCTTGACTCCACGTAGCTTTGTTGTTCACCTCATGTGGTTTCTGGAGATAAAGATCCTTTAAGGACTCTTGTTTATGGACAGGACTCAGAGTTAAGTCAAGGGTTTCGTATCAGCCATAGTCTCTAATTACAAAGCCCCCATAGTGGATGCTGCTTTGTTTCGTTTGGGGTCACGCTGTCCTGGAATTAAATGTATGCTTCACCTAGCAACCCAGCCAGGTGTTCTCTTAGCACGGGGGAGATTGTGTCAGGGCTGTGGGGAGCTGTTTCTTTGCCCAGATAATTCTTCCTTTTCCTGCTGACAGTGGTAGAAAGATAAGACCAGCTGTGGTGGGCTGGCACCTGCGGTGTGGGAGCGTTCAGTGATGCCTGGGCTGACCGGCCAGGTTCTTTTCTTGGCTGTTGAGGGCTTGTTGCTTCTACTCACTCGTAGGCAGGGAATTTCCCTCCTACGTACTTAAATACAGGTGCTCTGAGATTCCTCCTCTAGAACAGGTATTGGGATGGATCCTGTGGACCACACAGTGATAACCGGGTTGAATTGGAAGACTTTTGGTGTATGTCTGCATGGGAGATGCTGTTTGAGGCCCTTGTCTCATTTTCTTTTAAAACAGAGGCAGGTTGATCAAACTGTACGAACCTGGTGGTGTTTCTATACTCTGAAGTGTGACAGTGAGTGCGTAGTGATGTCAAGATCTTTTGACGCTAAAGTGGCTCAGGAACCTTCTCATCTGTCACCTTACGGCTCCTGTATCAGTCTCTGGATTCTCTCCTTGATCCTTATTCTGTTTTTGGTTGTTCCTCGCATTATTCTTGTTCAGAGTCCAGTTTAGTGAGGTTTCTTGATGGTTGGGAGAAGTAGTTGAATCGGTGTGGCTCATCTCTGCCTTTTATGAAAGGGATAAACTGCGCAATGGGATTTTTCTGTTTAGCTACATGTTGTATCATCCAGTTGCACGATGAGTTGGCCAATGTGAAACTGGGAGACCTAAACTGCTCTGTGTGTGTTCTTTGAACAGAAATAATTTGAATAACTAGCTCCTAACTGCTCCTTTGTAATTGTGTTTGCAATTGAAAGCCTTTATGCTCTGCTAAAACTTATTTAAAGTGGTGCCTTCATAATTTTGTGTTTCTTTTGTGTTGTTTTTATTTTTTCCACCTCAGTGTCTGCTTTTCTGGTGCAAAAAGCTCGAAGGGAACAGACAAGAAGCAATGTGGGAATTCAACTTCAAGTTCAAAAAGCAGGTATGAGAGAAGAACCGGAATGGCTGTGACTTCTTTTGAAGCGGTAATGGTTTTTCTGGGTGGTAGAAATGCAGGCGGAAACTTTTTATGCGTTCAGAGAATAAATGGAAACTCTGGCTCCCATGGTAAACTAAAGCACATTCTGAAGCTGCACTCAGTTTTCAAACTGTGTTACCAAGACATTTAGAATACTGTGTTTTTACTTTTAATTTTTATTTGGCATCCTTTCTCTGCTCTAAGAGTGCATCATTTGTTACTGTAAATAATCTGATCTTTGGGTCATTGCTACTAATTCCTACCAAAAGTCTGAATATTTGCGGAAAAATACAGACCAAAATCTGAAATGTCTTGTTTTACCATTGGAACAATTTCCCACATTAGTGAAAAAATCCAACGCTGCCAATGAAAACCACCAGGAATGGGTGTCAGGAGAAGCCAGTTGTTTAAGGAAACATTGGGAATTCTGCAGCTTTCCCCCCTAAAGAAACAGGCTTGCACGTTGCCTGTCCTGAGCAATGGCTTTTGGTTGTTTAGAGAATCATAGAATTGTTTTGGTTGGAAAAGACCATCGGATCCAACCATTAACCCAACCCTGGCACTAACACGTGTCCCTAAGAACCTCATCTCCATGTCTTTTAAACACCCTTGGGATGTAACACTGTCCAAATGTGTGAATGTGGTGATGGTCACTAGTGAGAACAAGCCAAGATCTCATCGTAGGTTCCTGCTGAGCTCAAGAAGTCTCTTTTTCCCTCCAGTCTCCCAGATTTAAGAGCAAGTGTTGCAAAGGTCTTCAGCCACCGATTCAGTATGAAGAAGTCCACACAAATCCGGATCAGGATTGCTGTCTGCTGCAGATCACCACCTTCAACTTCATATTCGTGCCAATAGTCATGGGTATGACGTTTACCTTGGTGAGTACTGCAGAAACCTGCCAGGGAAGCTTGGCGTGTGTCATTTCGGTGAGGAGATGAAGGTGACACCTCGTTGGTGTTGTGTAAATCACACCAAACTGGCTCTGGGAATCTTAAATTTAATGATCAGAGGAAATGCTGAGGATCTCCTAGGTTGAGCTTCTGCGTTTCCATCTGCTCCTCCCTCCTTGGTGCAGCAAATACAGATGATGTAGAGAATCTGCAAGGAGCTGTGGTTGTGCAGCACCTGGGGGCAGGGGAGTTGTCAGAACTCCAAAGGGTACACGGGATGGGGATGTGGAAGTAAAGGTCTTCCCTCCTCTATAAAATATCTCCTTACCTTGCGGCAATACATTCTGAGAGGAAAAACATATGAGCAAACTCTTTTGGGGTGTCTATGGTCCCAGATTTCTGGGAGAAAGAGCAGTTGTTGAAGCAGTGTTCATGGGGTTGTTGTGACCCAAGTGCAGGACCCAGCACTTGGCCTTGTTGAACCTCAGACAATTGGCCTCAACCCATCGGTCCAGACGGTTCAGATCCCTCTGTATGGCCTTCCCACCCTCCAGCAGGTCAACACTCCCACCCGGCTTGGTGTCATCTGCAAACTGAGTGAGGGTCCACTCGATCCCCTCATCCAGATCATTGATGAAGAGATCTGTGTCCTGAGGACACCACTCGTGACCACCAATGGGATTTGTCTTGGTTCACCACAACTCTTTGGGCCTGGCCCTCCAGCCAGTTCTTTATCCATGGCAGATACACCGTCCAGGCCATGAGCTGCAGCTTCTCCAGGAGATGCTGTGGGATACGGTGTCACAGGCTTCACTGAAGTCCGACCACACAACACCCACAGCCTTTCCCTCATCTACTAGTTGGGTCACCTTGTCGTGGGAGATCAGGTTGGTCAAACAGGACCTGCCTTTCATAAACCCACGTTGACTGGGCCTGATCATACGGTTCTCTTGTATGTGCTGGGTGATGTTACCTTTGATGTTACTTATTTATATATCTAAAAGCGTACTGTTGAGAACTCTATTTATTCATCACTTTGATTTCCTGAAGCGCCTCCTTGTCTCTCCCCGCAGTTCACCATCAATGTGAGCACGGACATGAGGCACCACCGCGTGCGCCTGGTGTTCCAGGACGCCCCAGTTCGCAACGGCAAGAAGCCTCGTCCGGACCAGGGCGTGCAGGTCGTGCTGGACCCCGTGCACAGCGTGCGGCTCCTGGACTGGTGGCACCCCCAGTATCCCTTCTCCCCAAAAGCTTAGTGCTCGCCCGAGCCTGCGCCAGCCGGCGGGTGACTGAACCTGGCAGGCTGAAGAGAATTTCTAGGAACCAGGAAATCCTATTTTTATTTCTTAAATAAATTCTGCAGTCTCCTTGCGAGTGGTTGAAGCTGCTGAGCCAGTCTGTATGTATATAACTTCTGGGCAGTGATGGGCAGAGATGAGTGTAAAGCGGAAATTATTTGTAAACACGCTTTTATGTAAAATTCACGTTTTATGATTTGAAAGGAGCTCCCTGGAACTGTTCATTTAAAATCCTTTTTGGTGCTAATGAAAGTGGTCCTGTTGTCTGTTTTTGGGAAGAAGGAGGTTTTCCTTTCCAGCTTTAGTACCACCAGAAACAATTGACAAACAAAATCCGTGTTTGTTTTCCTGCAGCAGGATTGCATTGGAGCGCAGTGGGATGTTTCAGTGTCTGAGAAGCAGTAAGCAAAGCAGCTGTGACCAACAATAATGTTAATTCACAGTCCGGCAAATATGAGTTTAAGGAAAGAAAAAAGCATAAATGATCAAACAAAGGAGTTATTTCAAAGAGAAGTTGTCAGGCAAAAGTCTGTCTTGAATGTAAAGACACTCCAGGTTCTCACACTGATGTTTCCTCTTTGAAAAGAAGCTCTGAACCTTTAAAACCTCTTTTCAGAGAAGATGAACAGGGAGGGAGAGGAGATGGAGGTGATAAACTGCAATAACTGGAGCGGTGGTGAAGGACTTTGTGTCGTTTCCAAGCGCAGCAGAGCGGTGCCTGCCTGTTGAGATGGGAGAGCCCAGAAGCAATCGGCGCTCTGCTTCTTGACTAAACAAGTTAATTTGTGAGGAAGAAGCAGCCCTGATGTTGTGGAGAAGAGGGACGCAGAGGCCCGGCCGGTCTGTTCTGTACAGAATGGGTCAAGCTGGGATTTAACTCAACCGGGGGACGTGGTGTCGCTGATAGGGGGTCTGGTGCTGGCAGGGGAGGGACGAGGGTGTGCAAGCTGAACTGGTGACACTGGGCTGGGTCCTGCTCCCCGTGCAGCTCCTCAGTCCCATTTCACACCAGATCTTGTCTCACACTCTGCAATTTTCCACGTTTAGTGAAGCTCCTGGAAGGAGAGGAGGTTCTCCCCCTCTGAATTTACTATGCGAGTACCCTGTGGATCCTCAGCTGCAGTTTCTTGTCTCTGCCACTCTGTAAATCACCACCAAGGACACCTGCCCTGACCTCGGATCTGCGTTACAGGCTCTGTGCTGTTCACTTCAGACACTCACGCTTGGGAAAGCTGCCTCACGCTTCGCGTTTCACCGCTGCTGAACACACATCGATGGAACAGGTAAGTTTTGGAACTGGACGGGTCCAAGCAGAGATACAGGATAAGAAAAAAGTGCTGTAACTGTGATAACGAAGCCGCTTCCCCTGATAGCGGAGCCCGGTTGGGGTTGTGGTTCCCTTTGTGGGGCAGGAGGGGAAGAGCTGATGCTGGAGCTGCGGGTTGTGTTCAGTGCAACCTGTGCCGAGGCTACTGGGGTGTAACCTTTTTGCAGTGGGGTTAAATACCACAAGTACCACTGAACTCGATGACAAGCCCTCGGTGTCACGCAGTGGAGTTTTTCCACTGGAGTTCAGCAGTGGAACACCGTCAGCCCTGTGCAATCGCAGCCTGTTCTCTGCAGAACCCGAGGTGCTCTGAGGAGGTGTTTTCTGCTGAAAACTCCTCTTTTGCACGATGATGCCGGCACTGTGAGCCTGGTGATGCTGCTTCCCTTTCCGGGAAGAAATTGTTCCCCAGATCCAACCTCAACCTCCCCTGGTGCAACTTGAGGCCGTTTCCTCTGCTCCTGGCGCTTGTTCCTGGGGAGCAGAGCCCGACCCCCCTGGCTCCAAGCTCCTTTCAGGCAGTTCAGAGATCAGAAGGTCTCCCCTCAGCTCCTGTTCTCCAGCTGAACCCCCAGCTCCCTCAGCCGCTCCCATCACACTTGTGCTCTAGCCCCTCACCAGCTCCGTTCCCTTCTCTCAACTCGCTCCAGCACCTCAAGGCCTTTCTTGGTGTGAGGGGCCCAAAACTGCCCCCAGGATTTGAGTTCCCTTTCCCATGGGAGGTGACTCAAATCCCCAGTTTGGAAATGGAGCCCCAGAGCAGCATCGCGGTGGCCACAGCCCCAACTCTCTGGCTGCGCGGGGCTCTGTTTCAGCTCCGCTTTGTCCCGCTCAGGCTCCTGAATAATGGATGGGCTGTCAGCGGATCCTGACCAGCTCTCCGGTTTCCCCAGGGGACAGTGGAGGCTCCATCACCCCCTGGCCTGTCCGTGCCCTCCTCGCTGGGATCGGGTGTCAGACAGAGCTGAGCGGGTCTGGGTGCTCCAGGGAGGCAGCCGGTACCTGCAGCACGCCCCTTTGTGCCCGTCCCACCCCAGTGCTCAGCTCCAGCCCCAGCTGGGGGGACTGGTCCTTCCTGGGCTGGGTTTGTGTCTGTGCAGCCACACGCACATCTTGCAACAGCCTTTGCACCTCGGGCTTCTCTCTCTTCCCCAATTTATACCAAAACCAAGCAAAAATAGAACATTTCATTGAAGAGACAAAAATGTGCCTTTTAGCCCCACTTAAGCCACCTCTCTATTCCCCAGCCAAAATAATAATAATAATCATTATCATCACCAGAAATTTAATAAATAATATATAACAAATCTATATTGAATTTATAGTTATATTTTGTTATTGATATAAAAATACATTTATATTCAATGTATGATGATTACTATTATTATTATTGTTATTATTTAAGGAGCAAAAAGCATGAGTGCCACGTTCCAGCCCGGAGGCCGCTTTGTGAGCAGCCCTGGGTACCAGGGCCCCGGTTGTGCTGTGGCCCTCACCGGGGGTAATGGCATTTGGGGACCAAAGAGGGGATTTTCTGGAGGCTTTGCCATAGTGATGCTGTGTGCTCCCCAAAAGCCGTGTTTCTGCGGCAGGGCTGCCCATAGCACCCCCGAGCATTGGGAACCCCAGTGCTGCTCTGGGTGCCCCGTCCCCCCGCCCTCCTCTTCCTCCCATGAGGACCAAGCGCTGGTTCCTTCCTGCGCAGCCATGGGGGTCATGGGGCGTGTGCGGTGACGCGTCCACCGTCCCCATCCTGCAGCTGCTGCCGGTTGTTTCGACATCTCGCGTGAACCACCGAGCCCCGCAGCCCGTCCTTCCCACGTGTAATTAAACAGAATTTCCACTGAGCTGCACCATCTCAGCTCCCTTAGCCCTCCCGGCGTCTTCCTGGGTGCAAATCCCGTCCTGTCCCTGCTCCGATGTGGACAGGGCATCCCCACGGAGCAACCCAGAGGGACTCGCATCCTGTGATGGGAATTTAAGAACCTAAAAATCCAACAGTGTGGGAAAAGCAGATCTGGCAACCTGCAGACGGCCCTTCCTCACGTCCCAGCGCCACCTCTGCTTCCTGCTCCGCCTTATCTCTCCGTGGCCACCTGTGTCCTCGCAGATGTGGCTGACGCCAGCGATTCCGTCCGAACACACAGCGAGCAGCTGGGGCTGGAAGGTGATGGGGTGATTTGTAGAAGACAGAGCTTGGGAGGAGACATCAGGGCTTTTCAAAGGTAGGAAAGGTCTGGGCCAGCGAGGAGAGGAGGGAAATGGGTTCTACACTTTGGTGCGGATAACTGGGGAGGATGAGGGGCAGGGAAAGGGAAGGGACTTTCCCTCTGCTCATGAAGACCATCTATTCCAATCAAGTCCAGCTTTGCTGATGACCCCAGAAGCTGCGGGGGAGCTGCTGTGTCGGGAGATGTGGAGGCACATCTGGCTCTGAGCTGGGTGCGAGTGGTGCCGCTGGGTCACTCATGGGTGCTCCAGGACCACGTTCCTGCTGGGGATGTGGAGGAGGGAAGCGGTGGGGAAGAAATGAGGCTCAGAGGGTGGAGGAACTGCGTGGAGGAAGGGTCCTGTGTGGCCAGTGTTGGTCCGTGGGGGTGAAATGGGCTTCATCAGCCTGGGCTGTGATGCCCAATGCTCCAGTGAGGAGCTGGCGTGTGCGGGGAAGCCGCGGTGTTGCCATGGGGGGAATCTGGGGGACCTCGGCAGCCACTCTGCCCTGGGCAGGGGGTGCAGTTGTGGTGCAGCAGCCCCAGAGGTTTCTGCTGTCTCAACATATGGGCTGGAAAATAAAGACACGATGGCTCTATGTCCCCAGGCTCCCAGCTCGGCGCATGGTGAGTTTTCACCCCGGTGCCACCGAAGCGACAGGTTTGGACACGAGTTTGGGGTGCTGGCACCTGGCAAGAGCCCTGAGGGGGTCTGATCCTTCTGGTGGGGGTCCCAACAGCCTGACTGGTTCACCGAGCACTCACGGGCGTGGGGCAGGGGACTCGGGTGGATGCTCCTCCTCTGCGGGAGGCAGGCGAGCGCTCGGGGTGGGGCTTTGCCGAGTGAGAAACCGGAGTCCGGCCAAGTCTGGGGAAGTTGCCAGGACCGAGCACCCTGGCGAGACGGCGAGGCCGCCGCCGTGCCCCCCGCGCCGGGCTGCCGCGCACCCCGTAAGTCTCTGCGCCTCGGGGGGTGTCCCGGGGCGCGCTGGGCAGGAGCTGTCACTGGTGTCACGGGATGGGGCTGCACGGGAACGGGGTGTCCTGAGCCAGGGGTGTCCTGAGCCAGGGGGTGAGGGCAGGGTGGGGGTCTGGGGGTACACGTGGTGCCAGCTGTGGGGACCTATCAGACCCCAGCGTCCTTTTACCTGCAGGTGGGGCTGCGGGAGACCTGGGCTGACCCAAAGCTTGGGCTCCCTGAGTCCTGCGCTGTTGAAACGCAGCTTTTCCCCCCTGGCTCCCTTCCCCGTGGAGCGGGGAGACCCACAGCCTGTGGGGCCAGAGCCCGGGCTGGCTCCCAGGGGTCCAGGACCACCTCATCCCCCGCAGCCCGTCCGGGACATTGTGCTGCCACGATTTCCCACATCCTCCGCCCCATCCAGCAGCAGTTTTGGGTGCTGGTTACACCCTGTCCCTCTCCATCCCAGGGACCCCCGGGAGGGCTGAGGGGGACTGTGAAGCAGGACACCTGGCGCTTACCCCGCTGCGTGATGCTCAGCCCTCTTCCGTGCCTCAGTTTCCCCCAGCATGGAAAGGCGCTGCTGGCGGTGGGACGGTGACCCTGGCTGTCCCCTCCTCCCCGCAGCCGCTGTCCCCAGCGCCGGAGGAAGCAGCTGGAGCATCCGGCCCTTCCTCGCAGCCTCGTGGGACGTGTATTTACCCGCTTGCTGCCCTGAGTCACGGCTGCTGTGTCACACAGCCCATTTGGCCAGGAGGCTCCTAACGAAGCGCCAGAGTTTGTCTGGCTCCGAGCGAGTGGCTTTTGGCAGCCGGTGGCTCCTGGCCACCGGCCCAATGGCCCCACAGGAGGGGTGGCATTTGGGGACATCCACAGCGAGCTGCTGAGCTGTGGGGAAGGCGCTGGGGACAGGGATGCTCCGGAGGCACCTGGAGCTGGGAGGATGCTGCATCCTGGTGATGTGGCCCCTGGTTGTGCCCATCGAGCTGGGCTGCTTTGTTTCTCCATGGAGGCAAAACCCAAAAGCGCAATTAAGGGGCTAATTACAGGGCAGCATTTGTTACCTTCTATTCTGTTAAGCCTGTGGTGCAGAGCGGTGCCGGGGGGTGAGGTGTGCGTGACTCCCCCATTCCCCAGGGGCTCTCGGTGCTGCACGGCAGATCAGGGAGGTCTGGGCTCAGGAATCTTATTCCAGGGTGACTTCAGGGATGTCCCCATGGCCAGGGATGGGTCCCTAAAGCTGCTCCTGGCTGCCTGTGCCCCCATGGCTGGGGGCTTTGGGAAGAGCTGGTCCTGTGGTCCTGAGCACCCCCAGTTCTCTCCACTCTCTGTTGTGGCCTGGGCAGAGATTTTAAGCACCTCCAGGAGGCTGTTGTTGACCAAGATGGGTCTTGCCATGGGCACAGCTCAGCCCAGCCCTCCCCGGGAGAGCTGCTCGCTCTGCTTTGTTTGTTTGTCTCTGATTAACCAGAACGTTCCTGGGCGAGGTCAGTGCAATAAGGATGCCAAGGGCTGTTGCCCAGGGGGATGGGCTATGAAGATGGTTGGGAGCCTAGAGCACTTTTCTTATAGAGAGACTGGAAAGCTGGGGCTGTTGAGCTGGAGAAGAGAAGCTGAGAGGGATCTGATCAATAGATCAATATCTCAGGGTGGGTGTCAGAGGACGGACCAGACTCTGTTCAGTGGTGCCCAGCGCCAGGGTGAGGGGCAACGGGCACAGACTGAAACACAGGAGGCTCCATGTGAACATGAGCAGAAACTTCTTTGCTGGGAGGTGCCAGAGCCTGGCCCAGGCTGCCCAGGGCAGTGCTGGAGTCACCATCCCTGGAGGGCTGGACAGACGGACATGAGGTTCTCAGGACACGGGGCAGTGCCAGGGGTGGGTTATGGTTGCTTTATCCATGTGAGCCACGGAACCTGACACACCAATGGGATGTTCACAGAGTTCGCTTTATTGTCGGACCGGGCTGGCTTTATAGCAAAGCTGCCCTGTCCACGCGCCTTACAACAACGTGATTGGTTGTAACTCGTGTCATACAATAACATGATAGGCTCTGCACGCACGTGTCCGGCGATTGCTCACTCACTGTTACCTTCTAATGGTGCTCCTTTAGTCTCTTTTGTCTCTGGCTTCACCTCTCAGCCAGGCTGGCGACAACCCCATCCCCCTGGGGCGGGGGGGGGCTCTGCCACTACAGGTTATGGTTGCACTCCATGATCTTGAGGGTCTGTTCCAACCAACATGATTCTGTGCTATTTATAATGGAAAAACCCAGGCAAACACAGGAGCCTTTGCCACACCTCTGCTACAAGCCAAAGTATCTCAAGGGCAGTAAGAATTCCTTGCGGGTGACGCTGTCCCCCTCAGGGACAACTTTCCTGTCCTGCCAAACAGGTGAGCGGCTGGGACGGGATCCGGGCTGCGGGGGCGCCCGGGGCGGGCTGAGGCGGGAGGGGCTGCGGAACCTGCCTCGTCCCGGCCGTGCTGGAGGAGCAGCGCTGAGACCCCAGCGTTTCCCAGGGCTCGCTGCCAAGCCCTGAGTCCTTGGTGCCGAGTCCCGAGGTTTGGGTGACGGCTCCTGGCGTGTCACCCTGACCCAAAGGCCTCCCCTGCTGTGTGTGTCACCCACGTTCCTCCTGCTCCGGGCTGGGCTGTGGGTGCTGCAGGGTCGGGGTGTCCTGACCCTTCCTGCCCAAAGGGGACGGTGCTCAAGTGTCACCCGCTGCCCCACAGCCACCGTGGGTGCTCCGGGCAGAGGGGGCAGCCCCGGGGGTGGCTCCAGGTGCTGCCCCCGTGTCCCATCCAGTTTTTCCCCGTGCTGTGCCCTGATGTCCCGTTCCTCCCGCAGGCCTCAGCGCGGGCCCCGCTGCCATGCGATTCTCCCCAAAGCGCTTCCTCACGGCTGCGCTCGCAGCCTCCTTCCTCCTCCTCCTCCTCATCCTCCATGGGGGCGGCCGGCAGGAACAGGATCCCCCAGAGGTGAGGCCCCCACCGGTGACATCCCACTGGAGGGGACACCGGAGCGTCCTCCATCCCTTCCCTGCCCCACACCCCTCCAAACCCAGCTCTGCCCCTTCCCCGCCCCACATCCCCCCAAACCCAGCTCTGCCCCTTCCCTGCCCCACATCTCCCCAAACCCAGCTCTGCCCCTTCCCTGCCCCACATCTCCCCTCAAACCCTGCTCTGCCCCTTCCCCATCCCACATCTCCCCAAACCCAGCTCTGCCCCATCCCCACCCCACATCCCCCTCCAAACCCAGCTCTGCCCCTTCCCCACCCCACATCCCCCTCCAAACCCAGCTCTGCCCCTTCCCCACCCCACATCCCCCTCCAAACCCAGCTCTGCCCCTTCCCCACCCCACATCCCCCTCCAAACCCAGCTCTGCCCCTTCCCCACCCCACATCCCCCTCCAAACCCAGCTCTGCCCCTTCCCCACCCCACATCCTCCTCCAAACCCAGCTCTGCCCCTTCCCCACCCCACATCCCCCTCCAAACCCAGCTCTGCCCCTTCCCCACCCCACATCCCCCTCCAAACCCAGCTCTGCCCCTTCCCCACCCCACATCCTCCTCCAAACCCAGCTCTGCCCCTTCCCCACCCCACATCCCCCTCCAAACCCAGCTCTGCCCCTTCCCCGCCCCACATCCCCCTCCAAACCTGGCTCTTCCCCTTCCCTGCCCCACATGCCCCTCCAAACCCAGCTCTGCCCCTTCCCCACCCCACAAACCCAGCTCTCCCCTCTCCTCTCCCTGGGCCTCCCCTGACCATGTGCTGGGAGGGCAGGATGGGGGCTCCCCCTCATTTCTGGGTCCCCCTTTGTCTTCCCCCCTTGCTCCCGTGTGTCCCTGGAGCTCTGGGCTCTGACCTGCATCCCGTCCAGGTGGAACTTGGGGATGTGGCCCCGGCCACGGTCCTGCAGCTGCTGCAGCCGGAGGGAGCCCAGCGCATCCTTGGGGACACGGGTGACCTCTCTGTGCTCCACAACATCTCCTACCACCTCCTGGCTGGTTCCCACTCCCCCCACAAAAGTGAGTTGGTGGCTCCAGGACCCCAGGCTGGGCATTAGGTGGGGGGGTGGAAGGAGGTCAGCGTGTTCCAAGTGTGGTCTGTGCTTCTGCTGCACCCAGCACCGGGGTGACTGCAGACATTTGGGGTTTCCCAGATCTCGGGGGAAAACGTGGCTGAGCCCCCATCAAACTGGGGTTGAGTTTCCTGCTTTCCAGTGAGGAAGGTGGAGATGGTGGGGGGTGGAGCACGGGGAAAACCGCCTGGTGTGAGAGGTGGGGGGCGAACTCTGGACACTGAGGTGCTGGAGCGAGTGGAGAGAAGGGAACGGAGCTGGTGAGGGGCTGGAGCACAAGTGTGATGGGAGCGGCTGAGGGAGCTGGGGGGTTCAGCTGGAGAACAGGAGCTGAGGGGAGACCTTCTGATCTCTGAACTGCCTGAAAGGAGCTTGGAGCCAGGGGGGTCGGGCTCTGCTCCCCAGGAACAAGCGCCAGGAGCAGAGGAAACGGCCTCAAGTTGCTCCAGGGGAGGTTGAGGTTGGATGTGGGGAACAATTTCTTCCCCAAAGGGCTGTGGGGCATTGGAACAGGCTGCCCAGGGCAGTGCTGGAGTCACCATCCCTGGAGGGTTGGACAGACACAGAGATGAGCTGCATCCCGCTCACCCTCAGCCTGCTGATGCCTTCCCTCTGCCTCGCAGAATTCCTGGCGGTGGGATTGGCGTCGGTGCGGCGGCCGCGTGGCTACTACCTGCCCGCCACGCTCCAGTCCCTCTTCACGCAGTCGACGGAGGAGGAGCTGCAGGAGATGGTGGTCGTGGTGCACCTGGCCGACGCCGACCCCAGCTGGAACGTGCGTGTGGCCGCTGACATTGCCCGCAAGTTTGCCCAGCAGATCCTCCTGGGCCGGCTCCTGCTCATCCACGCTCCCCACGAGTTCTACCCCACGCTCCAGGGCCTTAAGAGAAACTACAATGACCCGGAGGAGCGGGTGAGGTTCAGGTCCAAGCAGAACGTGGACTACGCCTTCCTTCTCGCCTTTGCTGCCAACCTCTCCTCCTACTACCTGATGATCGAGGACGACGTGTGGTCCGCCAAGTCCTTCCTGACGGCCATCCGCAAGGCGCTGGCTTCCCGAGAAGGCTCCAACTGGGCCACCCTTGAGTTCTCCAAGCTGGGCTACATCGGGAAGCTCTACCGCTCCAGCGACCTTCCTCGCCTGGCTCGCTTCCTCCTCCTCTTCTACCAGGAGATGCCCTGCGACTGGTTGCTGGTCCATTTCCGCCTCCTGCTCACCCAGAAGGACGTCATCCGCTTCAAGCCCTCCCTGTTCCAGCACATGGGCCTCTACTCCTCCTTCCAAGGCACCGTCAACCGGCTGGAGGACGATGAGTTCCAGCCCGACGCCTTGGACATCCCGGATAACCCACCGGCCACCTTGTTCACCAGCATGTCTGTCTTTGAGAACTACGAGCCGCTCAAGGCTTATAGCACAGCAGAAGGGTATTTTTGGGGGAAAAACCCATCAGCCGGCAGCGTCTTCTCCATCATCTTCCAGCAGCCGGCCCGTGTCGCCCGAGTGCGGGTGCGCACGGGCTCCCAGGAGCGCCAGGGCGATTTCCTGCGCTTCGGGGTGCTGGAGCTGGGCCGGTGGCGGGGACCCAATGGCCACGATTGCGGCGCCTACACCATGGTGGGCACCTTCGAGAAGGGGACGCTGGAGCGGCGGGGGCTGCAGAACGTTGTCCCCGGCCCCGTGGAGTGCGTCAGGATCCGGGTCACCCAGGACCAGAGCGAGTGGCTCATCATCCAGAGCATCGAGGTCTGGACCGCGGCGGGGAGCTGAGTGGCGACGGGCGCTGTGCCAAAGCGGCTGGGCTTTGTACTAAGAAGCTCTTTATTTTTCTCACTCCCTTTTTTGATAAGGAATTAAGTTATCGCCTCCCGCCGGCTCCGGAGGGCGCTGGGACATGGATGGGGCTGTGCCTGCCTGGGCGATGCTCCAGCAAGGAGCTTGGGAATTCAGGCTGGGCAGCAGCAAACATTTCCTCTCAGGGAGGATGGTGCACAGACAGAGCTAATGAACTAATTAACAAACTAAATAATTAACCAGGCAGTGGCTTTTTTTTTTTCCAGCCTCTTCACAGCACCCCCTCCCCATCTGAGTTTTCTAAGCCACCAGCGCCCAGTTTCTAACCTGCAGGTTTGTTTCCCTCTCCCATCCTATTTTAAGCTGTTCCTGGGAACAGGTTTGGGGGTGCTGCTCACCAACCCCTCGCCCTCTAGAATAAGGGTAACAATGAGCAAGGACCCCCCCCAGCTTGTGGACACGGGTGTCTCCGAGGGCACCGGCCACCAGATGGACCCATCACATCAGCTCTATTCGGAGCCTTGGCGCAGGTTTTCCAGCTCTAGGGAGGCTGCAGCTCCCAGGGATCACACCTGGTGTCCATGAGGGATTCACACCGAGAGGGCAGATGGGGATTCCAAAAGGGGGAGAAAAGTGCAACGATTGAGCACCACAGAACAAGGATGAGTAATGGACAATGCGATTTTGCTATAATGTGAAGCTCTGGGTACATTTTAGCCTGGCGAGGTGCTGAAGGGCGACAAGAACGCACAGGCATAAAGCCCCAAAAAGCTCCTATTGGGGTTTGGCAGGATCAGCCCATCAGAAGCTGTTGGCACCAGCACACGTGGCCGTGACCGGTGCTTCCCCACTGTAGGCGTTTAGCAATAACTGCTCAGCTTTCACCAAACGAGGAATTCTGATCTGCTTGGTGTATGCGAGACAGCTCGAAGCAGTTTGTCACTACTTTGTGCCATGCGGGACTGCTCCGGTTTGATGCGTCTGGAATATTGTGTCCAGTTGTGGCCCCTCAGTTCCAGAAGGACAGGGAACTGCTGGAGAGAGTCCAGCGCAGCCACCAAGATGCTGAAGGGAGTGGAGCATCTCCCGTGTGAGGAAAGGCTGAGGGAGCTGGGGCTCTGGAGCTGGAGGAGACTGAGGGGGGACTCATTCATGTTTACAGATATCTAAAGGGGGAGTGTCAGGAGGATGGAGCCAGGCTCTTCTCAGTGACAGCCAGTGACAGGACAAGGGGCAATGGGTGCAAACTGGAACACAGGAGGTTCCACTTAAATTTGAGAAGCAACTTGTTCCTGGTGAGGGTGTCAGAGCCTGGCCCAGGCTGCCCAGGGAGGTTGTGGAGTCTCCTTCTCTGCAGACATTCAAACCCGCCTGGACACCTTCCTGTGGAACCTCAGCTGGGTGTTCCTGCTCCATGGGGGATTGCACTGGATGAGCTTTCCAGGGCCCTTCAACCCCTGACATTCTGTGTGGTTTAAGCCCAGCTCTCCTGGAGCAGGACTGTCCCCCTGCGAGCGCAGATGGGCACAAACCAGAACCCGGGGACGCACCTGCGGTGCCAAAGCCCCGTGTACTGTAACCACAGCTCGATCTCCTGCAGAATTACTGAATGCCTTATTTGTCTCTGTCTACTCTGCTGGAGGCTGTCCTGGGGAGCCCTGTACCCCTGAGACCCCGGATGAAGCCAGGTCAATGGAGGAATTTGCTTTAGTCAATGAGGACTGGGTTAGGGAGCAATTAAATAGTCTGGACATCCATAAATCCATGGGTCCGGATGGGATGCACCCGCGGGTGCTGAGGGAGCTGGCTGAGGTCATTACTGGACCGCTCTCCATCATTTTTGCCAAGTCTTGGGAAATGGGAGAGATGCCCGAGGACTGGAGGAAAGCAAATGTCACTCCAGTCTTCAAAAAGGGCAAGAAGGGGGACCTGGGTAACTATAGACCGGTCAGCCTCACCTCTGTCCCTGGGAAAGTAATGGAACAGCTTATCCTTGGTGTCATCTCAAGGCACATCAGGGATAAGAGGGTCATTAGGGACAGTCAGCATGGCTTTACCAAGGGGAAGTCATGCTTGACCAACCTCATAGCCTTTTATGAGACTGTAACAAGGTGGATGGATGATGGCAGAGCGGTGGATGTGGTCTGCCTTGACTTCAGTAAAGCCTTTGACACAGTCCCTCACAGCATCCTCACAGCTAAGTTGAGGAGGTGTGGTCTAGACAATAGAGTAGTGAGGTGGGTTGCAAACCGTCTTAAGGAGAGAAGCCAGAGAGTGGTGGTCAATGGTGCGGAGTCCAGTTGGAAGCCAGTACCTAGTGCAGTGCCTCAGGGGTCAGTACTAGGGCCAATATTATTCAATATATTCATTAACGATTTGGACGAGGGAATTGAGTGTACCATCAGCAGGTTTGCTGGTGACACCAAGCTGGGAGTGGCTGACACTGGAAGCTGTGCTGCCATCAGAGACCTGGACAGGCTGGAGAGTTGGGCAGGGAATAACCTGATGAAATTTAACAAGGGCAAGTGTAGAGTCCTGCATCTGGGCAGGAACAACCCCAGGTTCCAGTATAGGATGGGAAATTACATATTAGAGAGCAATGTAGGGGAAAGGGACCTGGGGATCCTGGTGGACAACAGGATGACCATGAGCCAGCACTGGGCCCTTGTGGCCAGGAAGGCCAATGGCATCCTCGGGTGTATTACAAAGGGGGTGGTCAGTAGATCGAGAGAGGGTCTCCTTCCCCTCTACTCCGTCCTGGCGAGACCCCATCTGGAATATTGTGTCCAGTTGTGGCCCCTCAGTTCCAGAAGGACAGGGAACTGCTGGAGAGGGTCCAGCGTAGGGCAACAAAGATGATTAAGGGAGTGGAGCATCTCCCTTATGAAGAAAGGCTGAGGGAGCTGGGTCTCTTTAGTTTGGAGGAGACTGAGGGGTGACCTTATTAATGTTTATAAATATATAAAGCGTAAGTGCCATGAGAATGGAGCCAGGCTCTTCTCAGTGGCAAACAATGATAGGGCAAGGAGTAATGGGATCAAGCTGGAACACAGGAGGTTCCACTTAAATTTGAGAAAAAACTTCTTCTCAGTGAGGGTGGCAGAGCCTGGCCCAGGCTGCCCAGGGAGGTTGTGGAGTCTCCTTCCCTGAAGACATTCAAACCCGCCTGGACACCTTCCTGTGCGACCTCTCCTAGGCGTTCCTGCTCCAGCAGGGGGATTGGACTGGATGATCTTTCAAGGTCCCTTCCAATCCCAAACATACTGTGATACTGTGATCTACTTGGCAGCCTGGAGAGCAGCCGCTTGGTGCTGGGAGCCCCAGACCCGGCACAATGGGCCTTTGCCCTGAAAACCAGCCTGGCCTGGAATAGATCCTTGTTTGCATTTAATAGAGATGCTACATAGAATCACAGAGTAGTTTGGGTTATGATAAACTTCAGCACCTTCCTAACATTATCAATGTTCAGTATACACAGGGCAGAATCACTTCAGCTTCACCCACACACCCCAGGTCCAGTCTGAGCTCTAGGAGGGTTTAGAGCAGCACAGTCGTCCCCATTCCAGGGCTCCAAGACCCAGAGAAGTGTTTGCAGAGCCTCAGTAAAGCCTTTGCCCCAGTTCTGGACACAATTGCTCCTGGCTGCGCGGTGAGTATGTCACAGGTCACCAACATGGGTACAAACAGGAAGCTTTCTCCCCAGTATGTTTTTATCCACTGCTAAGGCAGGAAAATATCTAAATCTAAATCAACCTTTTACCTGAATGTACTCATCAGTCTGCGGTATTCACCTACACAGAAACATGCTGCAGTCTCAGTTATGCTGGTGTAACTCTGGATGGACTCCACTGAAGGGAGTGGGAATCCACCCCGTTTACACCAACAAGCAGCAGCAGGGAACCTCTTCCTCTTCCCGCTGCACCACGCTGGGCTCTGCACCATGATGCCCAATTAACGTCGGCACAAACTGGGGGAGGAGGAGGCTCCTTCCTTCTGGAGGCGCGGCAATTTATCCCACAGAAAAATTACCCTGCTGTTTTATCCCAGGAAGACTCAGCTTCCAACACCCAGTGCCGAGACCCCAGTCTCTGATGTGGGATGGGCCGACAGTGACTTTGGTCCCAGCACGTGGTGCCTGGCCGAGCACAACGCACTGGAGCTGCGGCCACCGCTTGAGCACCAGCGCTGTGTCCAACCGGCGTTTACAAGCAGCCATGGGGCGAGCAATCAGTGCAGATGTCAGCCGAGCGAGGGTTTAGGAGCCTCTGGGCCGAGAGGTGAAGGGCAAGGAGATAAAACCAGAGGCAAGCATTTTGGTCTGCTTCTCTCGACGAAGACGGTAAATCAGAGAGGGTGAGAGCTCCCCAGCAAACACCACAGGCGTCCGTCTCGACTGGCGGAGCTGCCCTGTCTCTTGGGAAGTGGTGCAAGGATCTAGCTCAGCATCTTGTGGCGGTCGAAAACCGTCTTCCTCTGCTCCTGCACCTGGCGCTTCCAGCGCTGCTGGGCCCCCTCCACCCGCTCCAGCACCGTGTTGGCTCTCACGCCAGACGGGGTGGGCGCTGCGGCCAAGGAGCGAGCGTCCTGCAAGGGAGAGAAACAGAATCACAGCATGTCAGGGGTTGGAAGGGACCTTGAAAGCTCATCCAGTGCAATCCCCCCACCAGAGCAGGAACACCCAGAGGAGGTTACACAGGAATGTTTTCTTGTCACCCATAAGCCTGTCCCCCCCTGCAGCGTGGCCTCACCTCGTTCTCCTCCTCGTTGTGCAGGGGCTGGGTATAAGCATCTGGCTTCCGGATCAGAGGGTCCACCAGCACCAGGAATGCCATGTAAAGCAGCAGTGCCCCCACCACCGACAAGTAAATGATGATGATCACCTGCGGTTAAGGGCAGCGCAGTAGAAAAGGATCAGTCACTTGGAGAAGAAGAACCAGAGGCCAGAAAGCTCCTTTCATGGCAGCTGCTGCTGTTTGATCTTTTCCCTCGTTCTAATTTTGCTCACTAGAAGGTCTCTAGCGTTTGCAGGGAGGCTGAGGAGACATCAGCGCCATCACTGCATAAACCACGCTGGTCTCCGTGCTGTGCCAATTTAGGGCACGTGCTGCATGTGAAAGGAGACCAATGAGATGTGTTGGCGCTCAGCGGTACTTGGCACTGTCACACCCCCAGCAAGGACCCTGCGCAGCCTGTGCCTCGCTGCCAGGAGCCCTCCTGACTCGCACCCGTGGCACTCTCACCGTGTACGAGCTGCCACAGCTTTCTTTTCCCTTTGTGGGCTCTCCTCCAGGAACCCACAGGCGCGGCTGTGCCTGGGATGGCGTGGGTGGCAAGGAGGAGCCAGCCGGAGGGAGGAGATCTGCAGTTACCTTGATGGTGGTGGTGCTGCGCTCCTCGTACTTGCACTCGCACAGCAGGCAATAGGCCTCCACGTCACTGCCCGGCACCGGCATCGGCTCCACAACGTGCAGGCAGTTGCTGCAACGCAAAGAAACCGAAAATCAGCAGCAGGACACGGTAAAACCAATGTTCTCTGGGAAAACGCTGGGGTGACCTCTTCTGTCTTTCCCATCTGGTTGATAATGCCAATCTGGTTTTAGGAGTTCCTCTGACAGCTCAGCTAGTCCAAAGTTCCAGGAATAGACTGTCCAAGTGTCTCCGCAGGGATCCAGTCCAGGTGAAGGGGACTGGAGGGTACACCCTACATCTGCTGAGAGCCATGGCTTAAGAAATCATGACTCCCACATTCACAGAACGTTTAGGTTGGAAAAGACCTCTAAGATCATTGAGTCCACCCATTCCCCCACCCCTGGCACTGCCCCATGTCCTGAGAACCTCATGTCCGTCTGTCCAACCCTCCAGGGATGGTGACTCCAGCACTGCCCTGGGCAGCCTGTTCCAATGCCCCACAGCCCTTTGGGGAAGAAATTGTTCCCCAGATCCAACCTCAACCTCCCCTGGAGCAACTTGAGGCCGTTTCCTCTGCTCCTGGCGCTTGTTCCTGGGGAGCAGAGCCCGACCCCCCTGGCTCCAAGCTCCTTTCAGGCAGTTCAGAGATCAGAAGGTCTCCCCTCAGCTCCTGTTCTCCAGCTGAACCCCCCAGCTCCCTCAGCCGCTCCCATCACACTTGTGCTCCAGCCCCTCACCAGCTCCGTTCCCTTCTCTCAACTCGCTCTAGCATCTCAAGGGCTTTCGTTTTGTGAGAAGCGCAAAACTACAAGAAAGACGTTGTGGTCCTGGAGCACATCCAAAGAAGGGAAATGGTGGATGAAGGGTCTGGAGCACAAGTTTGAATCTCTGTTCAAAAAGTGCCTATCGCGCAGGCAGGGAATTTCTTCCTAGGACCAGCTGGAAATTTGGAATACTTGCATTCATGGACCAACCCCCACAACTCACCAGTCCTTCTGCGACACATTCTTCTTGTAGATCTGCCCAGTGATGTTGCGGTACGGGGGACAGACACACTTGCAGCGCATGTCCTCTGAGCTCTGCAGAAGCAAGAAGGGGTGGCATTAGTGATTGAACACGTGTGCAGTTCCGCTGCCCTCATCACCCAAACCTCTGGGAAAAGGCAAAGCGTTCGGTAGGAGAGAGATGTCTCTTCTCCCTGCGCTGCTTCTTTCACATCAATAACTTCAGTTTTAAAATGTCTCCAGCACCTGTAGTCAAGTCACTGGGTACTTTTTAAACAAATTTAAAAACGCCAACTCCAAAACACAGCAGAAAGCAGAGGTCACTGTCACGTACATCCACATCTACATAATACAAATACACATCTGCAGACATGGTTCAGGGCTTGTGTCTGAAGCTGTTCACTCACCTTGATGGCTTGTGCTGGAGGAGAAAGGATGCAGCACAGCAGTGCGATCAGCATCACGGGGCTTGCACACGGCCAGGGACACTGGGCAAACATTGTGGAAGCCTGAGGAAACAGAAATTCATGTCCAGGATAGAGGATGTCAGCTGAATGCAGCCAAAATGAGACAGTCTGAGCTTCCTCTCCTGACCCACTTGCCTGTTTTGCTCAGGAAGTAGAAATTTGTCCCTGAATCAAGGGTGATGTCAGTCAGAAACTCCTGGAAACACTTGACACAGATCCCAAGAAACACTCTTATCAAAAATTCTCCCACCATGTAGAGCCACACATCCAAACTACACAGTCCTGGAAAAATATTGCTGATTTCAATACCAGAGACGTGTGTTTTCACAAATCCAAAGGATTATTGACTTCATTTTCTTTGCTGCAAAAAGCAAAGTCAGTCAGTACTAAGGCTGACAGGGAGCTGGTCTGATAGGTGAGCTCTGAACAGCCGCTTCAGCTCAGCTTTATTCAGGGCAAGTAATTTACACCTTCATTAATCACCTCCATACAGCATACGTAATTCCACAGCTAACTCCACGTACTTAAACCCTATTTCCTAACATAATCCCATTAGTATTTACATCACTGGGATATTCTATCACTGTTTGCTTTACCTTATGTCAGTAGTCTAAAAATTAACGGAATTAATTCTTCATCGATTTCACAAACACCTGGTTCTTTCCTTGGAGAGACCCTGGCACAATCAGAAATGCTGGTTAATGACTTATCTGAGCTGCACGGTGCATATTCCCCATTGGGAGTGTTTCTGGACTCCTACTCGTTCGAATTTTTAACTCACAGATCTGGAATCGCATATCTGGAATCACGTATCTAGCCTGCTGAACTACATTCAGATCATGTGAACAGCTCAAAAATCATCATTTTCAATACAAACTGTGGAAAATGTGATCTAGTATACTACAAATATCAGTAACAAAATCAAAACTTGGAATGACAAGAGCCCACCCGTCACGAGTGTGAAACACCAGAGGCCGCATAAAGGATAATTTATATGCAGTTCTTTCCAAGTTTGACAGCGTATGTTCCAAGAGGCATTTGCACACATGCCTTAGAGCTGCTGTTGTCCAGACAATCAGCCCAGCTTAGAGCAGCTATTTGTCTAAAAGCATCAGGACCAAACCCCAGCAGTGCTGTGGACGCCAGACGGACTCACGGCTGGTTTGGGTCTCAGAGGTTGTGACTGAGGAGGGTGGCAGCTCCCAGGCATGAAGGCCCCCGAAAGGAGCCCCTTTTTCCCTGGGAGCACCCCCAAAGCCCCCTTCACCTTTCACAGCACCTACAGCCCTTCTACACCACCCACCCACCCACCCACCCACCCCGGCCCTGTGCTCCGACCACGCCGGACACCCACCCGACCCCCCGCTCCCACACCAGGCACAGGCCCCAGGCCTCCCCCGGGCAAGACGCCTCACAGCCCGGGTCTCCGGGGACGGGAAGCAGATGGGGACGCGGATCGGGGAGGGAACCGCCCCGGCCCGGGCTCCCCTAGGGCCGCCCCCGGCGCAGCTCCACCGACCCTACCTGCAGCGCGGCGCCCACCGGAGATGCTCGGCAGCCCCGCCCCCTCCAAGCCCCACCCCTGTCCAGGTTCTTGCGCGTCTATTGGTTGTGGAGGGTGACGCCATGTGACAGGCAGTAGCCGCGGCCAATCGCAAGGCAGATCGCCCCGCCGGACCTGTGAAGAGCGTCCTCACCTTTCCCCAGCTCCTCATCGCTGCGGGGACGCGGTGGCGGGCGGGGGTATCGAGGTGCGTGTGGAATCCCTGTCAGCGGCCCGCGTTAGGCGGACCAGGCCTAGGGTAGCTCCCGCCTGGCTCCCCAGTCGCCCAGCAGAGCCCTCGGAGAGCTCCGTCCTCCCCCAGAGCTGCCAGCTCTGCCTGCAGAACCTGCTCCCCTCAGCCGGCCCTGTGCCATTCACACCAAAGGTATTTCTGTGCCCATCAAAGGGGTAAGCCCGGGCCACAGTGGTGCCCTTGGTGTCTGTTTTATGGCTGTTGTATAGTTACAAGTTATATTCGTGATACTCCAGGCTCAAAAGCTGTGGATCTGCAATCGATCTCCTGTATTAGACGCCATCAGGCAACATTAACTCCATTATGTTGAGAAGAATATTCTGCTTCTCCAAGGCAATGGAGCCTTGCGTTTGCCCAAGGAGAACCTTTCTAAGATCTGGCTCAAGAAGTATCTTGGGTTTTGCCCCATTTTCTGTGGCCATGCTCTTTGCTTGAGGTGTGCAATAGCCTTGGCCCTGCTCCAGCAGCTCCCGGGAGGCTCTGCTCTGCAATGGAGGTCAAGTGGCTCCTCTGCTTAATCCAGCATTTTGCTGATTGACCTGAGCTCTGTGTCTGTCGCGCTGGATAAAGTCGGGATCTAAATCTCTTTCAGGTAAAAAGCTCCTGTTAGTGGAAGGGAAAAAACAAAGAGACTCAAACTTTCTTATGAGGAGAGACTGGGAGAGCTGGAGCTGTTCAGTTGGAGAAGCTGAGAGGGGTCTGATCGATGGGATCAATATCTCAGGGTGGGTGTCAGAGGATGGACCAGACTCTGTTCAGTGGTGCCCAGTGGCAGGGTGAGGGGCAACGGGCACAGACTGAAACACAGGAGGCTCCATCTGAACATGAGCAGAAACTTCTTTGCTGGAAGGTGCCAGAGCCTGGCCCAGGCTGCCCAGAGCGGGTGTGGAGTCTCCTTCTCTGAGCCATTCAAACCCCCTGGACCCACCTGTGTGATCTGCTCTGTGACCCTGCGTGAGCAGGGCTGGGCTGGGGATCTGCAGAGCTCCTGCAACCCAACCAGCCTGGGAGTCTGTGTAACCTCTGGTTTAACTTGTTGTAACCTGGCAAATGGAGCAGCTGTGCCTGCCTGGAGTGAGCCAGGGCAGGAAAGACCGTTCTGAGCCGTGTCTCTCTCTAGTGATGGGGCTGATCAGTGCAGCACCACAGCCCCATCCTGCCTCCATGGAGTTTGTAGCATGGAGGGTGTTGGTCTCTTCTCTGAAGTAACAAGTGATAGAATGAAAGGAAACGGCCTCAAGTTGCGCCAGGGGAGTTTGAGTTTGGATGTGGGGAACAATTTCTTCCCCAAAGGGCTGTGGGGCATTGGAACAGGCTGCCCAGGGCAGTGCTGGAGTCACCATCCCTGGAGGGCTGGACAGACGGACATGAGGTTCTCAGGACATGGGGCAGTGCCAGGGGTGGGGGATTGGGTGGACTCCATGATTTTGAGGGTCTTTTCCAACCAAAATGATTCTATGAAGGAACCAGGTCGTAATCAATGCTGTGTGGAGCCATAGCCCATTGTGACAGGGATGTTTCCAGTCGTAACAGTTTGCTTCTTTGATGAAAATAAAATTGAGAAGACTAAGGTGAGAAATATATTCAGGCAGAAATATGTGTAAATCAGAGGGGAGTGTCTGTCTGGCATAGATAGTTTTAATTTCTTAGAAGGAGTAAATTGGTTGAGACTGCTTGCCTTCGGGTTTGTACAATGTGTGTTCTGTGGAGACTGCCAGCCTTTAAAATGTCCCGTGCACCCAGGTGTGGGAATTACTGATATAAAAGTATTTTTTCTTTCCATTGCGGTAGTGGGTAAAATCCTGATCCTGCCGTGGCTGTGTTCCCCGCTCACTCAGCTGGACTCTTTTATAGCCCCGTGACCTATGTCAGCTGGACTGATCTAAGGAAATATTCCATGGGAATAATCCTGGGTATTAGGTGCACAAGGGGCTTCTAATTTCTTCCTCCTACTCCAGCACTGCTGAGCGGAAGAACCTATTTGGTGCTAACTCGCCGCTCTCTTTTCATAGCAGAACCTCAGGCCTGGCTGTGGGATGCTCTCAACATGAAATCACTCAGTTTTTACAGGTTTAAAAGCCAGGTGACCACAGGGATTTCATGTTACCGTCTTTCCCAGCACGACTGGTGAGGAGGTATTTTTATCTCCTCTGACATGCCTGTTGTCACAGCAGTCTGGTTTTCTGTGTTCTTTTGCAGCCCAAAGGTACATCTCACTGCTTCTGGTGGGCCTGGAGTGAGCTGGATGGACACTTGGAGGAAGCAGCCTGAGCTGGTGAGACGACACTGAGCAATCCCTGGGAGTGAGTAAAGGAAACGGTGCAGGCAGCTGAAACACCAAATGTGGGGATCAGGTTTTTTAGGTGAGTGCCTCAAACACACACCCACCAAATACAAGATGAGCTTCAAAGTTGCATTTCAGTTTCAAGTCCCTTTTTCAGGAGGCCGGTTTCTGATTCCATGGAGGGGAGGGTTAGCTGTGTGTGCATTGCCTTTGGGGTGATGGGAGGGATCTCACACATGACACCTCCAAGAGACTATTTTCTGTTCCCTTTCTTCCTCTCTGTCCCCCTGCCCAGCAGCCTTTTTGTCTGTCTCCGGTAACATGAATGCAGCGAGCTCAGTTATCTTTTGGATGTCATTCCGTTAAAGCCTGGAAGAGATGGAGAAAGAGGGAGTTTGGCTGGAGAGAGCAGAATTTGCTGCTTTATTTCTCCCTGCCTGTTGCTCAGCCTTGTCCTCATTTGTAGGTGCATGACTGTACAGATCCCACAGACGTGGTTGTGTTTCCTGTATTTCTCAGTGTACTGAATACAGGTCTGTTTGAAAATCTAATGCCACTAGTAAGTCCTGAACCCTTGCCTGGAGTTCTGGGTAAACTGGGTTGATGTTATCTGCTGAAACTGGCCTGCAGAGGTCTGTGACCAGCACAGTGCTCTGGCAAGAGGCTTCTTTGTACTTTGGGTAGCGCAGGATTAGCGATGACTATGTGGGGCTGTTGGTTCCCAATTTCTACCTTACACTTTGGCAGGAAGTGACAGAGGAGCCTCGGAGAAGCTTCCAGAGGCAGCGTCCTGGGAACTGAGGCCAAACACATTTCATCTGGCATGGAGAGAGAAGAAATCAGAGATCAGTGTAGGAAACAAAGAAAAATATGTAAAAGAGAAGCAATGCATCAGACATTGGCATTAACGCCCTGAGCTCTCCTCTTACTGATGTAATTAGTCCTTACTCATGTTTATGGACATGAAGGACAGGTGGCATTTTTGTGAACATGACCAGCGGCCGAGGACACACAAGAACAGCTTGTCCTTGTTCTTTCTGGAAATGGGTGTTAGCGGCTGCACTGTAAACCTTTTTCCGGCACAAGGATGGGGTCACATCAGCTGGCAGATATTTGAAGGGCAATTTATTTTGAATGGTAAACAAACAGATTGACTTGTAAATACCCTGGAGATACATCTTACCAATATAAAAGGTGGCCTGTAATTCGGAGAGAAGGCATTGCATTCTTCAGTTCTGTCAAAATGATCTGGTCTTTGTGTTAAGCTTGAAATGAAATTTGCTTGCAACATGATTTTGGGATTGTAAACCGGTGAGAGGACACAAGGGCGCTTGGGCACTGGGGGCCGACCTTCTTGAGCTGTGTGGGGTGGTTGGTTAGATCAAGGAATAGCAAATCTTCTCTCTTTTGCTGTCAGCTCTTTTAACTCCAAGGAAGTGGCTTCTGGTGATGTGCCTCAGTTTCCTCCATCAGACGGTGTGTGGTGGTTCTGTGATAGCGACTGAAGAACTCGTGAGGGTCACAAGAACTGCTTGTGAGGATGGGTTAAGATCTCCACATGAAAAACCTGATGATCTTCAAAAGATGCGTAGAAGCCTTGTAGAGATTTCAGAGTGTATGTTAATGAACAAATGTGGTCAGTCACAGGCAGGAGCAGCTGGTGTGGGGGGGGATGGACAGAAGATGTGATTTTCCCAGCATGCTGGATGATGGTAACTGGGGAGATACGGTGTCAGTGTGTGCTGGACACTGATAACTGGGGAGATATAGTGTCAGTGTGTCCTTTGGTCGTGCACAGACAGGCTGGCGTTGTGAAGGATGTGAGCTGTAGAGACCAGCCATTGATGTAACAGCCACAAAAGGATAAATCTGGCCTGTGGGATTCAGTGTTGGGTGTCCAGGCCCAGGGCTGTGCATCAATCGCTTGCTTACACCTTGGAGGGTGATGGTGAGGAGGCTCCCGTTGCAGTGGGGTGGCTGGGGCAGCAAACAACCCAGACATGGTTTGTGTCCCAAAGGGCTTGGCTTGTTGTGTTTAACCTTTTCATAGGCTGCTTCTGCCCCTAGATTGAAAACCATTTCCAGACTAAATATTGACAGTTTACAAACAGGACAGTCTGAGTTCACCCAGGCCTCTGAAGACTAGAAAAGAGCTGCTCCCCCCAGGGCAGTGCTCTGGCCACTGCTCCACACTGCTCCCCTCTGCTTCAGCTCGCTGTGCTTTCCCAAGCAAAGAACAGAGGCTTTCTCAGAGGGAAAAGGGAATTCTCTGTGGCCAGAAGCATTTTTCAGGAGCTGATGCTCCATCCTAGAGCCTGTGTGGTGATGCAGCCCTGCTGTGAACCACACAGGAGCCTGAGAAGTGGCCTTGGCTGCTGGAGCTGCCGTCTGAAGGGGTAGGAGAACATGCTCGTATGGAGTTGGGGCAGATGGAGACCTTGCAGGGCCGGACACGTCGCTGGGTTTCATCTTCTGTGACACCAGGTAGAGCAGCGCCCGCAGGGACAGCGCTTACAGCACATTTGGGTGTATCTATGGTTATGAAGCATCAGTGACGCCCTTCCTGCTGTCCTGACGCTGATGTGCGTGCGATGCGGGGGAAGAAGGGAAGGAATGACATCAGGATTCATGTGGTAGATGACGTGGATAGGACTGCAGCCTCTGGGGACCGTCCTCTGCTGTTTGGTTGCGTTGTGCCCATCTCTGCACTGCACGAGCTTCCCTGTAAGTCTCCTCCTGACTTGGCAGAAGAACCCTGAAGTTGGCGTTCTTTTCTGTGACACCTGGTTCAGCCATAAAGAAGTTTCTCCAAGGTTTTCGATGGTATGGCATGAAACCTTTAAGCTTAAGTGTGCTATTGGCACCAGACCTGCTGTGGCTCAGTTTTACCTTCTAAGGCCACTTTCCTGCTGGGCCACAGTCATCCCAGCCCACCTCAGGCTGTGAACTTGGTCAGCTAAGAGCTATTGAGCTGGGCTGATGGTTAGGGACCACTCCTTCTGCTTCGAAGCGGGGAAAATACTTCAGGTGAGACCAAAGAAATCCTTCCTGCTGGAGATCACTGCTTTGGGAGCGGTTTAAAGCCAAATCCCCAGGGTTTGGAAGGGTTGCTTGGTGCTGGTTTAGGAGCAGTGGTATTGAACCAGGTATCTCAGCCATCTTCCAACTTACACAGCTGGGGTTTTGTCTCCTTAAAAAATCCTAAGTCTGGGATTTGTTCCTTCCTGACCTGACCTGCTGAGCTGGTGCTAAACAGCTGCTGTCGTTTGGAAAGGGTGAAGTGATTTCTGTGAACAAATGATTTGGTTGCATTTGGAGGAGATGGTTTTCAGTGTATGCTCAGTCTCCCTGGCAAAGAGGAGAATGCAAAAATGTTACTAAGTGAGCAAGTTACCTCAGTACAGCCCAAGTGTTGCGGCTTCTCAACTGTTAATTTGGGAGTCCTCAGATGGGCCATTCATATGTATCTATCAATGCAGGTGGGAGTTTTGCCTCTTCCTGAGCCTCAAGGAGGTGAGAAATAGAGGTTTCAGCTATAGTAGCGTGTCATCTTCTGTGTGGATCAGCATCAGAGAGGGCTGTCTGCTTGGAAAAGGGACAGGGAGTGATCATAGGCCTTTTATTTCTATATCATTTGGGGGAAATGAAACATAAGCCAGAAAAGCAACCAGTGATGTGCAGGTGGGAAGCTCCTGAAGACTTGTGGTGTTACGCTGATCACTTTAATACAAGTACATAGATACATTTATGTTGATTTCCATCAGAATCTGGGCAAATAGCTCACTTCTCTCCCTGTGGAACAGTGATGTGTAGGGCAAGGAACAAGAGCTGTGCTCGTGTACAAGGATTCACTGCCTGGTTTTCTTCGTAGGTCCATCTGTCTGTGTCTTAGGAATCTCCTGAACCATAGACTGTGGGCTTGTTAGTATTTAATTGCTGCTTGATGAACTTTCCTCAGAGAGCAGGAGTGCAGGCCCACTCCACTGCTATCTCTGCAGCTTTAGTTATCAGCTCTCATGGAGTACATATATTTATGATCAATTATAGTGACATATTACAGACACACGATGCCATCGGCAGTCACCCCAGCTGTGCTGAAGTGAACCCAAACTGTTGTATTTCCAGCTGGGGGACTCATGTGGTGTGGGATTTCCTTGTACGTGATCTTTTCGGGTCAGACTTGCTCCCCAGAAGGCAGTGACGCTTTTGTTAGAAAATACTTCATCCCGTCTAAATTAGTCTTTTTGTTGCTAATCTCGGAGGTAACAAGATAGCGGTGTGGCAGGCAGCGCTCTCATCGCACATGTAGGTTGTCTTAAAAATAGATTTTAAAAAATAATTTCTTGGCCCTTTTAAAACCATCCTGGACCTTTGTCAAGAGAACTCCATGCTTTTCCTCCCCCAGCAATTCCTGCTTGCCTTACATCTTTTTGGTTAGCCCCGCTTGCTGCCATAGATGTTATTTCTCATATTATATTTCACCTTCTCCCTCTCCACGTCCTGCTGCAGGACAATCCCTTGTCCCGCTCTCAGCAGGACGGGAGGGATAATGTTGCTGACAGAAGACTCTACGAGGCAATTAACAGCCTTTACCAGCAAGTAGACGCTGATTGGAAAGCAGGTTATTCTGTACTTGTCAAAGATCCATTTGGAACTTGTTGAAGAGCCTTCTGCTTGGAAGGGAAGACAAAAGAGGGCCTGGGCCAAGAAGCTGCTTTGCACCACTGCCGCAGTGGCTTTCTGCTTCATCAGGACATTTTCGAGTGGTATTTTTTTGACAGGAGCGGCCTGTGAAAATGTGACACAGAACCGGTTAATGCTCCCACATCACTGAGAGCTGTGCTGGATTGTTCTGGGCTCCTGGCTCTATGACAAATGGTTCTGTGAGCAGTAGGAGTGAGCCAAAAATCATGTTTCCCTCCCCTGCTCTTCTGGGCTCAGTGTGTAACGCAGAGCAAGATCCGGCCTCTGGCTGTAGGAGTAAAGAATGTCTGTACAGGGAGGTACTTGCTTTTGTCTGTGATCTGCACTTCTGGGACCTACAAACCCTTGTACAGTGACAGGACTGGGGCTGCTGGGTCAGAATGTGTTTGGCACAACACTGGAAGATACTGGTAGCTTACTGGAAGGTGCTGGTAGGTAGGTGGTGGTATCCTGCTTCCAGACTCTGATACCCAACGATAGGATGAGGGGTGATGGACACAGACTGAAACACAGGAGGCTCCATCTGAACATGAGCAGAAACTTCTTTGCTGGGAGGTGCCAGAGCCTGGCCCAGGCTGCCCAGAGCAGGTGTGGAGTCTCCTTCTCTGAGCCATTCAAACCCCCTGGGCCCACCTGTGTGATCTGCTCTGTGACCCTGCGTGAGCAGGGCTGGGCTGGGGATCTGCAGAGCTCCTGCAACCCAACCAGCCTGGGATTCTGTGACACCAAGGTCCGTAAGCGCTGCACTGGGGCTCCTGCTCATCTCTTGAACCCCCACTTGCTGTGGGGGTGTGGGGTCCCTGCTGTAGTGATGCTCCAGCAGGGACCTGCACTCCTGAGGTGACAGGAGAGCTGGAGAAACACCCAGAACCATCCTGCTCCAGAGGGACCTCTGGACTGATCAGTGATCCACCAGATCACCCCAGCCTTGCAGGGTCAGGCCTCTGCTGCCTAGTGCCGTGGTGTTTACTCCCCACCGCCTCCTTCCCAAGGTATGTCTGAGCTGCACACATATCTCGTGGGTGGCCGTGTACATCCCCTGCTCCTCTCCCAGTTGGCCCTATTTATAGTTTTCAAATGTTGGCAGGTAGGGGAAGTGAGACATTTGAAGAATGAGGGACTGTCACCGAGAAGGCAGGGATATTTATCTGAGCTGATGAAACTTCTTGTCATTGCACAGTATTAGGAGCTCTGCACATGTGTTGTGGGTCATCATTTCCAGGGCGCTGGTGGGTTTGTTATTTAGGACAGAGCAAACAAAACATTGTTAGAGTGGGAAGAGGGATTTCTACCTGAATAAATTATAGCCAGTTATCACCACCTGAGGGCTAAGATAACATCTCTCCCTTTATATTTCAACAGCCTGATCTCCCAGAGCAGTATCGTGTGTCTCTTCTATGCACACAGCACAAGCTGAGGGAAGGCTGAAACCTCTCCCTGGTGATTTAAAGCGTTTCCATTATTGCCCCCATTCCTTCTTTTGTTTTATCTACATCTAGCTCTAGCCTGCCAAAAATACCATAGCAGGTACAGCTCTAGAAAAGTTTGGGCTTGGACTAGAGACTTCTGAAGTCCCTTCCCTTCTGTGATTGTGTTTTATGACATGATTCGAAGCATTGCACAGAGATCAGCACAGCATCACTCTGTAGATGTCTTTCCCGGAAAGGATTTATTCCAAACCCATAGCAACTGATAATTAAATGTCCCTGCAGCTTCATCTCCTGTTTGCCCAAAAGCAATTTAACACCAGGCAGGTAATTGTAAGGCAGCTACAAAACCCTTGAACACTCACAACCTGCAGTCGAAGTGTCCCCAAGTGGTGCTACCACTGATCCCTGGGCCACCTCCATCACAGCTACCAACAACATTCATCTCCTGCTACTGGCTGAACATGTTCTGGGGCTCCTCAAGACGCAGGAGGCATCTACCACAATTTAGAGAGCCAGGGCTGGAGCAACAAGGCAGCTGGAAAAGAAAGGGGCTTTGTTTTGTTGCTTTTTCTTCTCCTTTGACAAATATTTTGGTGCAGGTGCTGAATGCCTTTAAGTTCACATAAATTTGTCTGTGTGTGCCATTTCTTCCAAAGTCAGTCCCTTTTTGGGGGTCCTTAGGTCTCTCTTCAAGGCTGAAGAGCTAGATTCTGTGTGTGTGCAGCTCTGTTCTGAGAAATGAGTTTATTCACCCTCCTCAAAGGGCTGGTGAAATACCTCGGTGCCGGTCACTTGTCTGAGCGTGACAAGGAGCCTGTTGATAAGATGTTAATGGCAGGACTGGTTTGTGCTCTGAAGAGGCCAGAGAAACACAGCACCAGATCAAAACAGAGATCCATGTGCTGCAAAATCTCGTCTCTCCCAGTACCCAGAGTGGTGGCCATCGCTCTTCACACTCCTGGAGCGGAGGCTGCTCTGACCTCTGAGCTCTTGGGTAAGTCCTGCATGGCAGTGGTCACAGTCCTTTGGAGATCCTGTTCAGGTCACCCTCTGTGTCACCCAAACAGGCTGCCAGAGCTACAGTATGAAGGTGGAGCTGCAGCAGGGAAGGTGGGTTTGTGCTTCCCCTGAGACCTTTATTTCCAAGTGTGATAAAGCTGAAAGCTCAGATGGGGTCTCAGAGTTGGGCGGTGGATGGCTGCGGTAGAAGCCATCTTCATAAAGTTAACAGAGCTTATGCTATCTGGTGTTGAGGGAACAGTATACACCTCGTGTTTTATTCTGAATCAGCATTTCAGAAAATCAGTCTCTCTTCTTTGTGTGCTAGTTCAGGCGCTGGCAGCTGAGCCTGCGGAGACAGAGGTTGGTGCTTCAGCCAGGCTCAGCTTTCCTTGTGCAAATGTTGGGCTGCAACGGTGGTGATGGGCAGCAAAGCATAAAGGGCCTTGAGGAAGGAGAGGAAACAGCTTCAAGTTGCGCCAGGGGAGGTTGAGGTTGGATGTGGGGAACAATTTCTTCCCCAAAGGGCTGTGGGGCATTGGAACAGGCTGCCCAGGGCAGTGCTGGAGTCACCATCCCTGGAGGGTTGGACAGACGGACATGAGGTTGTCAGGACATGGGGCAGTGCCAGGGGTGGGGGAGCATTTGGACTTGATCTTGAGGGTCTTTTCCAACCAAAATGATTCCAAGCAGAGGGGAGAGCGGGTGTGAGCCCCTTCTCCGCAGCCTCCTCACAGCGCTAAGGTGTTTATCCTAATGACAAGTGCTGTGCTCCTTTCATAACTGCTGCATTAGCAGAGGATCAAGTGGCACTTAATGGGAGCAGTCCCCTCATGAGGTGTGATTGAAAAGGTCACCGAGGTGGAAGGGAAAATATTTGCAGCAGGCTGACATAAGCCTTGGCTTCTGATTGACAACAGGTGGATATTTTATGGGCTGTTCCCCCCCGTCCAGCATTTTTGCTGCCCTCCCCTCCTGCCGTGTGTTGTTGGCTCGATGTTTTGCGGCGGCGCCGTGGGGCATCTGCTGAGCTCGGTGGGTGGCAGACGGGGGGACATGGCCCGGCCGCAGAATTCAGGGAAAAGGTGATTTGAGGCCAAGTGTGGGCTTCTGAATTTGGGAAAGAGAGGGAGTCAGGAGAGGTGTCAACAAAGCTTTCGTGTGAAACTGCCCCAAGCTGAATTGATAGGTTGGCCATGGCTGGACTCTTCACTTTAACGATACAATAAATAGCCTTATTCCTCAAGGCTTCTGAGTTTGCTGGGTTTTGTCTCCCTTCTGCTGGCCCTGCGGTGGGTTTGCTGAAATGCCGTTGCTGGAGCGCAGCCAGCCTGTGTTGGGAATGGCTTTAAGCTGAAAGAGATTAGATTTAGATTAGATAGAAGGAAGAAATTCTTCCCCATGAGGGTGGTGAGGCCCTGAGACAGGTTGTCCAGAGAAGCTGTGGATGCCCCATCCCTGGGAGCGCTCAAGGCCAGGTTGGATGGGGCTTTGAGCAGCCTGCGCTGGTGGAAGGTGCCCCTGCCCATGGCAGGGGGGTTGGAATTAGATCACCTTTAGGGTCCCTTCCATCCCAAACCATTCTATAATTCTGTGAGCACCCCCAGTTTGTCCAAGCCAGCTGAAATCTTACTACTGCCCCTGGCAAGCCTGTCCCTGCAGTCACGGACATGTATTGATTACTTTGCATGTCTTCTCACCCTACTCTCTTGCTGCTTTTGGTGTCCCATCTGTCTTATATGGTTTCATTTGGGAGAACGCAGGGTATTCAATCCAGGCCAAGTTGCTGATGACAAGCTAATTAAAGATCGAGCAAGAGAGGAGTAGCCTAATGAGAGAGGAGTGGGAGGAAGGGAAGGTTGCCAGGGCTGTGCTGTGACACGCTTGCTTAGTGGAGCTAATTGTGTGTTGTAATTGATGGTTCAAGGGATCTATTCACCGCACAGACCGTAGGGCAGAGTAACAGAGGCCTCTTTGGATGGCGTGTTCCCAACAGCTGCGATGGCGTCACAGCTCCCCAGGTCCAGATCTTCCTTTATGGTGCAAGTAAATAGTTTTAACATGGAGTTGCACTGTCTTACGCAGTTTTAGTAGGTGATGATAAGTGTCCGGATGGACACTGGTGGGAAGTGGTGTCCCTCAGGGGTCCGTATTGGGACCAGTACTGTTTAGCATCTTCATCAGTGACATAGACAGTGGGATCGAGTGCACCCTCAGCAAGTTGACACCAGACTCAGTGGTGCAGGTGACACACCTGAGGGACAGGATGCCATCCAGAGGGACCTGGACAGCCTCATGAGGTTCAACAAGGCCAAGGTCCTGCACCTGCGTTGGAGCAGCCCTGGTATCAGTCCAGGCTGGGGATGGAGGGATGGGGAGCAGCCCTGCGGAGAAGGACTCGGGGTGCTGGGGATGGGAGACTGGACGTGACCCGGCCATGTGTGCTCACAGCCCAGATCAGTCGTATCTTGGGCTGCATCCCCAGCCCCATGGGCAGCAGGTTTGGGGGGATTCTGCCCCTCTGCTCCGCTCTGGTGAGACCCCCCTGCAGTGCTGGGTCCTCAGCACAGGACACACATGGAGCTGCTGGAGAGGGGCCAGAGGAGCCACAGGAATGATCCGAGGCTGGAGCAGCTCTGCTGGGGACAGGCTGAGAGAGTTGGGGTGTTCAGCTGGAGAAGAGAAGCTCTGGGGAGACCTTATTGCAGCATTTCAGTGCTTAAAAGGGGCCCATAAGAAAGATGGGGACAGACTTTTGAGCAGGGGCTGTTGCCATAGGACAAGGGGTGATGGTTTTAAACTAAAGGAGGGAGATTCAGGCCGGCCATGAGGAAGAAATTGTTGGCCCTGAGGGTGGTGAGAGCCTGGCCCAGGTTGGGCAGAGAGGTGGTGGATGAACCATCCCTGGAGACATCCCAGGCCAGGCTGGACGGGGCTCTGAGCAACCTGAGCTGGTGAAGATGTCCCTGTCATGGCAGGGGTGGCACTGGGGGAGCTGGGAAGGTCCCTTCAACCCAAATCATTCTATGATGCTCTGATCTGGAAAGTATGCTGTAGCCATGTCAGTGGACACAAAAAGCCTAAAGCAGGAATGGCATCTTCTCAGGACCAACAGTGGTCACGCTGAAGGTCTCGTACGACCCAGCAGCCCTGGTCACAAGCCAGGTCACCTCCCTGCGGTGCAGGTCACCGTGAAAGGGGTGGGTGCTGGCGCTGGCTGCAGTTGCTGCTCTGCCGGATCATTTCACCGGGCACGTGTGTGCTGGGAGCTCACGAGGTAATGGGTTTGGCTCAGCCCATGCTCACAGGGTGGCAATGGCCACCGGCCAGGTGACAGCGGCTTCTGGCCATGGGGCTGCTGACCCGGCTGCACAGCAGGACACGGCTCTCAGCACCCACCCTGCGGCTGCTTGTCTTGCTTCATCCAAATCAGTTAAAGCAAGACACATCTCCACCTCTGAGGGATGCTGGAGGGCGAGGAAAAGCTGGTTTATTATTTTGAGTAGATTTTAATTTGATTTTGCTTCCTTGCTACTGTTTCCATGATGAATTTGCATTCGGAATCAAAAATTCCTTTGATTCACAAGCAAATTAGTCAGCACATCTCACCAAACATGGAGAAATGAAACAGAGAGCCCGTGGCTGCTCTGTAGCTCTGAAAGGGACTGTGGACTGGAGAATGGTCTTGTCAGGTCTTGTGTCTTTTGTCCTGAAGTCTGGAGGAAGATTTTTCTAGTAGTTGCCTCAGGAATGGTCATTTCTCAGGTTCAACAAATCACTCAATGGCTCTGTGTTTCTCGCCTCCTTAGGAAAGAGTCTGGGGGTTCATGGCCCAGCAAAACGTTCCTAACCAAACGGCGTGGCACGAGTCCTGTTGTTGTCGTCGCAGTCGTGTTTGGCACAGCCCCTGCCAGCAGATCTATTTGCAGGGAGGTCCTGCCCTTGAAGCCGAGCGCCCGGAGGTGTCAGCGGCTGCACGTGGCCGCGTTCGCACTGTGCTCCCCGCAGCCGCCGCCTCTCCTCGCAGCTTCTAAAATTCCCATCGCCAGGGGGGTTATTTCCTTATTATTGACACCTGTTTGGGCAGGCAGATGCGCTCACCGCTTGCAGAGCCGCTGGGACTGAAAGCTTTTATGCAGAACTATATCAAGAGGTGTTAAAGCTGGCCCGCCTGTAATTTATAGTCGGCAGCAGTGGCTTCGGCCCACTATACACAGCGTGCTGGAGCATTAGCTCTGCTGTCAGCTCAATTGTCAGCCGGATGCCGAAGGAGGTGGAGTGGATTCTCTTTGGATCACAGCTTTCCGCATTCTTGGTCACAAGTCAGCGGGGTCGTGAACCCTAAGACAACTGTTGTGATTCTCGGGCTCTGAAGAGCTCTGTAGGCCGCGATAAAATGCTCTCACGCAGACACAAGTACACACACACACACGTACAGGCGAAATCATAGAATCAGAGAATCCCAGGTTGGAAAGGACCTCAAGATCATCTGGTCCAACCTTTCTTGGCAAAAGCCCAGTCTAGACAAGCTGGCCTGGCAGCCTGACCAGCTGAATCTGGAACGTGTCTGATGTTGGGGGATCCACCACTTCCCTGGGGAGATTATCCCCATGGCTGGTTGTTCTCATCGTGATAAACGTCCCTCTTGGGTCCAACCGTCATCTCCCCAGGAGTCATTTGTACCCGTTGCCCCTCATCTTTTCCATGTGTCTCCTTTTCTTCTAGTCTAGACCTTTCCAGTCAGAAATTTGGATCCTAAGCCATTACTATTAAGTTCACTTTGTTTTAGAAAGTTTAGAAGCAGTGTCAGCTGTAACAACTCAATTCAGAATGTCCAGCTGGCAGAGGAGAAGGCAGTCACACAAAAGTGCTATTTCTGTCTGGGTGAAATATCAGTCTGTGATTTCTACCTAAAGGATCTGGAGTTCTTGCTTGCAGGTAAAAATTGGGCCTTGTGTTCTAAAGGCTCCACTGTCAGGGACATGGGTAGCGCTTAAAGCTTGTGTAATGCTGCCTCGTTAGCTCAAATGACTCTGTCTTACCTAAAGCTTTCTTCATTGCTGGCCCCTCGCATGGGTGCCCTATCATGCAGTGCACAAAGTTCACTGTAGTTTGGCTATGGAAAGAGAATGCCCAAGGGTAGGGACAGCAAATTGCCAAAATAACTGTGCAGCAAGTCACTCCCAACTGGCATTTACTGCGGCCAAGAGTTCCCGAGTTCAGTGTCTCCTGGCCATTTGTCCTCCCAGACTTCGTTCCTGACCTTCGGAAAGTCCTCTTAAGTTGAGTGGCAGAAGGTTGTGTCATAGAGTTCCTATTGTAAGATAAGTAAATCTGTGTTAGCACCTTATTATTCCAGCTAGGAGGCTGTGTTAGCCAGATGTGATGGTTGAAAGTCTCCCGATGTTCCTCTTTATGGTCACTTATTTCCGTTTTTCTTTCTGTCACCTTGTCCTCCCTTTTGGTATTTGCCTTTGTAAGATATTTAATATCTTTACCCCCATCTCTCCTTTGAGCTGAAGCTGAACAAACTAAGCTTATTCATTGTTTTTTAATACAACTTGCCCTCCGCTGCCCTGAGCAGCCCATCTCTGTACATCTTCCCACTCGAGCAAATCGTTCTTGAATATGGACAAACAGCAGCGTTTCCCATATTCTGATGGAGACCCCAAAAGCTGAGCTCAAAACCTGGCACAGATATTTTTCTAAGAGCAATACTTTATCAGCTGATGCTGGAATTGCACTCGGAGTTTTCCTTCCGCTGCTCTCAGTAATTTCTGTTTCTCAATCCTTGCTCTTGGGTCATCTTTGTCCTCATCACTATCCCCATCGTTATTATTTAAAACTGAGGCCCTTCACCACATTCTCCTCCTTTTAACACTGCAGAGTGAACCCTTTTCATCTTTTTTTTTTTGTCTAGATTTTTTCACTGTTGATTTTAAATAATTAGTATAATCCTATGTAGGTTGGTATTTGTCAGTCCCTACTTGATCACAACACATCTTGATTTTGAAAATGTACCAGGTTGGAAAAACCTAGTGAAACATCCCTTCTCAAACTCATCAGGAAAAGAGACTGATGGAATCTGCAGGTGTGGAAAAGGAGCCAAAGGAGAACACAAGGAGATTAAGGTCATAGCAGAAAAAAACCCCAAATATTTTATGTATGTGTTGGATGTGGAGATCCCTACGCTTGAGTCTCTAATTTGTGAGTGATTTTGAGGACCAGACAGCTGAAAATCTACCCCAGCATAGGGTTGAAATAGCTGAACTGCTATTTTACATTTCAGATTGACTTTGTACCGTGACAAAGACTTGAGCATGGGAGTCAGGGCTGAGTGTAGCAATGGCCATAAGGGTGTTTTCATACCACGCGTGCAAGGTCGAAGGAACCTGATCACCCAAGGTCTATTCTTTACCGCGGACGAATGAAAACAACTTGTCTCCTCTCTGAGCATGCACGGATTGACTCCTTTAATAAGCTAGGGCTTCCCAGTTATTAATAATCACTGATATCAGGCTGCAGCGTGTCAGCAATTATTCACAGAGCCTTAATGACAGAATTCATAGCGAGCAAAACCATTAGAAGAGGAATGCTGCCAGGAATCCTAAATCCCTGACTCTGGCATGCTGAGCTTTGGAAGCTTCCACCCCAACCTGCCTTACAGGGGATGGTTTGTCAAGATGGTTTTCAACCCTCAGAAATGCCCTTTTCTGCAGTGTTTGCCCTTCTTTCTTCACGGCCGTGCCTTGGTGTCAGGCACTGTCACTCCGCCTTCATATTCATCTCTGTGTTATTCTTGTTTGCTGCCTCCTTTTAGCCCTTTCCACATTTTTAACAAAGCAAGTTCCTTTAGTTTTTCCCTAGTACTTGTACACAGAAGCTTCATTTGACCATCTCGTATTTACTGGTTAACATTAGCACCGCCATTCTTCTTGCTCTAATGACTGTTCTGACAAATTTGATGAACTTCAGCTTTATTTTTCCTCCTTCTCCATCCTTTTGCCCACTGATGCCTTTATCCTTTTTTTTGGCTAGACTTCCCATATTCCAAGTCAGACCTCGCTCTCAAAGAATGACCCATTTTGAGAGTGGATTCCTTTTCAAAACAAGATCGGGTTGATTAGGACATTATCCAGGAAAGTTTTTCATCTCTCCAGGGATGGAGATACGAACTCTCTGGGCTGTTGTGCCACTGCTTGACCACACTCACATCTTGCTGATGCTGCTTGGGGTGCTGTTGGGTCTTGCACCTGAGTCTTGTGTGTGTGCCATGATCTGGCATCTCTGGAAACAATGGTTAGGACAATGTGACATGGCAAATAATACATCCTTTTTTAATAAATACAGCAGAGCACTGCAGACCCCACAGCTTTCCTGCCACCTTCTGACCAGCTCGCTGTGACTGGTTGGACCTGGAGATGGTTTTTCCTGATGTGACGTGTAGCTGAACGTTAAAGAACATTTCCTGGATGAAACACTTAAGGAACTGCTGTAACTACTTGTGTTTGAAAGAAGCCTCAGTTCATTGAGACTTGTAAAGGTAAAATGGGACCATCCTTCTCCTTTCACCCTCTGGCTGAGCTCAGAAATCAGCTGACATAGTTAAGCTGACAGTCATTAGATTTATATGCCCTTTGCTTCTGGCATTCTGTCCTGTCTGATCTGGCAGTTTGGGTCTCTTGACCTTTGTGGCATGTGGCAAGGCCAGTGTATCTTGGCTTCTGCCTCAGACGGCTGTGGCTTGTTGTTTAAGGAAGTTTATTTCTCAAGGATACGGTCATAAGTCAGCAATGCGCATGTTCTATTTTTGCAGGCATACCTAGAGAGCCAGGAAGGAGGCCAAAACTCTTCCAGAGAAGACAAACTGCACATCTCAGTGCTCTTATCAATGAGGTGTAAGTTCATCAGCTACAAAGAAGATACAAATTGTACAACAGGCTGAATAAAGAGAGGACAGGGAAAAGAAAGGCGCTTAGAGTCTGAGACAGCCACTTAGAAGATGATGAATAGATAGGAAAATACTACACCAGGGAGAAAAAGCTGAGTTTTTAGTGTAAGTGTATGGGACAGAGAACTAAAATTATCATTTAAAAGATGGGTGTGGAGTCTTAATAAACACAAAGCCCAGAAATTTTGTCTTCATGGGTTTACAGAAAGTGAGCAACAACAGTTAATGGTTTATTTGATTGCTCCCTGCTTTTTAGAGCCCTGTAGAGTTTTGCTGTCTGTCTCCCTGGGTTACTGGGACTCTTGTTCTCTGTGCTACACTGACCCTCTGGCATCAGCCGCCTCCCGCTCTGCCGCTTTGGGGTGGAACCCAAGCTCCTTGATATTGCCATGAAAGGAAGGGTAAGGATGGCCAAGAGCATCTCACCACTGTGTTCCAGCTCCCAGCGAGGGCTGGGAAATTGTCAGCATGACCCAGCTGGCCCTGAGGAACCAGAACTGTAGTGGCGGTGTAGGAATGCGGGCCAGCCCTCTCGGACGATAAACAAGTGAGGTTTCTCTGCTTCTCTCCTCTGTGGGTTGCATAGACCACTCTGCCCCTGTATGGTCATTGCGGGAGGAATAAAACCTAAATCCTGGTTACAACCCCTCCAAAGTAGCCACGGTCACTGGGTGAAAAGAGAGGAGTTGGTGGGGAGCGTAAAATGAGATCTGCTTGGCTGAAAAGCACATGAATGGCTGCGAAGATGAGCCATTCACTGTCATGGTCCTGCGCTGGAACCTCTGGGGCTCTCAGTCAGTCAGTCAAAGAGATTGACGAGGACATGCTGCACATCGTGAAGGCCCAAACCACAAGCAATTTGCTTGCCGTTCAGATTGCTTCAGAGCAACAGACCAGCTCCAAACGCAGGGTTAATCAGGGCCTTCGCGTGGGTCTTGTTTCCTCCTGCTCAGCTCCTGGCACTGGTATTGTCTGCCCCAGCCACCCTTCCCAGAAGCCCATCCTGCCTCATCCATCACTCGTGGTGATACAGGATCCGTCTCCGACACCCACTCCTCCTTCCCTCCCTTCTCCAAGTCTGGCCGTGACGTACCAGCACCCCTGACATTCTCCTGCCCGTTTCAGTGATGCCTCTACCCATCCATCTGCCTTGAAAAGTGACCTGCTCACTATGTCCCCCCAGCGCTCCAGCAGACAGGAGCCGGCCTGTCTGCCCGGCCGCGAGCAGGCGGAACGTGCTCAGGGGTGGAAAATACAGAGCGCGGGTGACTGCGTGTCACCGCAGGCGATACATAAAAAGTAATTCCTGGAGACTTGTCAGAGACCAAGTTGTAAACTGGGCTGCAAGATACAGTATCAATCATCCAGTTCCTATTCAGAGGCTCTGCCTTTCCCGGGGAAAGTTAGCTGTGTTGTAGGGAGTAACGTTGCAACAGGTGACACAACTCCGTGTGAGACCTTAAAGTGGAGAAAGGTGATTTTATTTTGAAACAAAATGTTTTCATTCCCTCAGGTACATCTATTCACATACCCACAAGGACCAAGATAATTACGTCCCAGCGGTCTTCCCAGCACGTGGGCACTGAGACAAGTGCATCCAGATGATCCCAGTGACTTCAGGAGAGGCTCCAGGTACTCAGTGCCCATTACAGGATCCCAGACTCCCAGGCTGGTTGGGTTGCAGGAGCTCTGCAGATCCCCAGCCCAGCCCTGCTCACGCAGGGTCACAGAGCAGATCACACAGGTGGGTCCAGGGGGTTTGAATGGCTCAGAGAAGGAGACTCCACACCTGCTCTGGGCAGCCTGGGCCAGGCTCTGGCACCTCCCAGCAAAGAAGTTTCTGCTCATGTTCACATGGAGCCTTCTGTGTTTCAGTCTGTGCCCGTTGCCCCTCACCCTGGCATTGGGCACCATTAGTCAGGTCTGGACACTTCAAGCTGAGATGACTTTAAAAAAAGAAGTTTTGTATCTTCAGGAGCTTTGAAGCACTGACAGAGTTCATCATTTAACACTTCCAGGACTAAAGTCACATGTGCTGCTTCCATCAGGAACAGCCCAACTCCTCCTGCTCTGCAGCTTCCAGCTCTTACAGGCATTTCCCCACTAAGCTTCCTGGCCTGTCCTTGTAGTGAGTAGTGAGGGCCTGTGTCTGTCACACATTGGGTCACTGTCACATGGGAGAACGAGTGAGGGAACATGTTGTCACGGGGTGTTTGGGGGCAAAAAGCTCAGCTGCCTTCATGATGTGCAAAAAGCACAAGACCACCGAGCACCCTGCCACTGTCAGCCAAGAGTGACAGGGTGATATCAGACCTGCCTTGGGCCTGGACCCAAGAAGGCGTTTGTAGGCCGGGCACTTAGTGTCTTGCTTGGTGTCCTCTGGCCTGTTTTGTGCTTGCAGGAGTGGATCAGGTTACCCAGATGGCAATCAGAGCTCACAAGGGCAGGTTCCTCTGCCAGCGCTGCTGGGTCAGGTGAGCTCTGCTCAGTCTCCTTGGGCACATGCTGGTTCCATTTGAAGGAGACTGGAAGAGGTGAATCAGAAACCCGGCTTGGTTATCCCTGCTGTTCAGGTCTTTGCCCATCTTTTTTTGTGTGACTGAATACCCAGAGCCTGCTCGTGTCCTCCTGCTGCTGTCCTGAAGATGCAGTTATTGAGCCGGTGGATGGGTGGCTGAGGGGACATCCAATAGTTGAAAAGAAGCTCTGGATGTGATGCCCCTTAGTTTGTCTTGGAGCTGAACCCCCTGGAAGGCTCCAAGTGCTTTTGGATGCTTCAGTAACTTGTCTTCTCTGCCGCACAGGTGCTCACAGCCCCTTTGGCAGAACGTTGTAGGACAACTACAGGAGTCACCATCCCTGGAGGGGTTTAAAAGCTGCATAGATGAGGTTCTCAGGGACATGGGTTAGTGCCACAGTGGACTCAATGATCTCGAGGGTCTCTTCCAGCTGAAATGATTCTATGATTCTATTCTATGAACTAAGAGGGGAGTTTGGCTTTACAGACTGCATGTGGGTGATGGAGGGGATCCCAAACATTCCCCTGGTAGTATTTCTCTCCACTTCATGTCCAGGTTCATACACTGAGCTTCTGGCTGTCATTCCTGGTAGGTCATTCAGCTAATTATTGAGTGTCCACAGAAGCTGGCTACCTGACACCAGCCTCACCACAGGGGAGGCTTCCAGTGGTTGCTGAAGGGGTCTGGCCTTTGAAAGCAAGAGTGGGTTGTACAGAGTTGGGTGCCCAAAGAAACCATGTTGTCTCATTCTGGCTGGACACTTGAGATCAAAGTAGATCTTTGGCCCCTCAGAGAGATGCTCTGCTGCCAGGCTGCATCCTGGTTTAGGATCATAGAATAATAGAATCATAGAATCATTGAGGCTGGAAAAGACCTTTAAGATCATTGAGTCCAATCATAACCCACCCCTGGCACTGCCCCATGTCCCTGAGAACCTCATGTCCGTCTGTCCAACGCTCCAGGGATGGTGACTCCAGCACTGCCCTGGGCAGCCTGTTCCAATGCCCCACAGCCCTTTGGGGAAGAAATTGTTCCCAAGATCCAACCTCAACCTCCCCTGGCGCAACTTGAGGCCGTTTCCTCTGCTCCTGGCGCTTGTTCCTGGGGAGCAGAGCCCGACCCCCCTGGCTCCAAGCTCCTTTCAGGCAGTTCAGAGATCAGAAGGTCTCCCCTCAGCTCCTGTTCTCCAGCTGAACCCCCAGCTCAACCCCCAGCTCCCTCAGCCGTGCACAGGGATGGAGCCTGTGCCTTGGATCTGCAGCAGTGTTGTGGTGTCTTGCTCTAGGACACTCTCATCACGCCTACACGCTGGGAGTCTGAAAACAGGCAGGGATGTGACAATTTGCACAACTGCATCTCATGTCCATGTCCGCTTCCTTGAGACTTTGCGCTTCGTGACCATGAAGCTCGAGAAGAACTAAAAGTGGATTGTGTTCTTAGTCTGTCACAACGAAGGTTCAGAGTTCTCAGACTTAATGCACTAGTGGGTTGTTTCTGCGTTTTATCCTCGTTTGGTGTGGAAATGAGAAGGTTTTTGAGCCCTCAGTACAGCTCCTAACAGACAATTTAATGACTGGGCTGCAAACATGACAGGGAGAGGGCCAGGGCTGGCTGCGCTGATGGTGTTTTAGGATAATACTCTGTGGGAGAGTAACAAAATCTGTCTACATCGTAAATAAATCTAAATGGCTTATTTTGGCAAAGAATTCTCATTCCTGACAAATCCAATTTTGAGACAACCAATAACCACTTGCTAATTTGAGATGAAATTAGAATTGGAATGTGACATCCTCAGATCAGCTCACATGTAGTAGTTGGGGGGTTTCCAGAAGAGTCCTCTCACACGTCTGATAGGAAATAATCTTTATGAGGGCTGTCAAAGGGAAGGGAACACCCAGGCTTACAAATCACTGCAGTGGGTTATTGGAAAGGGATGTGTCAGAGGTTTGCTAAGTGAAGCACGGGCTGCGCTTTGGGTTTCTGAGTAACCGGGTTGCATTTTCGAGTCTCTCGGACTGATTTTAGCATCTCCTGGGTTGTTAGCACTTCTCTGCTTTTTGAGGCAGAAGATGCTTTTGCTCTTCTACAACATTAAATGCAACCTTCTATGTTTTGCTGACTGTGTGTGTAAAGATGTGTAAATGTGATTCTTTGGATACGTCACCTGCGCTTTATGTCTTAAATCTGTTGCAGTATAAGCTCAGCAGAATGTGCAGCAGCTCAAACTCTCTCTGTCATTGACACAAAGGATGTTTGGCTGTCGAGCGGCAAGGTAGGAAAGCCTCAGTGGGTTTCAGTTGACCACTGTGATATCAAGGGACTGAGAATCCAAACTTCATCTAAAGTAAAAGACTTAGGGAAAAATTACCCCGTTTGGATTATCCGGATTCTTGCAAAGTACATAAAAATACAGGCAAACCTGTCCTTCTAGTTCATCCTTGCACTTCTTGCTGTGTCTTCTTACAATTAGTTGCTTCCCAAGGCTTGGTGCATCAGAGGGATAATTTTACACAGGGGGGCAATAGACCCATTGTTTCCTGCAGTGCGTGGGATTAGTTCCAAGTGGTTAGAAGCAAAACCTTTGGAAATGATGTTTGCTTTTGATTCTTGCCTCTCCTGACAGGTGTTGCTGGAGCAGGTGATGCCATTCCAGGCCAGGCCTCATTGTTGGGGCTGTGCAGTTTGCCCACTTTCCATGCTCGAAGTGCTTCACGCACAGCGTACCCCACGAGCACTTTTTCTTCCTTGTGCTGCCAAACTTCATCCCTCTGCTCTGTGGAAGCATCGGCGTGCTCACATCTGCCCTCCCTCACAGTATCACATGGGGTTGCCTTTGAAATTACTGAATGTGGCTGACATCGTCCCCCGATGTGCGACTGTCCCTGCGCTGAGCAACCTGGGCAATGAAACCCCAGAAACATCTTCAGTGTGCAGAGATGGGAGCGAGGAGAGCTTTGAGTGCTCCATGGGTGCCCTCTGCAAGCTGCAGAAACTCTGTAAGCCTCTTTATCCCCCTGCCCTGCGCTCTTTTATTTTGGGACTCTGTCTTATTTCTCTCAACATTTATCTAGATCAGGTCCAGGTGACTCTGGATGTCTCCCGCCAGAGGAAGCCTTTGCTAACAAGCGGAACCTCGTCTGCAGGTGCCTCTGATCTCCATTTCCAGCCTGACCTAATGGTTCCTAATCCCCGTTAATGCTGCCGAGGTCTGTTTTACTCCCAGGCGTGCACAGAGCTATACAGGTGACAGAGCCTGCTCTCAGCCCTGTAACTGGAGCGCAGCCCCATGCTGTTCAACTACATGCTAATAAATTTTCAGCTGCAAGCAAAGAAATTCTCATTAGCACTGCGAGCTCTGTCAACCTTCTTATATTCATCCTGCTAACTCTTCAAAGAGTTATTTTAAAAAGGAGACTATTTGGAGAAGCGTCGTCTTTAAATGTGCTTGACCGCTCACTTTTAAGTGAAGTTCAGTTTATCCGATCAATTAGTAACACTAGTTAATACTGAGATTGATTTCAAGCCAATTGAGCTGCAGTTTCCTTTAAAACATTCAGCTGCATGGAAGTTTTTGAGTCGCTGCGAAGAGGAAACTCAATCTGCAGCAAAAGCACCGCTCCAACTGACTTGTGAAATGTTGAAGAATGATGTTAATCTCCGATTTGCCCAGCGCCGTTGCTGGTGTGGACTGAAATAATAATGAATAGAAGGCAGGTGTATTGAGTTCCCTTAAAAAAAGCCCTCCTGGGGATGTCTGGCAGGCTAAGAGCCCTGTGACAAGCTGCACCTACCAAACGGAGAGGGCGAGACAGAGATTAAGTGTGAGAGAAGGGGAGGCGGAAGGCGAGACAGAGGGAGCAGCTGAGAAGGATCCCAGGGACCCAGGACCGATCCCACAGCTCAGCACTGACCGCGGAAAGGACACAGGGACCTGCAGCTTCCACAGCAGCCGTGACAGGAGGGGAACTCGGGGGTGGCACACGCAGGTGAGTGCCCTGTACCTGTTTCACAGGAGTAGCTGTGTTTGCTGTGAAGCTCCTTGTGGTCACCTTCACAAGGTGGAAAAGGTGACCGGCGGGCAGTGCCAGACCCTGCTTGTTTCATACCTGCACAAAGGGGACAACGGTGACGCTTCTGTGAAACCGCCGGGTTCCAGGAGCAAGTAGGGGTAGAAGGGGAGAGATGCCCACTCTTTCTATTGTAATTATTTTTGTTATTTTCCCACTAGACGCTGGCATAATATTCTGGCTGTGTTTACAACTTCTTTTATTCTGATATTTCATTGGTGGATAAAGTGAGAGTTTGACAGAGAACAACCCTCCGAAGGAGCGGGACGGCATTCCCAGCAACGAGAGTCCTCTGGCACCTCTGTAGACATTAACTTGCGCAGGCAGAGGTCATGCAGGGCACTAACAAAACAGCATTGAAAATAACATTCAGGCAGCCCGCGAAGGTAGTGGGAAGGTGGCTCATTTTGTGACCTCTTGGGTTTTCAGAGAGATTTTTCTTACTGTTTGTTTCAGTGTCCAACTTCCTGGCACATTAGGGCATGAAACATTAAAATAGCTCGTCATGCGAGGACGGGGCTTTTTTCATCTGTTGCCACTGGCAGGTTGGGGCAACAAACAAATAAATCAGAAGTGGGGTATTTGCTATGTGCTCTAGTTTGAAACAGGAGGGGGAGAGATGAGAAAACCCCTTAGAATTTGATAACTTGGATGACTTGTGGCATCTGAATAGCACTTTTTTCGTACTGCATGCAGTGAGTTTTATTAACCCTCTGCATACCCAAGGAGCAGCACATGAAAAATGGTTTGAATATATAGTTAAATTGAGCTGGAGCAGAAGACATTGGGCAAAGTCCTATGGCCATATAGTGGTGCTGTACTCTTTACATTCATTCAAGCACATGATGGGTTAAAATGTTGCTTCCTTCAGTGTCTCAAGGAGGGGTGAAAAATATTAACGGGGTGGTGTGTCTGGTAATATGTTGATGTTTAATTGTATCTTTGGTGAGTGTATATTCAACATATATTGGCCAGTATTTTGTTGTTTCCGAATGGAAAATAAGTAAATTCCAATGCTGGTCAACCCAGGTGTTGGAACACGCAAGAGAAGGAGTTGTGAGGGCGGCTATCGCACAGGGAAAGTCGGAATGTCAGGTTTCAAGGCAGCCGGGCTCCGTCTCAATCATGGATCGTGCTAACGAACCTGCCGGGCAGTCACGGCTGCAAACAGGTCAAATCAGTCCCGAACAAGGGAGCGGAAGGAATTCTGGACACCGTGGGAAGGAGGGAGCTAATCCGTGGTATGAAAGCAGAGAGCTGCTGCTGCTTGAGTTCGTTACCCCGATTCTAATCTCCTTATGTCGAGCTGCATCTCAGCGCGCGAAAAGTCCGGCTAGCTGTGGTGGGTGTAATTGTGGCTCTTTGTGAGCGGCGGTGACGGACCTCAGCTTGCTGGTGACAAAGGGGCACAATGGCACCTTGGCATGGGAAATAAAATAACTAAGGCTTTCAAATAGTCTCTGGAATTTATTCTGGAGCGTATGATGTGGGCAATCTGGTGTGGAGGGACTGGGCTGAGCACGGGCATCTTGCACTGGAATCAGAGGGAGCTGCAAGTTTTCAATACTTGGTGCGTCACCCTTATTTAAAATCAAATATTGTGAGTCCAGAAGGCTCATTTGGGGCACCCACATGTGGTGTGACTGCTCCTCACCCTGGAGCAAACCAAATGCTGCCTGTGACCCACCTGATCTGACCACAGTTACATCCCTTTACATGACCAGCAGCACCGGTATTGTCAGAATCACCCGATTCAATATTGTACGTGGGGTGGTTGTAGGGCCGCAGGTAACTGGTAGTTATCTCTGAATTTGGACTTTTATTCCATTTTACTTGCGCTTCCCCACCCTTAGATGAACGCAACTTCTATTTTTTTATGGCGTTTATGTGATTTTTCGTTGCTGTGATGTCAAAGTAGACGTTGAACCTGACTGCTGAGCTTTGCCTATCTTAACCCATTCCATATCTCTGAATATTTCTGTCCAAAAGCCTCCCTGACATCACCTTGACCTTCAGTGCAGTGACCGACGGGACGTCCATGCTGCAGGGACGTGGCTTGGCCAAATGACTCAAGCACAAGCCGAGCTTTTGACCTTGGTCATCTCTTCATGAGCTGGACAATCCAGTCAGCTTTTCGGACCTCCCAGGTCTTGGTTTCTTCACTTCTTGCTCTGTCTGAGCCGTGCGGTGGCCACTGACCGTCTCTAGGAAGAATTTGGCCAGTTGTCACCTCTCAGAAGGAGCAGAACATCACATTGATACACTGAAGAAGGGAAACAGAAAATGGGAAGAGTCTCTTTTCCAGATAAAATATACTTTTATAATCCTGTTCTGGAATAACTGAGCTGCAGCTGTTGCCTCTTGACACTTCTTCACCGCTCTTCGTTAGGGGAATGAACTCACTTCCAGGCAAAAACGTGCAGTGAAAGCAGTGACCGCTGCTGAATGTCCCGGGCTTCGTGATGACATTTTGCAGGTTTTCAGTGGCATGCGGTAGCGTATCCACCGGCACGCAGGGGTTAACAGGACTTTTGGGTGGGCGGCTGGAAAACAAGCTGTGAAATGGAAGAAGGTCAGTCACTTGGAGGAGTTTGCTCTGTCACAGATGGTTTTAAGTTATCCGTCTGTCTGTAGGAGAGATCTCCATTCCGTCCCCCCCAAGAAAACTGTAAAACCAGGGCTGGAAATAAAGCAAAGCACGATTGGGTCTGGGTTTAGTGGAGCGGGCAGAATCGCGGCTCTCCTGGTACTTGCTAGACCCAACCATCTTATTAGGAATTCCCCAGTTGTTCAAGCAGCCCCCAACAGCAAAATGCCATTTGAGACTAAATCTCTAGGGCAGTGCACTTTTCAGTGAGGGACAAATGAGAGCTGAACTCAGGTTTTGGTAGAAGCTGAGAAATGTTTCCTCTGGGAGCATCCCCATGAAGTGTTATTGTCTTTAGACACTTAACAGCTGGTTTTATTAAAGGTTGAGGCTACAGCATCCAATCAACAAGGTAATGTAACTGCTCTGGACCAGTAATGTCGAAGGAAACATCTTTGGGATGATCGTTGGCCAAAGCAGGTGGAGAAGGGGACAGAGGGAAACCCATGAGGACACTGCTAGAAAAGTGTCTGCCACTGAGTGAGCTGCTGCTGGAAACTCCTTGTTTTATTTTCTTGGCTTATTAACTTTCAAATTGTTTAATTAGACTTTGGAATTGCCTCTACTTTTATATCACTGCAAACGTAACAGAGGATATAGAACTGAATGATGTTCACCCAAGCACCAGTTGGAACAATGGCATTTTCCTCTATTGACACTGGGAAGGTATAAATACTGTCACCAGCAATTACTGTCCAAAAAGAAAGAACGAATGAAGAAAATGACTCCAGAATTTCTTTTTCATATTTATCTTTTAAATTATTGATGGAAATGGTGATTCCTAGCCCTGCAAAGGAGAAGTTCTTGATATCGGGATCAGACCAGCTGATGGATCATAGTGTTACCACCAGTGTCTTTTCCACTGAATAATCATCGTTTTCAGACTAGTGGAAATGATGCACTGCATGGGTTTTCTGTCTTATCCTGGCCAACATCTTAACTCCAGGTTCTGGTTCCGTCAGCCCAGACGTCGTGCAGTCCACGGTCACTGCGATAAAAAACCTTCCATTGCCAACTTCTGCATCCAGCCCTTCGTCTCAGAGTTGAATGTGAGGATTTAATATGAATATATGGCACATCATGCAAAGGAAAAAAAGGATTGTACGCTCTCGGCCAGGAGTGAATGAAAGCAAACTCCCAATCTGAGCAGTTAGTGCTGCCGGGAGAAGATACGATAGCATTGGGTCCCAAACTGGCCACCTCTGCGAACATCTGGAATTAAATAGAGGTACCTTTGCTTCTAAGGGAGCTTTTTGAGTAGAGGTAGGAGGGTTTACAAGTTGCAAAGGCAGATAAAGCAAGAGATTTTGGGGCACAATATACTGGACTTGCACTTCTAGGGTAAACCTGTCTGTGGAAATATGTGGCCTGTAGCTGCTGATGGGATCAAATTGAGGTGTCTGTGCTGAACAGCTCAGATTAAAGACTCTGCTTTTGACGACCAAGCCTGGGCATGGTTGCCCCGTACACAAATACAATAATCCACTGGTTTCCTTCTCTGCTAAGGACTTAGGGGATCTCCAAAGGACTCGTGGCCTCTGAGAACCAGTCTGGCGTGTCCTACAAATCTTGGACGTACAGCTCGTCCCTTTCTTGGACAAGCCATCAGTCTGCACAGACCTCTGTCCTTTTTTGTAGTGCAAAGACCTGACCCAGCTCGCGTTTGGAAACCCAGCGTTGCCTTGACTGATGTTCACATCTGGCCAAGCTGTCTCGTTGCGTCATTTGGGGCTTGCCAAGGGCTGGGGGTTCAGTCGCCTCCCTGGGTGATGAGGGAGCAAGGCTGTGGAACAACCCCCCTACAACTACACCATAGAGACGTCCCGGTTGGGCAGCCACAGAGCACAGATTTGGCTTCTAGGAGAGCGGAGGGAGGGGAGCGGGACAAGAATTTGTCATTGCTATTGCCATTTAGTGACGTTGACACCAGACTAATAAGGGGCGTGGCTTCTCTCATGCAGATCACCAATATCTGTGACCAGGAGTCCTGTTGAGGAGCCATGAGCTGCTCCGAGGTCTGAGCCAGCGAACAAAGCCACTGCAGACCCCGCAGACGCGATAGCGACTTCAAGGATCATCTCAGAAGCTCAGTGCGTAAGGTAGCGAGTTGGGTCACGTCGCCCCTGAGATTCGTGTGGGGGTGACACAGGGCTGGGAGGACCAAGTGTCACCTTCACCGTACGGTGGACGTTGCTCTGTGTTGTAGTAGGTCTGAAAATGGTTGTGAGGTCTCCTCCAGCGTACAATGATTTCCTTGGTAAGACGACAGGCTGTTGGAGATCTGCCGTAACTGTCCCATGGAGTTAACGTGGGACTTGTGGCACTACGCTTTCCAACTTCTTAATCTTGGTCGCGTTGTTTCTTGGAACAGTAAATAGGGATGTGTTATTTTCCCTTCTGGACATTTAGTAATACGTTGTTGCATTTGCTCTGTGATACTTTAAATTTATTGATGATATGAAAATACATGTCTATGGTATGAAAAACTTCATGGGTATGTTGTGGACATCAAAACGGATCTGTTCTCATCTTGTCATCCCGTACCTGCTTCACCAAACTGACGCGTTCACTCCCGCTAGGGCGTAATTGCTTTTTCACTTAGAAAATATAGATGGCGTGTGTCTCCTTTTGGCATTTTGTATCAATGCCACTTTCATAACTAAAAAGCTATGGAGTATCTGGTGTATGCGTACGTAAATCGTGGACAGCATGAGCGATCGCTGATGTTATATTCATAATCCCTGGGGCAGAAGAGAAGATCAAGTCGAGTATAGATTTACCGAAGGGATAAGTCACACAAAATCTGATCCTTGAGCATTCCTCCCCACTCCACACAAGACCTCCATTCATCACGGGAGGGCTTGTGACGTTCCCCCTCTGTGACCTGCTCGCAAGTTCTCATGAAGTTGCGCTTGCGCAGCTGCCGACCTTCAGTTGTGTGGGTCTAACCCGAGGCTTTGAGATCTTCCTTTGAAAACCTTGGGAAACGGGAAGAGTCGAGCTCAAAATAATACTTAACAAATAAACAGAGAGAGCCCATACAAAGCTAAAAGAGAAATTTTAGGTGAAAAATCTTTCTTCTCAGGGAGCATCTGGGTCTCTGGCGTGAAGCGCAGCTGGAATTTGATACTGAGCGTGCAATGATTTGGTATTTTGCTGACAACATTCACTGTGTCAGGACTGTCCTGATTCTTCCAAATTACAAAGAGAAATAGAATGCTGCATCTGTCGCTGATTAATTTATTATAAGGATGAGTCAAGTCTTCTGCTGCGGTCTGTGCTAATGACTTTGTTCTCCGCATTCGCTGCGCTCGTCTCTGTGGTACATCCCGTGCTCTGCACCCATCACCTCCGGGAACCACTCGCTGCCTGTCACTTCTCGACAAATTTGGCTAATTTTGCTCACCGGTCTCTGCCAGCAATTACATCACATCTTGTCTCCGGGTTCCACTGTCTGAACTTCATAAATAACGACTTGTGACACCACCAGCGTCTCCAAATCCTGTGACTTCCAAATGTTTGGCTTCTTCGCGGCGCTGATTTATGGCCCTGCCACTGGTGTCCAGTCAAACTGTGAAAGGGAACGGGCTCTCGCTCTGCCTCGGCCAGACAGATGGACGGACAGATAAGATGAAGGGCAGACCTCCCATCCCCTCAGGCGCTCTGGCTTATTTTGGTAGATTAAAAATACTGTTAGTAGCCAATGGCTTTCTCCTGTTCTGCATTCAGAACCATGGAAGAGTTTGCAATGATGCTGACCAGCATCTCCCCCACGGAGGGGTAACTTGCCTTTTGGAAGCGTTTGTCTGTCTCTGTTGAATAAATAGCGAGCTTGCCGATCATCTTATCTAAAAGATATGGATATGAGGTTCTTAGGAACAATATTTAGTGGGGGACTTGGCAGCGTTGGGTTAATGGTTGGACTCAATGATCTTACAGGTGTTTTCCAACCAAAATGATTCTGTGATTCTATGACACCCGCGTTTCAAGCCGCGAGTGAAGATGTGACTTACGCTGTGACAATTTTTGGAAGGCTTTTGCTATCTTTCATTTCTTTTAAAAAATTCTATGATTTCTTTTTCCAGGATTGAACTGAAATCCAAGCAAAAACGTGATTATCCATGTAACAAGGGAGTAGAAATTTAAAAAGTGAGGAGGACAGGGTCTCAGTGACTCTGTGCCATCTGATATGGGGTTTTTTTGGTCCTTACCTAACACCGAAGACACCAGAAAATGCGATGTGGTTGGATTAATTACGCTGAAAGAATGTTCTCTTGCATACCCTGGCACTGTTATTTTAACTGTGCAATCAATGCGTGGCATTAACGTGCTTCTGTCTCACCAGAATTCACAGGAGTTTAAGGACTCACAGCAGCTTATCTTTAATCCAAGTGAATTTCTGCAATATTTAAGGCCGTGTAAGCCCAGCAGTTTGCACATAGTGCACATGGTGCATATTGTACATTGAGAGGATGCCGACATGATACCTATTGCTACCAGTACAAATATCCTCAGTATTTGTTTGGGTTTTTTTTAAACTAGATTTGAATGTAACCATCTCTCAATAGGTTAAAGTCACATTAACATATATCCCCAGTCACACGGGACTGAGAGCAACTGTCTGACAGGGTGCATTTGGTAACATAATAAGTTTCTTGGTGGCTTTGGACCTGAGAATTTGGGCCATATTCATATTTTGGATATTGCATGGTGTGGAGAGAAGAAGTCGGGAGTAGCAAAGGATAAATGTGAGCGTAACAGAAAAAGAACTTGGGGGAATAGTGTTGCGAGCTAATGGCGAGTAATCATGTTTGTTGAAAGTTGGGAGCGTTAGACACTTCAGCTCCAGGAGTGGTGACATGTTTAGGAAGATACAAGGCTGCAAAAGGCAATAGGGGATTATAATGTTTGCTATTAATATGGTTCAGTGCTTTGGAGGACAAATTAAATCCATCAGAAGAGGGTGATCAAGCGGGTGTGGAAATCTGTGCCCTTTGCTGCAGGCTGCCCTGGGATCGCTTGGTTTTCATTGCCGTTTTGTGCCTTTTCCCTCTCACCAGCTGTTCATTCCCTTCATTTGCCATTTTGAAAGTGTTTTCCGATGGTTTACAGAAGTAACTATGTGATAAGGCAAAAATATCAGCACACATGAAATGTAAACCTCTTGTTTTGGTGGGGAGCAACAAAAGCCACCCACGCCAGAGCGGAGGTGACACAAGGAGGGGACTTGGCTGTTGTTCGCACAGCCCCATGTACCGTTCCCTTTTCTCTTGTTTTATGTGCATTTCCGCTGAAGTCTCTGAGCCTCACAGAATGATATTCCAAATATTTAAGATTTGTGTAGTGTGCAGAGCCCTAAAATAAGATTTAAGGACAAGAGGGGGTTTGTTGCGGAGAGATGTCTGTGCTCCTATTTGCAACTGCTAATGAATGGAAAGCAAATTTTATCCTTTCGCTTCAGAATTTGACCTGTGAGTTACACTTTGGCCTGTCTATAGGATGTACAGCACAAATGACTTTTGTTATCTTAATTATCTTTTACCCTTAGCTGAAACCAAGTGTCATGCAGATAACACAACTCCGAGCTATATGTTTAACAAGGAGACGGTGAGGTCCTGCCCAGGGTTTCATCAGATGTAGCGTGGCAATACCAGACTGGATGAATATCTGATAGAAAGACGGTATTTAAGGTCATAGGCGTGCTGACAAAGTCCATCTGCCTTTTAAAACTGTGAAAAGTTGCATGTTCTTGAGTGACTCTGTGTTGACTGAAGGAGTGCAGAGGGTAAATAGAGACACAGCATTAATCCCCCAGGGGAATCTAATCTAATTGCTCTTTCAGAGCTCCGGTAACTCTATAGTTTCTGAGCATCTCTCATATGACAAGGAATCTGCCTTCACAGTTTTGCTTGCGAGATAGTGACGTGTTACATTACACGTTGTGCGGTTTATAAATACAGGGAAAGAGGCAGCTTTGGCAGGAGGTCATGAGTGATCCGTAACAATAACGAGTTAACGCCAAGTTCACACTTCGCCGTTTCCTTCTAAAGTCAGTAGTAGCTCATAGTCTGCGCTCAGGTCGGTTGCTAATTTCGACACGCTAATTTAGACCAGGATGTGCTTCTGCTTCATGCCCCGGTTTAGACATCCATCTCCGTGGCTTTCTTCTCAGCAACTGCTCTCGCCATCCATCAGAACCCACCACGTGAGTGCCATGTGGTGTAATATTTGCCTGAAACACGAGAGGAGGTCTTTGGGGGGGAGCCAGATGGCATGGGAATGGAAGAGGAGACAGAGGGATGCTGTTAGATGTGAACATTTTCCCTTTAGCCCCAGTTCGTGGTGGTGTGGTTCAAAACTGTGTCTTAATGGGTTTTGGAAAGACGTGTTGTGATATGTTGGTGCGCAGGTCTCTCTCCACTTGGCTGCTAGGATATGGCGAGTGAGGCTGCATCTGGCTGGTGGCCAGTCACTAGTGGTGTCCCCAGGGGTCAGTGTTGGGTCCAGTCCTGTTTAACATCTTTATTGATGATTTAGATGAGGGGATTGAGACCATGACACCAAGTTGGGAGGGAGTGTGGAGCTGCTGGAAGGCAGGAGGGCTCTGCAGAGGGATCTGGATAGACTGGAAGAATGGGCCGATTCCAATGGGATGAAGTTCAACAAGGCCAAGTGGCGGGTCCTGCACTTTGGCCACAACAACCCCTGCAGCGCTCCAGGCTGGCACAGAGTGGCTGGAGAGCAGTCAGGCAGAAAGGGACCTGGGGGGACTAATGGACAGGAAGCTCAGCATGAGCCAGTAGTGTGCCCAGGTGGCCAAGAAGGCCAATGGTGTCCTGTCCTGTATCCAAAATAGTGTGGTCAGCAGGACAAGGGCAGTGATCCTTCCCCTGTACTCTGCATTGGGGAGGCCACACCTGGAGTATTGTGTTCAGTTCTGGGCCCCTCAGGTCAGGAAAGAGATTGAAGTGCTGGAGCGGGTCCAGAGAAGAGCAACAAGACTGGGGAAGGGACTTGAACACAAGCCCTATGGGGAGAGGCTGAGGGAGCTGGACTTGTTCAGTCTGGAGCAGAGGAGGCTTAGAGGTGAGCTCAGCACTCTCTAGAATGACCTGAAGGGCAGTTCTAGCCAGGGGGGATTGGGCTCTTCTCCCAGGCACTCAGCAATAGGACAAGGGGGCATGGGCTTCAACTCTGCCAGGGGAAACTGAGGCTGGAGATGAGAAAGCAATTCTGTGCAGAGAGAGTGGTCAGCATTGGAATGGCTGCCCAGGGAGGTGCTGGACTCACCGGCCCTGGAGGATTTTAAACTGAGATTGGCCATGGCACTGAGTGCCATGATCTGGTGAACGGACTGGAGTTGGACCAAAGGTTGGACTGGATCATCTCTGAGGGCTTTTCCAACCCGATCCATTCTGTGATTCTGTGAAGGGCAAACTGCATCCTAAAAGTGACCAATGTTAAGGTCCCTCATTTCCCTTGTGAGCTGTATATAATGAAACAATTTGTCTTTTCTTTGCAGGAGAACCTGTAGTCCGGTTGTACTGACCATAGGCAGCTGAACAAAGCATCATGACGAGCCAGCAGGCAGGTGAGAGAGCACACACAGCCCTGGAAACCAGCCGGGGAACTCCTGAGAATAAGCCCGACTTGCTTTTCTGGTTCAGCAATTCTGTATCTGTCTCAGCACCTCAAGGAGAGACACCAATAACTGGCCCATCAGGTTTTGCTGACCTTTGCGATGGTGTCTTTCTCATGCCAGATTTTGAAGTTTTATTTGGAACAATAACCTACATACAGCGTTCTCTATCCAAACCATCGCTAGACCTGTAAGCAGATGCGGCCCTAGGTTGTGATCTTGGCTGCAGATTTTCCCACTTGGGCTCTAACTTTGCGACAAGTCAGCGCAAAATCACACACCTTAATTCTTTGGACACCCCTACAGTCTGTGGCACTAAAATGGTCGAGTCCTTTATAGTCCAGGAGGAGCTGAGCAGGAACAGTTACTGTTCTACAGAGAGACAATGCAGACTGAGAGATTGTTTCGAAAGGACAATCATGTTATCTTAATTAAAGGTATTTTTCCTTGCCTTTCTAGCAAAGAACTTCAAGAAATCTGCTGTGCCGGGAGTTCTTATCACACAGTTTGTGGATGATATTCCAGAAGGATGCAGCACACCTGACTTTGAGCGGAAACCTGTCACTCTGACACTGCAGGAAGGTGAGATTGAACAGTCCAGGCCCCAGACATGGAGGCTTTGACTCCTCACCTCAGCTACATGAAGCAATTATAATTAAATCAAGCTAGTTTCTAAAGAGACTAGACCAGAAAAAAGTGTTGTGTGGCCAAAGTCTTTGCTGCACTGATGAAATTCCAGCAGCACTGGTAGAGGTCTCCTGAGTTTTCGCTAGTGTACAAGATCAAAATCTGCCTCCCGATGTACGCAACAAATCCTGTAAATTCTGTAGGAATCTCCCAAAGTAGGTGTTTTGCAGCAAAAGATTAAGAATGTTGAAAAAGCTTTTGTTTTGTTTTTTCCTGTTGAGCTAACTTCTCATACTGGTGTTCAGCACTTGCTTTTCCAAGTCAAATAGGCTGCCTGCAGATGCTGTTTAGGCTGCACCTCTTCAAGAAGCAAAATGGATCTTGCATGGAGTACAGAGAAGGCAGCTAATGAGCTGAGACCTAAAAATCAATGAGAAGCCTCCCAGTAATCTCTCTGCACTTGCAGAGAGTCATATATATAGATATAGATATAAATATATATTCTTGAGTGGGATGACCTGGGGAGATCTTGTAGCTTCTCTTTCCTCACAAAACTGTTTCCAGCTCCCTGCATTTCAATGTTGTCACACCCATCTGTTGATTTTCATGAGCCTTTGAGATCTCGTGGAGGAGCAGGGTGGCCTCTAGTGGCACATCCCTCCTCCTCCTCCTTCCTTCCACCTGCGAGTTCCACACATGAACCAAGGATGTGCTCGGTCACCCTGTCTACATTTTCCATGTTATTTCATTTGCAGTAGGTTCCTCGTAGTTCACGTACAAAATTTTAGGGCATTAAGTTTACAACTGAATCAAATGTTTATGCAGATACACGATGAGTGTCTCGAATTATGTCGTCATCGCACCATTGCGTTCGGTGCTTGAATGAGCTGATGCTCCCATCCTGTGGCAGATGGCAAACATGGGAAATTGCAGCCAGAAGGGCTAAAATTTGACAAAGGTAGAATCAGTTGGAAATAGACTTTAGTAATGGATAGAACTACAATCTCAGAAGAAGTTAGAAGGTGCTTTTTGATGAGAATGTTGGCAGGAGCTTTGCTGCATCAAATAAGTGTTTTGGTGGTGACTGCAGAAGGGTGTGGGAAATATTGCAAGACTATCTTGGGGTGAATTTTTAACAGTATTGGTCACCTGAAGAGCAAAACTATTGCAAAAGAGAGACAGTAACCATTTCCACCCTGAGCTACATCCATGGATAACTCATCTCCATTTCTGATGCCCTGCGATACTCCCCCTTGCCTACACGTGAGTCACTTCTCTGATTCGTTGTTTCGTAGTGTTTCCTGTGTCTTTGAAGCATTTTGGAAGATAAAGAAAAGGTTTGAACTAGGCAGGGTCAAGCTGTTGGAGATTTCTGGGCTCAGGTTCTTAGGGGAGCAGAGATGTAGGGAGCTCGAAGGCGAACCCCAAACTCTTCTCCCTTTCTTGCCTCTTGGAATGGCTCAGCCTGGTGTGTTTGGAGTTCAGGGTGGTGCTGGACCAGCAGACAAGGAAGATATTGCAGAAAGACGACACACAGGGAGGACGTGGGGAAACACCTACTGCACGGGTGCTCCCAGTTGCAGTTCAGTGTTGTCAGTTAAGAATCTGTTTTCTTGTTTCCACCTCCTAATAAACCCAAATTTGTCCAAATAAAAAAGAAACCAGGAGCTGCAACTGTTCACCGATGATCTTTACTGAAAATGGAGAAGCAATGGGAACTTGCAGGGGCATGCATGTGTGATGGGAATGGGTTTGAGTGTTTCATGGCTGCGATACAAGGAGCACATACAAGCTGCCAGAAGCATGTCCAGGCTGATTTCAGTTGATGTCAGAGATGATCAAAGCATGTCAGCAGTTACATCTGGTGGGCTAACACCGCATTTTAAAGGTATGAGACCACATCTGGAATATTGTGTCCAGTTGTGGCCCCTCAGTTCCAGAAGGACAGGGAACTGCTGGAGAGAGTCCAGCGCAGCCACCAAGATGCTGAAGGGAGTGGAGCATCTCCCGTGTGAGGAAAGGCTGAGGGAGCTGGGGCTCTGGAGCTGGAGAAGAGGAGACTGAGGGGGGACTCATTCATGGGGATCAATATGGAAAGGGGCAGTGTCAGGAGGATGGAGCCAGGCTCTTCCCAGTGACAACCAGTGACAGGACAAGGGGCAATGGGTGCAAACTGGAACACAGGAGGCTCCACTTAAATGTGAGAAGAAACTTGTTCCTGGTGAGGGTGTCAGAGCCTGGCCCAGGCTGCCCAGGGAGGTTGTGGAGTCTCCTTCTCTGCAGACATTCAAACCCGCCTGGACACCTTCCTGTGGAACCTCAGCTGGGTGTTCCTGCTCCATGGGGGGATTGCACTGGATGAGCTTTCCAGGGCCCTTCAACCCCTGACATTCTGGGATTCTGGGTGTATTTTATGATTGAATACAAACAAAGCTGGACAGTATTGATGTGAGGAAAGGCAGGACTTGAGCTAATCACTGCTAATAAATGCCCTGCCCAAATATTGAGGGAGTTCAAAATCAAAGCAAGATGCCAAAAAGTTCCTCTCTTGGCTGTGTAATAAAACACAGGCAGAGACCAGCTGTGCCAGTGATGAATCTTCACGTTAGTTTTCAAGTAACCTCTTTGAAAACCGGTGAGTTAGAGTGGAGATTATGGCAGATGTCTTGCAGTAGTTTGGGCATTTAATGCAGCTTAAACTGGTAATTTAGGCATCTTTTACAGAGAGAATAAGAAGATATAATTATTTACAGAGATGGCTCACTCTGGGGATCACTCTATTGATAACATAAGGGACCTGAGGTGGCAGTCCTAATGTTCAAGCCTGTCTGAAATCATTGATTTCTTGCCTCTTTTCCAAGGTAAAAATGCTGTTTTCAGAGGTGTGGTCACAGGCGTCCCAACCCCTGCCATCAAATGGACGCGTGTGCAAGGAGGAATGGATGATCCTGCCAAATACGAAACATTCTTCGATAGTGTTACAAGGGAATTTGTTCTGCAGGTAAAGCTCAACTATTTCAGCCAGGGCTCACAGAACAGAGAGAACAATGGAAAAACCTGCAGTCCTGAGATTGGCCATGGCACTTCGTGCCATGATCTAGTAAAGGGACTGCAGTTGGACCAAGGGTTGGACTTGATGATCTCTGAGGTCTTTTCCAACCCAGTCCATTCTGTGATTTGATTCTGAGCTGATACAGATGTCACCAGATGTGAGATAACACAAAGATAAGCACACAGAGCTTTTTAGAGTTGTTCTGGGAGCAGAAGAAAGATCTGCGATGTCACCAAGTAGCTGTTTTATTAGAAGCTGAAGGCGTGTGAACAGAACAACAGCACATCTCTGAGCTCTTACTATGTTTTTCCTTTTAAGATAAACAATCTCACCACAAAAGACAGCGATTTGTATCGTTGCTTTGCTGTGAATGAATACGGGGAAGCTTCCTGCTCCGCTGGCCTCAGGATCATCCAAGGTGGGATTGATGAGTTCTGTGCTCCAAAGGTCCTGTGGGCCCAAGTTGGTGGCTTTGCTTGTCCCCTTGGGTGGGTGCCCAGAGGGTTGTCTGAGTATCCTTGGTGTGAAAGTCTGTTTTCCCCCTTGCCGAGGACTGGAGATCATCTGTGATTCCCCACTTTGGTGGCTCCAGACCAGTCTGATCTGTAAGGCAAGGGAGAACAAAGTGGTCTTGTGGTCACCACACTGGGCCATCATCAAACGCTCTGGATTTAGTGCTGAATTGGCTCAATCCTTTCTTTATGATGGTGAACAAGGCAGTATTTTGGGAGGGATCCATCCCACTTCACTTCAGATGTCTGTGGTGTCCACCTGACCTAATCCCCTGCTTCCCAGCGGAGAAAATGGGCATTTTGTGCATAAAATACAACCGACTTACTCCTGGAATCTGCTTGAGTGGGAGCTGGGCTATGGAAGGGCCCATTTCACCTGCAGGCCTGTAAGGAAGTTTAGAAGGCACCTCTCTGCATTTGGCCAGATAATCTTTGCACCTTGGCTCCCATTTCTAGAATGAGATGTTGGTATTTCCTACCACGGCTTAAACCATGAGCTTCATGGGGCAGAAACGGTCCCCTCCACTGTGTAGGGTGTCCAGTAAGCACAGAGCCCATCGCAGTAGAATTATTGCATTTATAGATGGAGAATACTAGGAGTCCATGTCAGACTGACAAGGAAATCGAGACTCGGATTTCCTCTTGCATCGGTAACAGGCACAGAGGTTCTCATCGGGTTACTGGTGTTAGTCTGAGTGTTATCTTGTTCATCTTATGGCTTGTTTTCCTCTGTTTTCTCTTACAAACTTTCAGTTGGATTTAAGAGGAAAGCGAAATATGTTCCGGTTCATGCTGCTGATGGTAAGTTAGACACACAGACACATATATATATATATATATATATAGATATTTTTATATATATATATATATATATATATGTATTTTTGCGGGGAGGGAGGTGTATTTAATACCCTCCTGTCTACCACATTATTATTACCCCAACCTTGTAAATAAGAAAGCGAAACAAGGGTTAATCAATCTCTAATGTTCATCTCTTTGTGGTTGCCATTTACCTTTGGGTAAAGTGCCTATCTTAGACATGGCTTTGAGCTGTTCTAATTAATGATTTGGGGATTTTTAGTGCTGGAAAAGGATTTTGTGATGTCAAATACAGCTGAATCAAACACACTGACATGTCTGGAAAACAGTGGGTTTCTAGGGTGTAGAGGAAAACCTCCTGGCAAGTGATGAACTTTAATGGCACCCAAAGGACACGACTAAGGCAGAGAAAACTGCTCTGAGTTTCTGCCTATTGGCAGTGGCTATTTTACCTTCTTTTTGGGGATATTTTCTACAGTGTTGGGTATCTGAATGTTTATTGTTTCTCCTCCTTTAACAGAGCTAAAGAAGAAGCTTCAGGACTCCAGGAGGATGCTGAAGAAGCGGTAAGGTCCGCTGGGAAGGCCACACTGTTCCACTTCCCAGGTGTTTCTTGCTGATAGGGGACAGCTTCATAGATCTTCAAAGCAACACTTCTCATATCCAAAGTCGTTGTGAGACTCCATATGGAGAGACATAGCAGAACAGTTTCACTGTGTGGTACTGGGATAAGCGCAAAGTACCAGCCTAATTTTGAGGTGTATGCTACTTTGCACCACAAGATTTTGACTTAAAGCACCTTGTTTCTCTGCTTTCCTGTTTTTAGCACAAAAATGCAGGTTGGCCTGGGGGAAACTGTGCCAGTGACTCTGCTGATAAGTTATCAGTTATTATTATTAACAGTGGGGACAACTGCATTAGTCTTGCCCTCTATGGCCCAAGACAAGACTGTTCCCTTGCAGCGCTTATTTTGTTGTGTAAATGCAGAAAACCTGTTCTGGAAGAGCGCTGTTCTTTCTTGTCTACATGGCCAAGTGAACTATAGAAAGGATGAGATGAAAGAGGGTTAAGTACAGGAAAAGAAGACGTCTTGTTGTCTGTCAAAATGTCAAGAACTTTGGTGTTTTTCTCCTGGTTCCAAGGGCCCCGCTGCCAAAACCAAAACCCTTGGACAAAGAAGCTGTCTGGCAACTCTTGCTGCATGCAGATAGAAGGGATTATGAAAAGATCTGCTTGAAATACGGAATTGTTGACTTCCGTGGGATGCTGAGAAAGCTGCAGGAGTTGAGGAAGGACACGGAGACCGAACAAGGAGAGGTAAAAGAAACTGAAACCGCTGAAAGCCCCAATTTTTAAAGACTGCGGTGTCCTATAGTTCCTTGATAGCTTTTGAAAACAGGCTGAACATTCCTAAGTGGCTTTGTAGCTGAAAATGTGATTGTATGACAGAGAATGATTTATGACACTCACGCAGATGAAAATGCTATTGGCTTGTTTGAAGTTCGCTTCATAAATTTTGGAAGGCACTGGTGGGTAATCTTTTTATTAAACCATGTGGCTAAAATCTGTATTCAGTTGCCTCTGAAGAGAATTTGGACTCCACACTGCCCAAGAGTCAAAATTGGCCTTCACATACAGGGCCACGTAGAAACCGGGATGGAAGGTGGTTGCATAGTGTGTGAATGACCAGGAGGTAGCACAGCATATATATTTTGCCTATGGAAGCTTACAGATACTTCTTCTATACACATAAAGTTAGAGGTAGCTCTTGTCTATGCAGATGAAAAGTAGATTTCGCATTAGTTCAACAGCTGAAGAACTCTTGTCATGGCAGCCTGATCATTTACCGGGTTCTTGTGTCTTTCTTTGCAGTTAATACACAGCATCAAAAACTTCGAGCACATCAGAGTCAACAGGGAGGGAAATGCTACATTCAGCCTGGAGATGGACCTGAAAAACAGCAAGAGCAAAGTTTATCTGCTGAAGGTGAGGGGGTGAGGTGAGCTGGGCAGCTCATGGCAGGCTCTGAAGTCTTCCACGTGAAAGAGAAGTGGTCTGTCCATTGCAGAATCCAAGTACAGGGAAAGCAATTACTGACGTTCTTTTCACTTCAAGAGCTCTTCTGCTAACAGGAAATTCTAACAGTTCATTTCAGGCTGCGGAAATGCCGCAGTCTCCTATAAGAATGATTTTATTCACTTCCTCAGGTGTGTTTTTCCACTCTAATTCACTTCTGTGAAAGGAGATCTCGAGGATCTAAAACTTCCCATCCCATTCTGTAGTTATTCTGCTTAGATCTCCAGGTCATGTTTATCCGGAAGATCCGTTTCAGTCAAACTGTGGTTAGGGGCTTTGATACAGGGGAAATAGGAGCTCATTAAAGGGGAGCTCAGACTAATTATGACCTTCTGACTCAAATGCATGGCATGAAATCTATGCAGCTACAACACGGTAACCAAGTGCGTTACAGATATAAAAATGGTGACCTCGCCTGCAAGGGTGTGAAAATCTAAGCAAAGAAAGTACTTTATCTTCAAAGTTACGCTGACTGGGTGTTACTTAAGCTTCAAAACCTTTTGCAAGCCAGAAAAGTTCTGTTCTTTTGCCTAGTTTGAGAGTCTGATGCTCTGTCCGGTGCAGGACTTGCTGCGCATGGTGTTGCAATGAGCCCTGTCCATAAGCAGTGATGGAGTGTCGGCTTCTCTGTTGTTCTTATATCAATAAAGCGATGATAGCACATACTTGGCCTGCTTTCTCCAAAATGCCTTGCACTAGCTGTACGTTGCCTATAAGAACATATTCTTTCTTTTCCTAGGATGGCGAGAGGCTCAGATACGGAACGGGGGATGAATACAGAAAGCACTGCCTGCGGCAGATTGGAAAGAAGTACAATTTCATTGTCAACGACGTGCAGCCAGAAGATGCGGGCGTCTATCAAGTCCGGGTGGAGGACGTCCCTGTGTTCTCAACCGAACTGGATGTTGAATGTAAGGAATTGAGCTTGATGGATGTGATGTGCAACTGTAACAAGAAATCCTTATCATATGGAAAATTGTATCTAGGAGCGTATGCAAAGCTCGGCGGTGAAACCTGGTAACTACACGAGACTGTTTTTGTGTTGCCGAGTAAGGGCTCCTTAAATGACACCACAGGAGGGTGATTGTGTGATATGGGTGTCACATTTGTAGTCCAAAGGACCAGGTTCAAGTACCGATTTGGCTCTGATTTCTGAAAAGCAGTGAGCAAATTCCTCACCTCTTGCGATAGTTTCCTTTTGTAAGCTCAGGATAATAACTACTAACTTGATACAAGCGTCGTGCTGCTGCAATACATTAATGACAGGGTCAGCACATCACAGTGATGTGAAGTATAAAGGTAAGAAATACAAAAATCTGCTTTTCTGTCCTGTAGAATTGGGCACAGAAGCCTTTTTATCTTTTACCTCTTTCTGCTCACACCAACGCTCACAGGGCTCCAAAGTTCCTGCTTTTCTTCCTTCAACTGCCACAAGTTTTTCCTGGAAGACTGAAATAGCCATTTCCTTTCTGTAGCTTCTGTTTTTTTCCATTGCAGCCATCCCTGTGCGATTTGAGAAGCCGCTCAAGGACATACGTTGTCCTGAGGAAGAAGACGCTGTTTTCGAGTGTATCCTGCGCACCCCCTGCTACGACGCCGTGTGGCTGCACAGAACCCACCCCCTGGAGCCCAGCGAGAGGCATCAGATCTCCGCAACACCCGACGGCCTGACCCACAAGCTGGTTATCAAAAACGTGGTGCCCGCTGACAACGGGATGTACACGCTGGACACCGGGCTCTGCTCCTCAAACGCCTGGCTTATCGTGGAGTGTAAGTGATGCTGCGTTATTCCTGTGGTGTTGAACTGAGGTGTGTTAAATGAAATGATGCTCCTCTTACTGCCTGATTGCTCATTGGGATGATTTTATGCTGAGGAATGAATTGTGGAGCCTCTAGTTCCTAAATGATATTTGGAAAAATGAAGGTCTGGTTAGAGCCTATTTCCTCTTTGGAAGACACAATTTTTTCCTATTCACTAATTTACTCTATAGCTACTATGAAGTAGCATATTCTCCATCAGTTATCAAAAAACACTCCATATCACATGTGTTTTTGATGAAGCTGTCACTGTGTGAACACTGCACGGCACATAGGGGACCAAGGAGCTTTCCATCTTACCAATACTGTTCAATGCTATCTCGTTAGAGAGTATTTTGCTTTCCAAATAGGAGGTTAAGCATGTTAGAAGAAGCTTAAAGGAAACACTCCTTTTGTTTCAAGCAGCTGGTTCATGGTTTTTTGCTGCTGAAAGGCAGTTGCTTTGGGTTCTTTCGGGATCCTGCTGCAGCAGGTGGTGGTCTCTCTCATACCGCCTTGTTTATGACCTTTCAGAAACAGTGCAGGTTGAGTACAACATGTTAAGAAACTGCCCATGGGGTTCATTGAGCTGTTAATGCTAAAAATATTTGCCCTTTACCTAAGAAATGTAAAATTACGTCTGAATGTGATACTGGAAAAAGTCAGGATTTGAATTGAATTGGAGATTATTTAAATATGTTATGTTTCTGTGTCCTGAAATGAAATGCTAACAAATGCTAAAACATTTTCTTTGGTTGTTGGTGCAGTACATGACCTATTGATTGTCTGTTCTTCTTTTTCTCTCTCTTTTCCTGTAAATTCTATCGCCTCCAATCGAACACCGCATCTTCAATACAGATGCCAAAGGAAAGAGGAGGCAGGATGGAGGAGACGAGAAAGAGCCATCCGAGCGGGTAAAAGAAACATCGCCAGATAAAGACAGGGCTAAGAAAATTAGACGCAGAGAATATGATGGTGATGAAGATCATCCCATGGACACTGATGAGGAAAAAGATGGCTGGTACAGAAACGGTCAAGCCGGTTCTATTGATGAAAGCCGTATATTTTTGGGAAAAGAGAGGCTACGTAGAGTTGAGATGAATGAAAAGACAGGGTCTGGGCAGGTTCCTGAAGCAGACCTAGATGGAGACGCAGTGATAAGCGATGGTCGTATCTTTGGGTTAGAAGGAGGATTAAGGCCTGTCCAAGGCAAGGACACTGTGCCAGGCAGAGCAGGTGCGGATGGCAAGGATGGTCTGCCGGTGGGAGATGATATGGTTGGAGTGACTTTCAAGAGAGTAGGACAATTAGGGGCTGCTCGGGGAAGGGCTGGCCTGGCACCCCATGCCGCCGCTCAGCTAGATCAGGAGGGAAAGCCTGGTTTGATGTATGGCCCAGATGGGCTTCCAGCTGGAGATGGATATGGTGCAGGAGGCAGACTGGTAGGGGAAATGGGGGCTTTGTATGGCCCAGATGGTCTCCCATTTGGGGCTGGTATTGGTGGTGCTGGTGTAGCTGGTGCAGGAGGAGCTGGGTCTCCATACGGAAAGGATGGGCTTCCAGTTGGGGCTGGTCTTGGTGGAGCTGGGGCAGGGGGATTCGGGTCTCCTTATGGAAGGGATGGTCTCCCAGCTGGAGCTGGCACTGGTGGAGCTGGTGCAGGGGGAGTTGGATTTCCCTATGGAAAGGATGGTCTCCCAGCTGGAGGTGGTGCTGGTGTAGGGGGATTTGGAGCTGCTTATGGAAGGGATGGTCTCCCAGCTGGAGCTGGCATTGGTGGAGCTGGTACAGGCGGAGTTGGATTTGCCTATGGAAAGGATGGTCTCCCAGCTGGAGGTGGTGCTGGTGCAGCTGGTGTAGGGGGATTTGGAGCTCCTTATGGCAAGGATGGTCTTCCAGCTGGGGCTGGCATTGGAGGTGCTGATGTAGCTGGAGCAGGGGGAGTTGGATTTCCCTATGGCAGGGAGGGTCTCCCAGCTGGAGCAGGAGTTGGCAAAGCTGGTGCAGGGGGATTTGGGGCTCCTTATGGAAAGGACGGACTCCCAGTCGGGGCTGGTCTTGGTGGTGCTGGTGTAGCTGGTGCAGGGGGAGTTGGGTCTCCCTATGGCAAGGATGGTCTCCCAGCTGGAACAGGAGTAGGTGGAGCTGGTGTAGCTGGTGCAGGGGGATTTGGGGCTCCTTATGGAAAGGATGGACTCCCAGTCGGGGCTGGTGTTGGTGGTGCTGGTGTAACTGGTGCAGGAGAAGTTGGGTCTCCTTATGGAAAAGATGGTCTCCCAGCTGGGGCTGGTATTGGTGAAGCTGGTGTAGCTGGTGCAGGGGGATTTGGGGCTCCTTATGGAAAGGATGGACTCCCAGTCGGGGCTGATGTTCGTGGTGCTGGTGTAACTGGTGCAGGAGGAGTTGGATCTCCTTATGGAAAAGATGGTCTCCCAGCTGGGGCTGGTATTGGTGGTGCTGGTGGAGCTGGTATAGGGGGCTTTGGGTCTCCATACGGAAAGGATGGTCTTCCAGCTGGAGGAGGCGTTGGTGGAGCTGGTGCAGGGGGACTTGGATCTCCATATGGAACAGATAGTCTCCCAGCTGGGGGTGGTCTGGGTGGTGCTGGTGCAGGAGGAGTTGGGTCTCCCTATGGAAAGGATGGTCTTCCAGCTGGAGCAGGTGTTGCTGGTGCAGGAGGAGTTGGGTATCCATATGGCAAGGATGGTCTCCCAGCTGGGGCTGGAATTGATGGCACTGGTGTAGCTGGTGCAGGAGGAGTTGGGTATCCATATGGCAAGGATGGTCTCCCAGCTGGGGCTGGTGTAGCTGGTCTAGCTGGTGTAGCTGGTGCAGGGGGAGTTGGGTCTCTATATGGAAAGGATGGTCTCCCAGCTGGGGCTGGAATTGGTGGAGCTGGTGTAGCTGGTGCAGGAGGAGTTGGGTATCCATATGGCAAGGATGGTCTCCCAGCTGGGGCTGGAATTGGTGGCGCTGGTGTAGCTGGTGCAGGAGGAGTTGGGTATCCATATGGCAAGGATGGTCTCCCAGCTGGGGCTGGTGTAGCTGGTCTAGCTGGTGTAGCTGGTGCAGGGGGAGTTGGGTCTCCATATGGAAAGGATGGTCTCCCAGCTGGGGCTGGAATTGGTGGAGCTGGTGTAGCTGGTGCAGGGGGAGTTGGGTCTCCATATGGAAAGGATGGCCTTCCAACTGGGGCTGGTGCTGGTCTAGCTGGTGGAGCTGGTGCAGGGGGAGTTGGGTCTCCATATGGAAAGGATGGTCTCCCAGCTGGGGCTGGAATTGGTGGTGCTGGTGTAGCTCGTGCAGGGGGAGTTGAGGCTGCTTATGGTAAGGATGGTCTCCCAGCTGGGGCTGGTATTGGTGGTGTAGCTGGTGTAGGAGGAGTTGGGTCTCCCTATGGCAAGGATGGTCTCCCAGTTGGGGCTGGTCTAGCTGGTGTAGGAGGAGCTGGTTTTCCATATGGCAAGGATGGTCTCCCAGCTGGGGCTGGTATTGGTGGTGTAGCTGGTGCAGGAGGAGTTGGGTCTCCCTATGGCAAGGATGGTCTCCCAGTTGGGGGTGGTCTAGCTGGTGTAGGAGGAGCTGGTTTTCCATATGGCAAGGATGGTCTCCCAGACGGGGCTGGAATTGGTGTTGCTGGTGCAGGGGGAGTTGGGTCTCCCTATGGAAAGGATGGTGTCCCAGCTGGAGCAGGAGTGGGTGGAGCTGGTGTAGCTGGTGCAGGGGGATATGGGGCTCCTTACGGAAAGGACGGACTCCCAGCTGCATCAGGAGTTGGTGGTGCTGGTGTAGGGGCAGCTGGGGCTCCTTATGGAAAGGATGGACTCCCAGATGGGGCTGGTATTGGTGGTGTAGCTGGTGCAGGGGGAGTTGGGGCTCCATATGGAAAAGATGGTCTCCCAGCTGGAGTTGGTCTTGGTGGTGCTGGTGTAGCTGGTGCAGGAGGAGTTGGTTTCCCCTATGGAAAGGATGGTCTCCCAGTTGGGGCTGGTCTTGGTGGGGCTGGTGTAGCTGGTGCAGGGGGAGTTGGGTCTCCATATGGAAAGGATGGTCTGCCAGCTGGGGCTGGTATTGGTGGTGCTGGTATAGCTGGTGCAGGGGGCTTTGGGTCTCCATATGGAAAGGATGGTCTTCCAGCTGGAGGAGGCATTGGTGGAGCTGGTGGAGCTGGTGCAGGGGGAGTTGGTTCCCCCTATGGAAAGGATGGACTCCCAGTCGGGGCTGGTGTTGGTGGTGCTGGTGTAGCTGGTGTAGGGGGAGCTGGGACTCCTTATGGAAAAGATGGTCTCCCAGCTGGAGCAGGCTTTGCTGGAGCTGGTGTAGCTGGTGCAGGAGGAGTTGGGTCTCCTTATGGAAAAGATGGTCTCCCAGCTGGAGCAGGCTTTGCTGGAGTTGGTGTAGCTGGTGCAGGAGGAGTTGGGTCTCCATATGGCAAGGATGGTCTCCCAGCCGGGGCTGGACTTGGTGAAGCTGGTGCAGGGGGAGCTGTGGCTTCTTATGGCAAGGATGGTCTCCCAGCTGGAGTAGGTGCTGGTGTAGCTGGTGCAGGAGGAGTTGGGTCTCCCTATGGAATGGATGGTCTTCCAGCTGGGGTTGGTGCTGCTGGTCTAGCTGGTGCAGGGGGAACTGGTTCTCCATATGGCAAGGATGGTCTCCCAGCTGGGGCTGGTATTGCTGGGGCTGGTGTAGCTGGCGCAGGGGGAGCTGGAGCTCCTTATGGCAAGGATGGTCTCCCAGCTGGGGCTGCTGTTGGTGGTGCTGGTGCAGCTGGTGCAGGGAGAGTTGGGTCTCCCTATGGCAAGGATGGTCTCCCAGCTGGGGCTGGTGGTGCTGGTGCAGGGGGAGTTGGGTCTCCATATGGAAAGGATGGCCTTCCAACTGGGGCTAGTGCTGGTCTAGCTGGTGTAGCTGGTGCAGGGGGAGTTGGGTCTCCATATGGAAAGGATGGTCTCCCAGCTGGAGCTGGTCTTGGTGGTGCTGGAGTAGCTGCTGCAGGGGGAGTTGGTTCCCCCTATGGAAAGGATGGTCTCCCAGCCGGTGCTGGTCTAGGTAGTGCTGGTGTAGCTGCTGCAGGAGGAGTTGGTTCTCCATATGGAAGGGATGGTCTTCCAGCTGGGGCTGGAGCTGGAGCTGGTGTTGCTGGTGCAGGAGGAGTTGGGTCTCCATATGGACAGGATGGTCTCCCAGCTGGGGCTGGGGCTGGAGCTGGTGTAGCTGGTGCAGGGGGAGTTGGGTCTCCCTATGGCAAGGATGGTCTCCCAACTGGGGCTGGTCTTGGTGGTGCTGGTGTAGCAGGTGCAGGAGGAGTTGGGTCACCGTATGGAATGGATGGTCTTCCAGCTGGTGCTGGTGTAGCTGGTGCAGCTGGTGCAGCTGGTGCAGCTGGTGCAGGAGGAGTTGGGTCTCCCTATGGAAGGGATGGTGTCCCAGCTGGGGCTGGACTTGGTGGAGCTGGTGCAGGGGGACTCGGGTCTCCCTATGGAAGGGATGGTGTCCCAGCTGGGGCTGGACTTGGTGGAGCTGGTACAGGGGGACTCGGGTCTCCCTATGGAAGGGATGGTCTCCCAGCTGGGACCGGTGCTGGTGGAGCTGGTGCAAGAGGCTTTGGTTCTTTCTATGGAAAGGACGGTCTCCCAGCTGGGTCTGTGGCAGGAGCTGCTCATATTCCTTATGGAGGTGAAGGAGTGATGGGATCTTACCCTGGCAGAGATTTTATGCTGAGCAGAGGTCCAGGATACATAGGTGGAGCAGGAGGAGATGGCTTTTCCTCAGAAGGTGGTGGTGTTGGTGGCTCTGCCATACGGAGTGCCGGGTCTCCCTATGACAAGGACAGCGGGTCCGGTGGAGCCAGGGCTGGTGTGGGCAGGTTGGGAGGCGGTGACAGGGAGTTGCATTCAGTCCGTGGTAAAGACGATGCGGCAGGTGCTGCTGGACGAGGTGGTGAACGTGGGCTGGACTCGCGTCCTGGCAAAGCTTCTCCGGGAGATGAAACTGGGATGGGCACTGCCAGGGATCTCAGAGGAGCAGAGCGCAAAGGTGCAGCTCATGACAGAGATTCAGTTTCAGGTCAAGATGCCAGGGGCGAGGGCAGAGATTCAGGACAGTTAGGCTCCCGTTATGACAAAGATTCTGCATGGAGTAGATCCCATAACAGATCTGTTCGCGGGAGGAGTTCAGGTGGTGTTGGTCAAGGCCCATCGGATCAGCTGTCAGACCTTTACGCTGGACCTCCTTCAATAAACAAGAAAAAAGGGGAGCCCAGCTTTGAAATGAAAGCAAATGATTTATTGAAGATGCCGGAAAGTACAGAAAAAAGAAAACGATATTGCCTGGATGATCTGAAAGGTTTGTGTGTAATTGATGACGTCTATATTACTGGTGTTTGCGTTTTAATACTCACATTCCTAATCCTGAAGAGAGATTTAATCTCAAGGTTTAGACAAATGTAGCTATATGTAGGAATTTAGTTATACCGCAATCCCTTCCTAATTCTACCACTGATTTGCTGTTTGACCTTAGACAATTTGCTTAGATTAAACTGCCTTAAAAGTCTAAATGATCTTTGTTTAAATTATCCAAACCAGTTATCATCTGTTCATTCAAATAAATTATTCAGATCCACATGGAACAGACTTGAGTTCACAAACGTACTGGTTCCCATATAGTTTCAAGGCATATGTCCATGTTTCTTTGCTATTTTTCCAATTTAAAACCTATTGTTTCACTTTATTTCTTCTAACTTTTAGTGCAAAGATCTGTGTTTTTCCAAGTTCTGGGAACAAACCTGTGCCTGCTTATATTGGATTAATATGCACATCGGGCCTAATGTAAAGAGCTCTTTTCTCTTTTAACATCAGAAATAATGTGTTGCATATAGTAAAAGGAAAGTAAGGCATATGCAGCCATATGACTAAGATGAGTGGCTATGCTAGCAAGAGGATAATGTGAAAAGTGTCGAAATGAGAAACTCTGTATATATAACCAAAGGGGAATATTCACCTAATGGGATTGCTGACAAGTTAGAAATTATCAAGGTGAAGGAAACATAAATATAAATAAGGAAGTAAAATTAAAAATAAATATTTAATGAGGAAGGAGATGGGGTGTTAATTAGAGAGGGGATGAGGATGGTGGTGCAGAAGAACTTAGGAAGGGAAAGGGCAATACAGGGGGTAGAGAACAGTGTGGCTTGGGGCTATTTGGGGGGAACTGGCTGGGCAGAGGAGAAAAATGTTGTATTATAGCAGTAAATCCATGCTCTGGAGTAGCCTGTTTTGAACACTGGCTGCAGAGGGAGCCAAGACAACATACACTTAAAATGTCAAATCTGTAGCAAGATAATGTGATTGATGATGATGATTGGCTATTTGGTTGGTGGTAGGACTATATTTTATACAGACCAGCTGTATAATACATATATATATACATATATATGTATATATACATATATATTAAAAATATATATGTGTATATATATGTATGTGTGTGTATGTATATATACATATATATACATATAATAATATATATATACAGACCAGCCACTGGCCCAGTGTTTTGGTGTTAAAGTCTCTCATGACTACAGCGTATATGTTTGAAAAAGCTCTGTTCTCCTCCCATACACATGCATTGTAATCTGTACATTTCTCTGTCAGCGTAACGCGGGGTTAGCATCTTTTCCACCTTCTCTTTTCTGCACGTCCAGCTCTGCGCTGTTACGTCAACAAGCAGCTGCTGGATATCAGAGTTGTGAAAGGGGAACCGGCCGAGCTGTCTTGCGCTGTCAGTAAACCCGACGTGGTAGGAACCTGGTTTAAAGATGGATTAAAGGTAGGTGTCCTCTAGCTACTGTTATCTTGGGTTAGCAATGCTCTGTTCTCCGGCTCTACCTCTTATCAAGTGTCGCATCAAGGTGTCCCTCCCTCTCCCAGTCTGAGTAGGATTCTGCAGCCTGTTGGTAATAAAATTACTGATAGAAACCCAGCAAGATATCATCCCCTTCCTTCTGTAAGATCGTACTGGTTTGACTGAAGGCAAGTTATTATAACTTTCTTCATGCAGCTAGAAACCTTTTCACAGCTTGCGCTGTCATTGTTTGAATTTAGTTTGGGAATAATAAGAGAACAGCCCGAGACATCATTAATGTTTTTCTTCATGTAACATTCCAGTGTCTTTGAGTTGGAAGAAGGGGGATGTAAGGACTTACTGTTGTATTTCTGAGCTCTCTGGCCGCAGGTGTGGGGCGGCTGGGAAGGGGACGTGGATGGGACAGACCTTGGCTGACATCCAGGCTGGTCAATGAGAATATTCCGTGCCATCGGTGTCAGGCTTCGTATTTAAGGAGAGCTGAGTTTTCTGGCTAGGGAGATAAAGACCCATTCTGTTTCCACTTCTTTACGGTGGAGTTTCATTCAGGAGTTTCCTTTAGTTCGGCTTTTTGCCATTTTACCGTTTCGCAGAGGCCTCCGGGCCTTTTTCTCTCCCTGTGATCAGCTGTTCAGGACCAGGGTGTCTCCTTCTGGGACCGCCTGCCCAGAGCGGCTGGAGTTCGTGAGGAATTGCATTGAGTATCTTTTATATATTATTTCCATTTTGTGTATGTTATTACTAGTAGTGGTAGCAAGGTGGGTGCTGGTCTCTGCTCCCCAGGAACAAGCGCCAGGAGCAGAGGAAACGGCCTCAGGTTGCACCAGGTTGGATGTGGGGAACAATTTCTTCCCCAAAGGGCTGTGGGGCATTGGAACAGGCTGCCCAGGGCAGTGCTGGAGTCACCATCCCTGGAGGGCTGGACAGACGGACATGAGATTCTCAGGACATGGGGTAGTGATGGGGTTGGGATAGCAGTTGGACTTGATGATCTTGAGGGTCTTTTCCAACCAAAATGACTCTGTGATTCTAGGAGTATTATATTGTTACTTTCTTAAACTGCATCCATGAGTTTCTCCCTTCCCTTTCAATTCTTTCAGGTGTGGATTGGGGGAGTAAGCGAGTGCCTGTGGTAGCTTTGATTGCTGTGTTAAACTGTGGCAAAGCCATTTCCATTCTCCTGACAACAGGAGGCTTTGTGGTTTTCCTTCTTTTTCACAGAAGGAGATGGTGTGGGTCTCTTTCTAGCGATGCAATCCTTTTCTTGGCGAATGAGAGGAATAGGCAGAAAGCAAGGGGAATTTTCAAAGAATCTTTCAGGCAGGCCTAATGCAAAGGATGCTCTTCCAAATTAGTGCTTAAGGTCAAGCATAGACACTGTATTCCATGGTCCAAAACAACACCAAAGAAATGCCAGCTGTGGGATGCAGATGGTACTGTAGGAGTGCTGAGGTGCTGTACTTGAGCATCAGCCCAAGTTTTCACCATTAAGAAACACAAGAGAGAGCTTGGAGATTTTACTAAAATTTATTTTAATGGATTTAGAATCAAGTCTGTGTGGAGTTAGCCATGCTTACTTGCAACATGTACTTACTTGAGTAATCTCAGAATATTATTGTAATGAAATATCCTTGTCATTCTTAAGTCTTCTGTATGTCCAGTTATAGTTTGGATTGCCGTTTTCTTCCTTTTTAAGAGTGTGTCTCTGCTTTCCCTTGTAGTTAACAAGCATGGAAGGAGTTGTCTTTGAAAAGGAAGGGCTAGTCCACAAACTCGTTATTAACAAAGTGGAAGATATTCATGCTGGGAAATACAGGTTTGAAGGTGGTGATATAAAAACTGAAGCTTCAATCTTTGTGGAAGGTGAGTCCATTCCAACTACCAGTGCAGCATGCTGGCCTCTGTGCTTGAAAAGTAACGTGTTTTCTCAGACCTATAGTTGGTTATTGATACAACTGTCTAATAAGGCATTACCAGGTAAATGGGAGGTAGTTTTGTACAGGTTGGTGCATTTTGTATTTACACATTTGACTAAGGAGCCTTCCTCAATAACTCGTATCATTAACTCAAAGATTTTAGGGTGCACATAGCGCTTTATTAGACAAGATTCCTCGTTCTTTTCTTTAGTGTTTTGCCTATGAAAAAGCTGCTCCGGTGAAAAGGACACTGTGATACCACAAATAATTTGTGATAATTATCCTGGAGCAAAGTACATATAAGTACATGAGGCACTGAGCATGCAACTAAAGGTGAAGGTCCAGATGTTGTGAGCTTCTGAGCATTATCAGCAGCATCATGAGGGAAGCCCTCCCCTTCAAGGGGAGCTTTATCCTCTTTGAATTGCAGGTTTTAATGACCTTGTATTTTCTGCTTAGACCCTCCACAGGTTGACAAAGTGCTTCTCAAAAACTTAACGAGTGTTCCTACCATGGCCAAGGCAGGACAACCGGTCAAGATCAAGATCCCTTTCCAGGGCCGGTTGCCCATCAGAGCCACGTGGCTCAAGGACAGGATGGAGCTGGCGGATGACGCCCGGATTCGTGTCGATAAAACCGACACCTTTACCATGCTGTCCATCCCCAGCAGCGACAGGAAGGACTGTGGGGATTACAAAGTCAGGCTGAAGAACGACAGCGGGGTTGTGGAGATCGACTTAAAGCTTGTGGTAGTAGGTAAGAGCCCCGTAACATCTGCTGAGGCTTTCATTGGAAAGCTTAGGCAGGGAACCCGTTAACGCTGCTGATGGTCTTATTTGGAGCTATGGGTGTTCCAAGATGACCAAAACTATGAATTTTCCACTAAATCGAGGTACAAGCAAAGATTGCTGACGTGTTTCTTGCCCTTTAGTGACACAAATCTAGTTGGGTTTTGCACAACCTCGGCAGCTGAACGGTGGGTGACTGTGGGAGATGGCACTGTGTGCAACAAGCAAATCTAAAATAGATTTGCAAGGCCAAATTCAGCCCTACCAGAAATGTCTGTGCTGTTTTGGAAGACCAGAAATGGTGTTCTTCCTTACAAGCAAGCTGAATTGGTGCAATGCTTATAAGAACAATTAACCCTTGGAGCAATGACCTGGTTTTCACTAGCTAAAACTGGAAGAGTGGGCGTTTTGAAGGGGCAATTCCAATGCCCAGCCCTCCTTCTGCAACGGTGCGTGTGTTCCGTCAGAAACCGAGTCTCAGCTGGTGAGCAAGAGACAGTGTCTGCTCCAAACCCAGCAGCACGTCTGGGCCTGGAGCCAACACGCGGTCTCTCTGCGTTCGTCTTTTCAGACAAGCCCCAACCACCTGCCGGACCCATCAAAATCGTAGAAAGCTCTGCAAACGACATCACCATTCAGTGGAATCCCCCAAAGGATGACGGGGGCAAACCGCTACAAAGGTACATCGTGGAGAGACAGCAGATGGGGAAGAATGAGTGGGAGACTTTGGGAGAGACCCCCAAGAGCTGCACCACCTTCACGACTAACAAAGTGGAGCAAGACATGAGCTACTACTTCAGGGTGAGAGCTGTGAACGCCGAGGGAACGAGCGATGCGCTGGAATCGGGTGAAGTGAAGGCCGTCAGCAAAGGTAAGGAGGAACTTTTCATAGTTGTTTGACAGCTATCTGGGAGGTTCATTATCAAAGCTGACATCAAAGAAAGCTCACTGCATTTTGGGTGTTGCTACAGATCTGGACTTGGATCGTGGCTGTGAAGTCTTCACGCAAATCTGTGGAGGCTGCATGAGAGTAGAAGTTTATTGTGGGCTTTGGTGATGCTGGGCGAGGTGGTGTTGTGTTCTCGGTTATGCTCCGTTCTGAACTGGAAAGCAAGTTTCATGGGGGAAATGCAATATATGTCAAGATCACAGAAAATTTTTCCTGGGGTGGCTACAAAAGGAACACGTGAGGCCTTTTCTTAACTCTACAGGCAAAGGGCTGTCTCTGTATATGCAGCATTTTTCAGTGTGATCATTTATTTCCCCTGATTTCCGAACAACGGATTCTATTCTGTGTCCTGAAGTGAACTGAAGTACTAGAAGAGTTTTGCCATGAGCATGAATGTATTACTAGAAAGAAAGCAATGCTCTATTCTATTTCTAATTTTCTTCTTACTATGTTCTCCTCATGCTTATGAGAAGCCCTGTATTTTGAGTGCAGAGGGATAAGAATATCCATTCCATTCTATCATTAGAAGCAAGAATAACACTGACTTTTCCTACCATGTGAGAATGTACATACCTCACACTCCATAGGCTGCAAGTAGAATTGTCAGTCCTGATGACAGCAAATCATTCAGGAAAAGGAAATTCAGGAATAGAGGTCCATGCTGCATCTTGTTTGTGTGGGAAATAGGATACACAGCTTCAGGTCTCAGTCGTATGAATACCTTGGGGAAACTAGAAGAAATGCCACAGAACAGTTGATTATTTTGCAATAAAAAACTACCTGCGAATAATGAAGCACTAATCTCTTTCTAGCTACACCTGGTGCTCCGGATCCCCCGGAGATTGTCAGCGCCAGCAAAGACACCATCACAATAACCTGGAAAGCGCCTCGTAAGACTGGCAGTTCCCGAATTGTGGGGTACATCGTGCAGAAACGCAAGAAGGGCACCATGACCTGGCTGCCGGTCAACAACGCGCCTGTAGCAGGTAGGGAGCTCGCATCCTGGAAGACCTGAGAGAGAGAAAAAGGTCAGCTGGGTTCAGGAGGCAGCACGCTGATCTTTGTGGAGCTGCTGCCTTTAACTCCTTCCTTTCTGCTTAGATCTTATACTTTTTCTCATCAATGTTTTTCCTCTTGAGCTGCTGATTGTCCTCGTCATGTTACCCTTGTCTGGAGTTTTACCTTTTGATCTTTCACAGCTCTAGTGTACATGTTTTCTCATAAGGTTTTTCCACAAGCGAGGTTCCCCAGCTGTGCCATAGCAAAGCCAGGCCTTGGGTTTATATACAACCCAATGCCTGGGAGGAGGTTTATGATGTTTTTTCTAGACTGTGTGCAAGTGTATGGCTGGAGAAGAGTGCAGACAAGCTCATGGTTGCATCCTGGGGCATAGCTCCTCTACAGATAATCTAATGTCTTTAATTTCTGGAACTAAAGTCTTTGCATGCAGAACTACTGTCCTTAGTCCTCACAACAGGAACTTGGCAGACAAGAATTTAAAAATGCAAGGAAGATTAAAAAGCAAGTGATGTGTATGAGCTCTAAAACGCGTTTTGACTATAGCTGTCAATTAATCTATCAGTTGCCAGCTAGGGCTTCTTATCTGGTATAGAAGGGTTTGGGTTATCCCCTGAGGAAAAGCAGTATTTATCATTTCTCTAACTTCATAGCTCTCAGATACTGTTGGATTTGGAAGGGAATACAAGGGACATGTCCCAGAAGGACACACGTGATGGGATAAGGAAGGGCAGGGGAATTGGTGACAGCCCCTGTGAATTACTCAGTCCACAGGTCTACGTGGAATAAAGCACAACACTTTTGCCTCCCCTGTTCCTGCTTGGGGAACACTCACCTGAACCAACACTCTCCTTTTCCTTCTGCAGACAGGAAGCTGAAAATGACCAATCTCAAGCGAGGGCTGCCGTACGAATTCCGGGTGGCAGCTGTCAATGCCGCTGGCATGGGAGATGCCAGCGAACCATCACAGGCCGTGTTTGCACGGGATTCCACCAGTAAGTGCACTGACCCCCCTCCTGCTGCGTTGGGGGTGCGTAAAGCTGCCGACGTAGACTGGTGACGGTAGTGGACAGGCGATGTTCTTAAGTAACTTCTAAAAGTATGTGAAGACAAAGATTAAGTAGTTGGGGAATGTTTAGTGGCTGAGAACCCACATTTAGCATGAGGAAGGAATGGAAGCGTTTCCTGTGAGATGTGAAGATGTGGCAGATTCCCTGCGTGGGAGTGGTGTGCAGTGGGGAGCAGCGTTCTGGATGGGCTGCAGACCGGGTCAGGAGTGCTACGGATTGTACTGCGTGGCTGGTAGGAGCAGGCACCTGTGTCCAGCCGTGGAGAATTGGGACAATCACACAGACCGGTTGTGATTGAAGGGACCTCTGGAGATCACCCAGTCCTGACGCAGGGTCACCAGAGCAGATCACGCAGGGTCACTCCAGGCGGGTTTGAATGTCTCAGAGAAGGAAGGACAAGGTGGAGCCAGGACAGTAGGGTGCACTTCAAGAATGTTGAGAAATCTCAGGAAGTGACTGAAAAGAAGGGACAGAAATCATAGAAAAATAATTTAAATAAAATTTCTCTTTCAGAACCTCCAGGTCAAGTGCAGGACCTTAAAGTGAGCAGCAGTAGCAACACTAGTATCACCCTGACATGGAAGAGACCTGAATCAAAAGATGGGTTTGACGTGAAAGGCTATGAGGTAGAGATGCGGTCATACAACAACCTCAACTGGACCAAATGCAATGCTCTTCCCATAGAGGCGACCACTTACACGATTAAAGGCCTCCAAGCCAAGGAGACGTACTTCCTACGGGTGAGAGCCCTCAATGACAGTGGTGCAGGAGAAGCCGCAGAGCTGGAAGCTTGTGTTAAAGATGCTCCCCCAGTAGGTGAGTCCAAGTGGGCTGCTGTCAGAATGAACGAGGTTGTTCTAGAGGTAACAGGATGCAGACGAGGTCTGTAGGTCATTGTGAGGAGCTGCTTTCAAGTTCCACACTGTAGCAGAATCACAGGATCCCAGACTCCCAGGCTGGTTGGGTTGCAGGAGCTCTGCAGATCCCCAGCCCAGCCCTGCTCACGCAGGGTCACAGAGCAGATCACACAGGTGGGCCCAGGGGGTTTGAATGGCTCAGAGAAGGAGACTCCACACCCGCTCTGGGCAGCCTGGGCCAGGCTCTGGCACCTCCCAGCAAAGAAGTTTCTGCTCATGTTCAGATGGAGCCTCCTGTGTTTCAGTCTGTGCCCGTTGCCCCTCACCCTGGCGCTGGGCACCACTGAACAGAGTCTGGTCCGTCCTCTGACACCCACCCTGAGATATTGATCCCATTGATCAGATCCCTCTCAGCTTCTCTTCTCCAGCTCAACAGCCCCAGCTCTCTCAGTCTCTCCTCATAAGAAAGATGCTCCAGACCCCTCAGCATCTCTGTGTCCCTCTGCTGGACTCTCTCCAGTAATTCCTTGTCCTTATTTTTAAGAAGTTCATTCCAGTTTCCTGAGGATGTTCTGTATTGCACATATATTTCATAAGCGTCCATTGCAATTTCCTTTTCTCCAGATGCCATTTTACACTAAAGATCATCCATGTGGTGGGTAAAGTGTGTCAAAAAGCTGATTTGTCTGTGATTGAGACATCACACGTAGAGAAACATGGCTGGGGTTGTATTTTGACGTCACTTCCCTCGTTTAGTCACAGCGATAAATAAATAGTAATAGATTTTGAAAGGGTTGAACTCTGGTTCTGAATCAAGGAGCTTTTTTTTCCACGGCACCACAGAGTTTATCGCAGACTGGTTGTCAGAATGGGGTGTTGAACACACATATGAGTTTGTCAGCTTGAGACATATCAGTTTGTCAGTTTGACTCTAAGAATTTACAACTTTTCCTAATAATCTCCATCTTTTCCAGTTGCTCCCAGGTTACTGATAGACGACACAGTGAAAAACCTCCTGGTTGTAAAAGCAGGGAATACCATCCGAGTTACCATTCCCTTTGAGGTAAGTATTCCAACGCGTTTGTAAGAATCCCCCGTCCGTTTTTATGTCGTAGTCAATCACAGACATGAAAACCGAGCCGCTGTTTGCTTGGCACGGGTGTTTGTTTACAAGCCACTGGGCAAATCCTGAATATACTTTCAGCAGGAGGAAAACATGAACAAGAATTCAGCTGTCACTCTTGGCACTGGTGTTTTATGAGATTATGGCCATTCACTAACCGCAGCAAACAAGCCACAATGCGGCCCATCCAACCATATCGATATTATCCTCATCCGGATCTAATCTGTCATACTTAGAGTTTAAAAACCAATTTCCCTCTGACTCCCTTGAAATGCTTGAGGTAGCATTTCTAGGAACACCCTCTTGACTGTGTTTGTCTTACTAAGCAAGACTTAATGTATGATTTGAGAAATAGGCACACGCCAACAGAACATAGGAGCAACACAGGTGAAGTCTGGGATATCGAGAAGAGGTCAATGAAATGTGTGTATTTTCTGACCTGTCTCCTGATCTCTTGGAGAACAGAGACCACAGATGGAAATAAACACTCTGAGGATGTGTTGGATTTTGTTTTCTTTCCAAAAACCAGCAGATCTTTTTAAAAGTAGGAAGCATGAACTCCTGATGTCATCCATTGTTCTTGGTCTATTAGAGCACTCCTTGTTTGATGTGGTTAACTTGAACACTTTGCTATGACAGCATTCATAAAAGACACAGAGAAAAAGCCCTTTATCCAGAGCTCTTAGATCATCTTGGATCTGTATTTCTAAGTATTAATATACAGTATATAAGCACTGCAGACAGGATAATGAAGGCAAAGATGTAAAGGCACACTCGAGCGGACTGTAACTCATGTTGTTGTTTACAGGCGTCTCCGGATCCAGTGGTGACCTGGTTAAAGGATGGGCTTTCCCTCTCAAACCGGGCTACGATCAACACCGAAAACGGTACCACCCAGCTGCTCATTGGAGCAGCCGAGTTCCCCGACAGCGGCACCTACACCATCGAGCTCCAGAACGGCTTGGGGAAAAGAGAAACGTTCACCTTCCAAATTCAAGTTACAGGTAACTCCCTCACACACAGATTTACTGCGAGGAGGCGTAGGCAACACACCAAGTCTGGTCGCTTAGCGATATCACTTGGCCAGGTCCCCAAGACTGATTAAAATGACGCTTGGCTTCCAGGGTGATTCTGCTTAAAAAGGGAGGGTGGTACAAACCCCAGGAGAGCAGTTTGTGCTTTTTCCAACTGTCTAAGGTCAGTGAGAGCGGGCTGTAGGACGGCAGTGGTATAACCCAAGCTAGGAATACAACCGTGATAACCGCTCACTCATCCCCCCAGATAGGGGAGAGAATTGAAAGGGAAGGGAAAAACGTGGATTGAGATAAACAGAATTTAATAAAATAACAAAATACTAATGCACCACCAGTAAATATATGTGTATAATAGAAATAAAAGATACTCAAGACAATTCCTCATGAACTCTGTTCATATCGAGCAACCAGTCCCAGGAAGCAGCACCCGGTCCCGAACATTAGAGACAATAAAAGGAAAAAAGGCTCAGAGACCTGTGCAAAATGGCACAAGGCTGAACTAAACATCCTGAACAGAATTCCCCGGGCTCTGACAAAAAGAGCGGAGAAGAACATGAGAGAGAGAGAGAGATGGAAACATCCCGACTCTCCTTAAATATGCAGCGTGGGGCTCATGGGCTGGAATACTCTTATTGATCAGTCTGGGTGTCAGTCAAGTTCTGTCCATCCATCCGCTTCCTTGATGCCTCACAGCTGTGTGCAGAGCTCAGATCATCCTGAGCAATTAAAAACGTTAACTCTGCCCCGGGGCGTTATCTCTTGTTCTCAAACTGAGTCCAAACAATGACCATGCTAGCTATGAAAAAGAAAGGTTTCTAATTGCATGAAGAATATGAACTCATTTTCAGTCAAACCGGCACAGGGGCAGTTAGTCATAACTATAAAAACTCTACACGCTGTGTCCTTAAGAAGTGAAAAAGTTCAGCAGTACGAACATTGTGTCCAGTTGTGGCCCCTCAGTTCCAGAAGGACAGGGAACTGCTGCAGAGAGTCCAGCGCAGCCACCAAGATGCTGAAGGGAGTGGAGCATCTCCCGTGTGAGGAAAGGCTGAGGGAGCTGGGGCTCTGGAGCTGGAGAAGACTGAGGGGAGACTCATTCATGTTTACAGATATATAAAGGGTGAGTGTCAGGAGGATGGAGCCAGGCTCTTCTCGGTGACAACCAGTGATAGGACAAGGGGCAATGGGTGCAAACTGGAACACAAGAGATTCCACTTAAATGTGAGAAGAAACTTATTCCTGGTGAGGGTGTCAGAGCCTGGCCCAGGCTGCCCAGGGAGGCTGTGGAGTCTCCTTCTCTGCAGACATTCAAACCCGCCTGGACACCTTCCTGTGGAACCTCAGCTGGGTGTTCCTGCTCCATGGGGGGATTGCACTGGATGAGCTTTCCAGGGCCCTTCAACCCCTGACATTCTGGGGTTCTGTGAACCCTCATGTCCATTTATCCATAAGAAGGGGAGGAGGCCCAGCTGTGCAGATACTCAGTTCATAGCAAATCAGCTTATGCGACGCGAGAAGGAATCAAATCCTTCTAATCACCAGGATGTTTACTCAGCCCCAAGACACACTCAAAGCTTTTCAGGTTCTGCACTGTGCCGCTTTCCCCACATCTTTAACATTATTTACCTTATCTAACAGATATCCCACAACCGCCTGGACCTATTCAGCTGTACGAGAACGTGCCCAATACAGTGACAGTCGCCTGGGAGCCGTCGGCCTCCGAGAAATGGGAACGAGATCTTTACTACACGGTCCTGAAACGCGAGTCGCAGAAGGGTGTGTGGCGCGTGGTGGGCGACCTGATCTACAACAACAAATTCACGTTCACCAAACTGATCCCAGGCCGGGAGTACTACTTTAGAGTCGTGGCAAAAAATAACTTGGGAGCCAGCGGTCCGTCTGAAACTGTGCAGCCTTGGAGGATTAAGAAAACAAAGGGTAAACCAGTTTTTATCTGCATGTTGTCATGTTTTGTTGCTTTTATTTATTCTAACATACCATCCTGAAATGGGTTTCTCCTCCTCTGAACATTTAGTTGCCCAGAACAAGGATGTGTAGAGGAACCCTCAGAAATTCCAGTCTGGCACGGAAGGCTTGTCCTTTCCCCATTGACTTTGTGCAGATACTTCCTTGATTTCCAGCCATTATATCACATAATTCACCACAAAATTAATTCCCAGCACAATCTAAGGCTGAAGTTTTGCAGAAACCAAAGTTTCTGACTTCAAAGTTAAACTCTGGCTAATTTGAGGTGAAACACAGATGACAGTCCACAGGCGCACAGATCTCTGGCAATTTGCAGTTCAGACATTGTGCACAACCAAGTGTCACGATTGAAAACCAGCCCTTGAAACCCTAATTCTGTTGCTGTGGGGCATCATCTCACTGTGTGCTTGTCTACCGTTGTTTTTTGTTGCTTTTTTACAGTTGAATTCCAAGTCAAACCGCAGCAGTACAGGGGTGTTAATCACAAGCAACCCCCCAGATTCCTCGTCCCGTTGAAGCCTCACGTGGTGACGACCGGGAGCGAGTGCCGGATGAGCTGTGCGGTCGGGGGCTGTCCCCCCCCAAAGATCACCTGGTACAAGGACAGCAGGGACCTGTCCAACGACCCCACCTATTTCTGCACAAACGACTTTGGCGTCTGCTCCCTGGTTGTCCTGGGCGTCACGAAACACGACGAAGGGGAATATATGGCAGAAGCCACCAATGAATTGGGCCGTACATTCTGCAAAGCCTTCCTCACTATTAAAGGTAGCGATCTTTAATTGTTCTTCCTCGTCGTGTGATGGCAAGATATATCGTTACTGTCAAGTGCCTTAAAGATGGTAGCCATACAGCTTTATTTACTGACAAGAGCAGTCTCATATAAGACTGTATATTATTTGATTTACCTACTAGTGATCAGGTATGAAACACAAATAGAAATGAAAAGGCACAGGTGAGAAAAACACTTGATTTCTGCTTGAGCCAGAAGTCTTGGTTGACCTTGAGCAAATCTTTCAGGAACAAAATCTCATCTTCATTTACTAAGATAATATTAATAAGACACTATAATATATCATATTTATAAGATAATATCTTGGTTAGATTAGAAGATCCCACGATATGTGTGAGGTCCTGTGAAGCGATGGGGAAAAAGCTGGGGTTAGGTGGCCAAAGGTGATGAGAAGGGAGGAGAGAGAGGAACATGGTGTGAGTTAAACAGGGTGTGAATAGAGAATCAGTGCGGCTGGCTGAGGATATACGGTAGATATACTTACGAGTAAATATCGTTGGCAATTTGATTCAGTTCATTAGGAAATAACCTTTCCTTTGAGTCAATTGTTTTCCTTTTTAATACAATTCAGGGATTATATGAGTGGAGAAATGGGTCAGTTAAATCCCTGTAGCCCTTTTATAGGCCTTGGTCTCTTTGACGCCGTAACATTTCACTGCACCTTACGGATTGTCTCCCTCGTTGCAATATCAACCGACTTCTCTCTTTCTCTTCTTTTCAGACTCCACCCTGTAGCGCGACCTTCCCGAGGACATCTCTGCACTACCACGTGAATGGGAAGGTTGTCGCTGAGAACTGGCTCTGTACAACAGCTCTGTATTTATTTTCAGATGTGCATTATAGTCTGAGTGCTTTAATTTCAGATCCAGTAGTTGCTATCTTGACCGTGATGCTGCATTGTAGTCTAAACGGGGGAAAACAAAGCTTTGAGAGAGCTGGATCTTTTGGTAATGATCATGGCTTTCCACTCGACCTTTAAAACACAGATGAGAGACTTCAGGAACACAGAAGATGAGAGGAGAACTAATCGGCCAAAATGAACTTTCCATGGAGAACACAGGCGTGAGCGATTGTTCAGCTACACTGCTCACCCGCTGCCCGGCTGCAACAAGAGTATTTCTTGACACCAGAGATATAAGAAGATGACCTTTTTGCATGAGGTTTTCTAATCTGAAGCAATCTTTTTAGATTCCCTGTAATTCTCAGCAGGATTCCGGACTCTGGTAGAAGCAGTTCTGCTTGTATTCCACTACCAGTAGCAGCTAAGTGTATAATTTCCCTTCACCTCTAAGTTGAAAAGAGTCTCTGCTGGTTTTATCTGGGCAGAGATAAGTTCTCAGCCTAAGCGAACCTGGGGTTGTGCAAAATACGTTGATGGGAATGAACGGGAATCTAGAACCAGCTGTATTAGTGCGAGCAGATCAATGCTGTACTTAAAATGCTGAAAAAGGATGTCGGTCCTAAACTACCACATTAGGATCAGCATTGATACAGAACTGCCCTTACCTTATGATGTTGCTAGACCGTTTTTGCCTAATGCAAAAAAAGAGGCTAAAAATCTGTCGTGTTTGAGCAGAAAGAGGTACCACCAGAGATCCTCTGCACGGCTGGGGATTCCATCACTGACCGGAGGACGAGGCTGGAAAGCAAAAATGTACGATTATAGCACTGTAACCTTACACCAAAGGTACTTTGATGACAGCATCTAGAAGACAGGAGAATCTGGATCAAAGACTCAGAGCCACTGGATCCTCAGACAGCCAGTCAAACGTTTACGTGGGCTGACATGTTCTTTTGGATTGTCTTTTGTACAATGTTGTACAGACATAGCAACAGTAGATGATGAAATTAAACTCTAGTTCAGTAAAACCTACCGTGAGTAAGTGTTTATTTTGGAGCAGGAAGTGCAGCCAGTTCCTGGATGCCAATCTGTGGCTGTTGCAACAGTGATTGCATGTGTAATGGCCACATGAGTTAACCCCTCACCCTATATTGTGTATGTAAATTGCTGTTTGGTCTTGGAAGAACAGAAGAACAGCAGATATAAGGCTTTTTGAAGTTTATTTCTCACTAATATCTAAGCATGCTGATAGGGTGGCAGAGTAGTGTGGTCTAATTATGCAAATTATGTTCAAAAATATAATAATGTGCATGGCAGCTTAAGCCAACAACTTATTAATCAGGATGTACCCATGGCAAGGGATTTCACCTCTTCCATAGAGCAACAATACCAGCTGATACTGGGAATACTGATGTTGCCTGTTAAGCAAGGACCATTTTATTTACACCATGCTAACTGTCACCACTGTATTGTGACCCCTGTCTCTTGTCTAGGTGGTGCCAAAGAGTCTCCCTGGCAGCAATCACCCAGTCACCAGCACAGCCGAGAGAGGAATCGTGCTGGAGAGAGGTCAGAGGAGGGAACGGAGCTGGTGAGGGGGCTGGAGAACAATCCCTATGAGTGGCTGAGGGAGCTGGGGGGTTCAGCTGGAGAACAGGAGCTGAGGGCAGACCTTCTGATCTCTGAACTGCCTGAAAGGAGCTTGGAGCCAGGGGGGTCGGGCTCTGCTCCCCAGGAACAAGCGCCAGGAGCAGAGGAAACGGCCTCAAGTTGCAGCAGGGGAGGCTGAGGTTGGATGTGGGGAACAATTTCTTCCCCAAAGGGCTGTGGGGCATTGGAACAGGCTGCCCAGGGCAGTGCTGGAGTCACCATCCCTGGAGGGCTGGACAGACGGACATGAGGTTCTCAGGACATGGGGCAGTGCCAGGGGTTGGGGGAACGGTTGGACTCCATGATCTTGAGGGTCTTTCCAACCAAAATGATTCTGTGATTCTATGAGCCACCAAAGTATGAAGGCATCCAAAGGTCCTGGCTGTGCTCTCCATGGCCACATGGACAGCCCAGTGCCCCCATGGGAGCAGGTGCCACCAGCTCAAGTTGTAAGGACACTGCGAGATCTCCCCAGTCCAGCTCCAAGCTGATCCTAATCCTACCCCAGGCCGAGCTGGGCTTGTTTCCAGCACGGTTGGGAACTGAGGCCACGGCTCTGTGCTCAGGCAGTGCTGATAAACCCTCTTGCATCCCTGGTGCTGCTCATTTACCACCGCCTTGGCAGGAGGATCTCATGCCATGGTCCCTGTGTGCTGGCAAACTGCTCCCAGCACCCTGGGAGTGGCTGAGCTCGTACTCCAGTTTGCTGGCATTTAGAGAAATCAGTGCCTATAACCTGTTCTGTGTCCCTTTTTCATGGTTTGCTTCCACTCTTTGTCATTGCTGTTTGACTTAGGAAGCTGGTACCTGTGGAGTTGGGGTCAGTCTGATGGCTCTTCCTTCCAGGAACTGCTTCTAACAATCCACCGACATTGTACAGGTGCCCCAGCCTGGGGCTTCATGTCGCCAGGGGCACAGTGGGGCTGCTGGCACCTGTCCTGCCGTCCCTCGGAGCCGCACCCCCAGATTCCCAACTGGTGAGGGAGCAGCAATACCAGATGAGTGGGGTTTGTCTCTAAAACCAGGTGATGAGCATGGAGCAGAGCAATGCTGCCCAGCCGGGAGGGACACACGAGCTCCTCTGCCAATCCCACCCCAGGTGGAGGACGCGGGGTGTGTTGATGAATGTGCATCTGCCAGCGCTTGGATTTCCTTCACTTTTCTTCATAGGTAGGGCTGGGCCTGGCTAATTCTGACGTCGGTATCACTGTAGAGGGTGAGCAGCTGGCCCAGCTGGGGATGAACAAGCTGGAGAGCAGGTTCCAACTGCTTAAGAGCAAAATCCTCTCGTAGCCCTTGCGTGCGTGATGGTGGATCCTGCTCAGGTGAAAAGCAGGTCCTCACACAGGAGCCGTCCCTGGCAGTAGGTGTGATCGGTGTATTCAGCTGATTTGCAGCAAAAAATACTTTTTTGCTCGGACTCCAACTTCTGTGATCTTTGGTGACTTGGAGAACGCGATCGCATCTGCTCAGAAATCAGCGGTGCTTGTCCAAAGGCTTTTCTCTGTCCATCACAGTCAGTGGCCAAGATTATGGGGCAGAATGGCCTTGAGTCTTCTCTGCAGGTTCCCACTCTGCTGTGCGCTGTAGATGTCCGTATCTGTATGTCCGCCCTGTACGGCCGTTTGTCCTGGCTCCCTTCTCTCCAGGACAGCGCTGGTGGGGGGCACAGGCCTCATTTTTGTGGCTGAAGTCCTCTAGAAGGGGACACTGCTGCAGTCCTGCCTCTGTGTGCACCCCAGAGTTTAACGGCGGTTTGGATGACGGTCGTTTGGCTGCTGGCGGGAGGTGGAGTGGGGTGCTGGTGTCCTTGGGAAGCCTTTTGACGTGAAGATCATCCATGGATGTGGCAGTGATTTATCCTTCCGCACGGAAGGTCCGACTGTCTGGATGTCTGTTCACAAGCAGCCCATGGGGTTGAATTTAGCGTCTTTTCCCCTTTGGGAAGGAAAAACCCTTTCCAGCTATAGGAGGTTCACAGCCCATCCTCCTGACAGGGCAAGACGGTGATGGATTGACCCTGTGCAGCCCTTGGAGCAGCAGCTGCCAGCATCTGCACCCATCTCCTGGATGTGGCTGCTGCAGGAGGGGACCCCGTTGCCTCTGGAGGTGCAGCACTCACAGGGCACTGAGCCTCTGGAGCAGCCTCTGTTCATGCTCCTCCCTGACTCGGTAACCGATCCCATCCCTTCATCTCCAGGGAGTGGTGCTGCAGGACTGCAGAGCCCTCCAGCTCTCCCCAGGGACAACGCAGAGGGTTTTCCAGCCTGGGAGACTCTGCAATTCCAGCTCCTCAGAGGCTCGAGACACTTTAGATCCCCAACACCCTCCATGAGGCTCCGTTTAAGAGCTACCGTTGGTGTGTCTAACCCCTGGCTAGAGGGATGATGAGATTAAAACATCCTTCCTGGATGGTGAGATGAGAACAGGCGTAGCTCTGTGCTCAAGGGTGACCTGGCAGCCTCTCCCGCAAACCTTTGAGTGTTGTGCTTTTCCATAGGTTCCTGTAGCCTGGATCCAAACATCAACATCTCCGCTTCCAAACCCTGTCCCTCCCTTTGCTCCTGTGCAGGGTCAGTGCAGCTGGTCTGGAGATGCTGCTGGAGCTCCCAGGGGAAGTGACAAAGGCACCAACACCACACACAGAGGGGTTCACAGGCTGCAGAAGCAGGAATTCCACTTAAATTTGAGAAGAAACTTGTTCCTGGTGAGGGTGTCAGAGCCTGGCCCAGGCTGCCCAGGGAGGTTGTGGAGTCTCCTTCTCTGCAGACATTCAAACCCGCCTGGACACCTTCCTGTGGAACCTCAGCTGGGTGTTCCTGCTCCATGGGGGGATTGCACTGGATGAGCTTTCCAAGTCCCTTCCAATCCCTAACATTCTGTGATTCTGTGAACTCAGCCTGCATGGGAGGGCGCAGCCGTGTTACCCCGTCCCGCTGTGTCCCCTCTGTACCCTGCTCAGCTCTGGCTGCATGGCTGGAGGATGGAGAGACCTGGGAGTGGAGTGTGGGTGCACACAAGCTGCTCTGGTTTGCATGAACCCCTTGGTCACCAGCCCAGGGCAGCATCATGAGGTGGGCAGGATGGGGTTGTGCCTTCACTTAAATCCAGCTTAGTGTCTTGCTTGAGGGGGGAGAACTAGAGGCCGAACTGCTCTGGTCTGCTTTCAGTCTCCTATAGAACTGCAGAATCACGTTGGTTGGAAAAGCCCCTCAAGCTCATTGAGTCCAGCTGTTCCCCACCCCTGGCACTGCCCCATGTCCTGAGAACCTCATGTCTGTCTGTCCAACCCTCCAGGGATGGTGACTCCAGCGCTGCACTGGGCAGGCTGTTCAAGTGGCTAGAGCCTAGATCTGAGGCTCCATGGCTCCCCTCCTTTCCTCAGTCTTGGGTAAGACTTATTCTTGGGACAGCACCTCACCCACATCAGAGGGATGAACTCAACACTGGCCATAACATTGCCCACTTTTGAAGGTTGTAGTCCCAACTTCAGAGCACCCTGTAGCAGCTGCAGCAGGACAGTGGCCAGGGAAGGATGCTTTGTGCTGGAGGATGCTGGTTTGGGTAGCGGCCCCTCCTGGGCAGGGTGAATGGGAACCCAACAGGATTTGAGTTGCTCCGTGGCTTCCTGGAGGCACCTACTCTGCAGGGTCAGCTTTGCTTCATTTGTTCAAGGGAAGTAAAAGGAACTTGATCTGTTCCTCCACTGTGTCTGTCAGGGGAGGACAGACATGGGGCTAGAAGGAAGACAAGATGGACCCACTGCCTCTCTTGGTCTTGGATCTGCACTGGTTGCCCCTTCCCTTCCTGGAGTACTGGGGTTCTCCATGTGCAGGGATGATGCTCCAAGGGAGGAAGCTCCACTTCTACCAGGTTCCCCATCCTTATGCTTTGTCCTCATGGGTTTGGGATGCTGTGGACATGTGAGTGCCCTCCCCATGTCTCCCTGGCCCTGGAATTCCCTTGCGTGCGCTGTCAGCACCTTTTAAGCTGTAATCTCTTGTCCGCATTAGCACGGGCAGTTGTTGGTGAGTTAGAGGGAGCAGGCACTGAGAGCTGGTATTGTCCAGGTTAGTCACCCCCAAATGCTTTAGGACGCCCAGCTGAAACTCTGCTGTAATTGGCCATGCGAAAGAAGTAAAACTGGCCAAGTGTGGAGTATTTCTAAACCCTCTGCGGCCTGTGTCAGCAGTGATTCAGCATCTGACGGGAGGCCGGCAGCTGCCCATCTCAGCTGAACCTCTTGTCCGATGTCGGCAGCCGGTGCAGAGCTGCAGCTCGCAGGGCATTGCCCGGCCACGCTGACCGTGGCACTGGTCGCAACGGTGTCCTCCACGCAGCTTCTGTCCATAGGCAGCTCTACGGGGCAGCACATGGAGACACACAAGTTTCTCAATTCGATGGACCTGTCAGTAATACTGGGAATGCAAAGGTCTCAACCAGCCCATAATTTCCTGCTTAATCTGACTTCTGGGTCTGGTCCTGTGAAAGACCAAGTGAACACCCTGCAGCGAGGATGCTGCGAGCCGCTCGCTGCTGGAGTCAGGCGAGGTGAACGCAGCATGGACAGGATCTCCGTCTGTGTTACGGTCTGTGGGCTGTAGGTGTGTGATTGAACCAAGCGTTGCTGTATCTCAGGGAGCTCACTGTTATCCAAGGAGTTTTAGTTGAAGCCAGGACACATCAGGCAGCACCAGTTCAGTAAAACGTGATGCTGTGTGTGCTCGGTTACTCCCAGAGCAGCCTCGGGAGGCACGTGGGGTCATGGAAGAGATCCCGGTAAGCCACAAGGAGCTGGGGTGTTTGTAAAAAGATAAGGAAATCGTTGGAAAATCTGTGCAGCTCATCCGCTCTTCCTGCTGTAAAAAGGGAATTTCAAGGCCTCCAGTTCACTCTTTTCTACCCATCCCTGGCTGGGTGTCTGCCCCATGGGCTGGGATCCTCCAAGGGGTCAGACCTACCTGAGAACTCAACCAAAAAGGATCATGTTGGAATGAACCTGGAGTAAAATTACGCAGAGTAGCAAACCATAATGTGCTTGTACTGACCGAGGCTTGTTTCCCTCAGCCCTGCTGGTGACACCGGCTCCTCCTCACTCTCCGCAGGCACAACCTTCTCCAGCAGATGCAGATTTGCATGTCAGACCCAGAGGCATTGACCTATGAAGTTCTGTTACCCTGCGAATGACATTTCCTCCTATTTACTCCTGTGCAAGCAAAGCTGCTCTCTGACCTTTTATGAACCACTGGTCTGGGCAATGCCATTGCCTGCTGGTGAGGGGCTGGAGCACGAGTGTGATGGGAGCGGCTGAGGGAGCTGGGGGTTCAGCTGGAGAACAGGAGCTGACGGGAGACCTTCTGATCTCTGAACTGCCTGAAAGGAGCTGGGAGCCAGGGGGGTCGGGCTCTGCTCCCCAGGAACAAGCGCCAGGAGCGGAGGAAACGGCCTCAAGTTGCACCAGGGGAGGTTGAGGTTGGATGTGGGGAACAATTTCTTCCCCAAAGGGCTGTGGGGCATTGGAACAGGCTGCCCAGGGCAGTGCTGGAGTCACCATCCCTGGAGGGTTGGACAGACGGACATGAGGTTCTCAGGACATGGGGCAGTGCCAGGGATGGGGAAACAGTTGGACTGCATGATCTTGAGGGTCTTTCCAACCAAAATGATTCTGTGATTCTAGGGTGGCCTCAGAATACCTGTCATTTCTAGAGGTGTTGGCTTGTGCAGCATTTCATTTTCTGTGCCTACAGCTCCGCCATTCTCCCCTACCCTGTCCATGCACAGCCAGCTGTGTTCTTCAAGTCCTCTTTGCTGGTACAACGTCTGTCCCTTGCATTTCTTGCTGCTGCTGCTCTTGCCGCTGGGCCAGCTTAGTGCCATGCAGGTACAACCAGAATTTTCTGCCCTCTTTCCCCCCCGTCCCTCACCCGCCGTACCCCAGCTCCTTTGCTGGCAGCAGCAGCCACCCCGGCTTTCCACATCTCTGATGCAAGGCTGGCAGCGGGCTGGGGCTGGTTTGCCTCCTCCCGCGACTGCCGCCCGCCTCGCCGCTGCCTGCACCCGCCTCTTGGCTCTTCTGCCTTGGTGTGGCACGTAGTGGCCTTTGTTCTCACCCGTTGCATGGCGAACAAGATGAAGCATAATTTATAGCTAACTTGGAACACAGTTTTGGCAGAGCAAAGCACGCCAAAAGATGTGGCAATGCCCGGGGAGCTGCGCTCATACTGCTTATCAAATGATGCTTGAAAGGCTGGGTAATGCAAGAGGAGGGTTGGGTTGCTCAATTCTAGCCGAGGATAAACTGCCTCTATTACAGGGACACGTGTTTGGGAGCAAGGAGCTGAGAGCTGGCTTTTGAAAACTTGTCCGGTGAGGCAAATCACGGCTTCGGGAGCTGTGGTCCGAAGGGCAGCAGGAGCGTGTGTGTGTGTGTGTTACGGGCTGAAGCACAGGAGGCTCCATCTGAACATGAGGAAAAACTTCTTTACTTTGAGGGTGCCAGAGCCTGGCCCAGGCTGCCCAGAGCGGGTGTGGAGTCTCCTTCTCTGAGCCATTCAAACCCCCTGGACCCACCTGTGTGATCTGCTCTGTGACCCTGCGTGAGCAGGGCTGGGCTGGGGATCTGCAGAGCTCCTGCAACCCAACCAGCCTGGGAGTCTGGGATTCTCTGTGTGTGTGTGCCCTGGCAGCCCCTTGGCCACCTGTGTCCCGGTGCACCCAGCACAGCACGGCCAGCCGGGCAGGGGGGGATTGTCCCGCTCTGTTCTGCGCTGGGGCAGCCTCACCTGGAGCGTCCCCCAGCAGCCAGCACAGCTCAGGGTTTGGGTGCAGCCTCCTGTTGCTGGAGCAATGCAGTTCCACCAGCTCTCTTGGGGCTCTTGAGCTTTTTGGATTGCTGGGATTGCTGTCGGGGGCCTTAGAGAAATCTGGAGCACTCATGGATTGTCTGCTGGTGGTTTATGTCTGCTCGTGTGCCATGATGGAGACACATGGATGTACCTGTCTAGGTACATGTGCTGCCAAGGAGGGGGGTCCAGTCCTGACCCAGGCTCCTCCATCGTCATCTCGCTCTTCAGCTTTGTTTTGAGTTATTCCATCCAGCTCTTTGCCGGACAAAGCCTGGATTTCATGCTATAGAAACCCCACCCACCACCGCCTTCCAATTATTTCTGACATTTGAGTCCCTCTGAGAATAATAATTATGTCACAGGCCACCACGTGGGGATGAAGAACACGATCCATGGATGCAACCTGCTCTGAAGAGGGATGTCTCTACACTACCTGCCCCAGGACCAGGGATCTGGCTTTGTCCCTCTTGCCTTAGCTGTGATGATGCTGCCAATGCCATGGAGCAGGGAAGACCCTCGGGACACCCCTGTGCTGGACGAGAGTCCTCTTGGCCAACGCTTTTGCATCCTGGCCATGGGGACAGGACTTTTTTAGTGCCCAAAGCCAACAAAGTGTCCTAGTTGCAAATTTGTCCTATTTTCCTTCCCCTGGCTGGTGTAAATGCTTTGAATGCCATGTACTGTGCCAAGGACAAGCAGTTTCCCTTCTCAAGGAGGTTCCTCTCCTTAAAAAGCTCCTGCTGGGCTGCAGGAAGGTGCCCATTCCACTCCTGTCCAGTGTCCATGAGGGCAGGATATTTCCAGGCGATGAGACCTCAAGTAGAACATGACATAGAACTGTCCAGAAAATGTGTGTTAAAACCCATTTCTGCACAGAAGGCTCTTAATTTTATTTTATTTTGCCAAATCAACTGAAATTGGAGGTTAAGAATTATTCAGGGCAGTTGCTACTTAATAACTACTGGAACATCCTCTCTGGTTTTCTAGATCAAACATTTGTATAAGATTTCAAGCTGGTTTTATTGCAAAAGGAAGACGAGGCACTTTGATCTACAGAAGCAAGGTAAGAGTCCTTAATGATCTAATTTTAATGAAATTATATGTGTGTTTCAACCTCAGCGGTTACCGTGTCTTTAAAGAACAGAGAAATCGCTTTCTGGTGTCACAGAAGGGATGAACCTACTCTGCAGCCTTGGCACCTTCACACCGCAGACCATCAGCCTCGTTGGCCGTGTTTTAGCTGCCACATCACTCATTCCTTCCCTTTCCCAAGGATGTTTGCAACCCCCCAGATGTTATGAATGACACTGGAGTTAAAAATGCATATATTTGGCCAGTTTGCTTGCACAGTGATCAACCCTCATCTGTGGACTGGAGCTCTCTGTAGGTCCATGGAGTTCTTCCTTTGTCAGGGAACACACGCAGCATGTGTGGGGAGGTTGGAGGAGATGGCACCTTCACCCTGAGAAGCAGAGGTGACCCAGCAGCCTTTGTCCACCACAGCAGGAAGGACCAGGTCCTTCTCTAAGGTTCCCTGAGAAAGGACAAGTGGCACTTGCAGAAGCTGCAACAGGGACAATTTCAACTGTACCTGAGGATGAAGCTTCTTCCTGTGAGAGCCGTGCAGCCATGGGATGGGGTGTTGTACTGAAGATATTCAGAACTCAACTGGGCAAGGACTGGACCAAGCTGAGCTGGCATTGCAGTGAGATCTGCTTTGAACATGATATTGGACTCGGGACTTCTCAAAGTCATTTCCAACCTCAGTGTTTCAATGGTTTTCCCCTAATGAAGGGCTGTGATGTACGTGGGATAGTTTATTGCATCCTACAGAAGACCTGTAAAAGGGAGATTGCCCTTGATAATGATACATCTCACTTGGGCTTCAGCAGCCAAGAAAATGGCAGGAGAAGCTGGTGCAAAAACCTCAGCCTGCCTTCTCTGTACCAGGGTATGTTGTGTGTGGGACAATCCTGCACGGATGGCTTGGTTCTTGGTTTCCATCATAAAACAGATGGGTGAGTGCTGTCCTCCAGCAGCACGGCAGGAGGCGAGGGATGCACCCTGGAGGACCAGCCTCCTCTTGTCCTCCTTGATTTCGTGTCACGGCCAAGACGTCAGACCCCAACTCAGTGCCGAGCGCTGTTTCTACCCCCAAATCCATTTTGGATTTGCCAGCCAGCGTCACCAAGTCCCTGCATGGTGCCTGGGGCTGGATGTGGAGTGGGAGCCCGGCCAAGCAGCCAGGAGGCGGAATAAATTGCATCTTAAAGCGAGGCTGAAGGGAGGGAGCTCCTCCTCTGCCCCGAGCTCCTCGGGGTGCTATGGGAGCCAGGTCGAGCTGCCCCAGCGCTCGGTGGCCGCGTTTCTTCCCCGGTGCACGGTGCCACGGGGAGGGAAGCTGGACGGGCAACGCTGTGTTTCCTGGAGAGGCTCAGATTCCCCCTGCATGTATAGATAGAACTGCGAAAATTCAGCCTGGTGTTGAGCCTGTTTCCAATAGAGAGGGGATTTTGCAAGAAGAAGCCTGGTGAAAGGCACTTGGAAACCACGCAAGGGTCGGCACCGAGTGCACAGGTACGACTTGGGTGGTTGAGCATCCTCTTGGATGTTGAGGAAGCTTCTTGCACTGTTACCTGAAGGTTGTTCCCATACCCGGCCATAAATTAGCTTGGAAAATGTGTTTCCCCATTCAGTCTGAAGGTGACCGTGTGAATACTTGTCCATCTTGAAAACCCAACTCAGGATGGACTCTTCCTGAAAAGCAAACACGAGTGAAACAGATAACACCTGTATGACGCACAGATTAGCCTCAAATATTATCTCTAATCTCTTGTATTAGAATTCACTATTAAAACAAACAATATCCTTAAAAATAATGTTAGTAGCGTGACTCACATAAATCTATTGATTGGTTCATAGTAATTTTTAATTAACAGGGTTTCATAACTTATTTGAATAAGAGAATGAGCTTCCAGGTTACCTGGCTCACCCTTAACGGTTGGGATCATTATCGTCATCCAAGTCCCACCCCACAGTGGATACCGGGTGAGTAAATAACATCCTCTGAAGGCTCCTTCTGCCCCATGTTTGATGTTCATGTACCTTTTTCATCCTCCCACCCCATTCTATCTCCCTGTGCTTCACCCTGACACCACAGGACCTTAGGATGGGGTGCGAGGAAGGATGGGTCCCCATGTGCCAGCCCTGCTCCACGTGTCTCCCACCCGGTGATTATCCCCAGCGTGGAGCTGAGATGTTCTACCACAGTCCGTGGCACCCCAGAGCCTTCCCTGCTGGGACCCTGGTGCTGCTTGCTTGGTCTTGGGAGTAACTTGGGAGTCTGTGTTAAGGTTCAGATTGGTGTGGGTTGTGAAAGGGTTGAGAAGCACTGGAACAGACTGCCTAGGGCAGTGGTGGAGTCACCAGCCCTGGAGGGGTTGAACAGACACGGAGATGAGGTTCTCAGGGACATGGGGCAGTGCCAGGGCTGGAGGAATGGTTGGACTCCATGATCTTGAGTGTCTCTTCCACCAAAATGATTCTATGATTCTCTTCTCAATCATCTTCTCCTCCCCAGCCCTGTGTGTAGGTGGAGGAAGGTCTCCATCAGCGTGGCCTCGTGCATCTCACACCAGGGAAGAATCCGTGTGCTGTGCAGACATTAGAGTCCTCCCAAGTACAGAACTTCAAGGAGGATGGGGGGGCCCTCCAGAAGATGCTTTTCCAAAGGAGGGGATGAACATGGCTTCAATGTGATGAAGGACGTCATCGCCCACCATGGATCCCGGCGGGCAGCAGTGCCGAGTGCTGCTGGTGCAGACACCGATGGGATTAACGCTGTGGGATACTGCGTGCACAGGGTCTGCCCAACGTTTTAACCTGGAGAGGACCCATCTACATTGGCAGTTGCAGACGAACCCTCCTGGAGTTCAGGTAGGTAAGAGGCCAGGCTTGGAGGACAGGTAGTGAGATGGCATCACCGCAGACTGGTGATCTCAATGCTTGGGCAGCTCTGGTCCTCCCTGTGAGAGGACAATCATGCCAATGTCAAATCTTGGTGCTTAAGCTGGGATGAAACTCACATGGGACTCCCTGTCACTGGGTGCCGGGAGAAATAAAACCCTGTCTGAAACGGTCCTCAGGTGGGAAGCGAAAAGGCTCCGTTGACCTGGTTTAGTGACAGCGTTGCGTTAACGGTTGGGCTCGATGGTCTTGAGGCTCTTTTCCAACCAAAACGTTTCTATGATTCTGTGATTCTATGATGCCAGGAGCACACGGCGATGGAACGATGGCCATGCCAGCCGTGCTGTGGGCACACGGCCACACGTAAGCCGGTGGAGCAGCCAGCGTTTGCCGTGACGTGGTTGACGGCCCACGCGGTGCTCGCGGCCCTCCTCCGCTCCCGGTCGCACTCCGTGTTCCCCGTCTGTCCCAGGGGACTGTGGCGTGATCACCTCCCTCCCTCTCCCCCTGCCTTCACCAGCAGCTGCTGCAACAAGTCGGGTCACACTGGGATATGTTGCTAAATCTTTACATAAGCTGGTCCGTGAGGTTTCCTCCCCCACCAGCCATGCGGGGGATTTCACAACGCCATGGAATCAAGGGCATCCTCGCACCATTTAGACTCTCGCTCCCTTTCTAAATTTTGTCCTGTCACCTCTGTGCCTTTCATGGTGGGAACAAGCTCTCCCTTCCCTGCAGCGTTTCTGAGCTGGCCCAGGTTGCAATGGGCACAGAGAGGTGAGGAGTCCACCTGGTTGCGGTGTCTGTCGACCTCCTCTTCTCCACCTGGGTCCCCAGCTGCGGGAGACCAGTCACGTCACTCTGGTTGTAGTCACGTCCCTGGGCTGTGTCTTATGGTGGGCATGGGCTCAAGTCCTCTCCGTGGCTTTTTACACAGTGCAATCATGTTCTCCTGGGCCTGGCAGCAAGAGCGCTGGAGATGAAGCCCCACAGCCCTGCCCTCCCTCCAACCGCTCCTGGAAGCAGCAGATGCACCTGGCAGGACCTGACTTGACTGCAGTTACAAGGCACCACCCAGGTAACACTCATGCACCCCACGGGGCCTCCAAAACACGCTTAAGTTATCTCTGGGGTTTTTTTCATGGCAGTGTGGGCTCTTCTTGCCCGTCTGAGTGTGGCTAATCCAACCCCAGCAATCCTCAAATGCTGCCTCCTCCCTCTGGCCTTCCCAGACAAGGGGTGGTGTGGAGAGGGGGGCTCTTCAACCCATTAAACATCTAGAGGTAGGAGTGGCACTGGTCAGGTCCTCGGGTGCTCCTCAAGACCTACAGAAATGGAGCAGGTAGATGAAGCTAAGGAGAAGGTATCTGCCACAGAGGGCTGTCAGGGCATGGACAAGCAGGATTCACCGTCACTTGGCAGCCTGGAGTGGGAACACAACCTTGCTGGGGGGCTGATGTGTCCCCACAGGCAGCCACAAGACCCCAGCCCCGAGTGCTGATGTGGTGAGCGGTAACACGACACAGACACATAAACCAACCTCCCATGCTTATCTCAACAGCATTGCCCACTTTCAATGGAAGCCTCTTCCAGCAGCCCAGGTAATTTGTCCCCAAGAACAGGCTGCAACATCACCAAAGGTGCCATGAGCACAGGGAGTCCCTCATCGCACCCGTCCCCTCGCACGTGTCCTGTCCTGCCACTGAGGTGCACCAGGCCAGTCCTTGGGAGAGGGGCAGTCCTGGAGATCCTGAGCTGGGATCTCCACACAGCCTCCTGGGACTCGCTCTGCAGGAGCTGGTTATCCCAGACTCAAGATCTGCCCTTGTCCTGCAAGGAGGGGCTTTGCCAGCAGGACCCTGCGTGATGAGTCGTGGTGTGAAGCATCTCCCCTGCAGAGCATCTTCACAAGCATGAGTGAAGAGACAACCGTGGGCTGAGCTGACCCTGAGTGGGACATTGCCCTGGCAGAGAGTACTGGGTAGAGATGGTAGGACATCAACAGCCCTTTGACCTGCTTTGCAGAGGCTCCTTCAGTGAGATAGGGACACGAGGAGATGAAAACTGGGTGGATTGGCCAACCTGATGGCCTTCCCCTGGAGAGGAACTCTGCTCCTTCCTCCTCCATCACCATCCTCCCCTCCCAGGGCACCTCCCTGATTCCTGCCCTTCCCTGGCAGCTGTGTGGCCACTCCTGGTGCCTCATTCCAGAGTGACCTGCTGACCAAGGCATGTCCCTCTAGCTGCTGACAAGCCTGACCTGTAAGCAGTTCAGGGTTGTGATGTTGCTCATCAAAGGTGGGACCTGCGATGTGACTGTTTGACCGGGAATGTCCAAGCGTAGGGAAGGGACAACCGGTATCTTCAGCCTTGATTGCGCTGAGCCTGGACCTTCTGCCAGGCACCTGCAAGTTCCTCCACAGGGTGGTCTCCAGCCCACAGGTGTCCTGCCCAGCTGTGTCCCACTTGTTCCATCTGCCACAAATGGGGAAGCAAAACAGAGAAGTAGGAACCTGAATCCATGGAGGGCCAGCTGGCGAGGGCAAGGGCTTGGCCTGCTCTCCAGGCCCATGATGGCCAGAAATGGAGTGCGGGCCACACAAGGAAAGGCTGGGAGAGCTGGGTTCGTTCAGGCTGGAACAGGGAAGATTTGGAGGGATCTCATGGCTCTCTGCTGCTAATTAACTAGAGGATGCAGAGAAGATGGAGGTGCACGGGGAAAGGAAGAGAGGCAACAGGAACAAGCTGGGTCATGGAAAATTCCTCTTAGATACCTGGAAAAAAATCACCAGGAGGGTAGGCAAATACTGCGAGAGAGACCAGAGAGGCTGTGGGATCTCCATCCCCCGCTGGACAAGGTCTGGAGCAACTGGGTTCCGATCTGGTTCAGCAAAGCTGGCAGAGGGTCAGTCCCTTCCTATTTAAATTATTCCATATTTCTCTTAGGACACACTTTAAAAATGCATCAACTTTGTTCCCAGGTACTTTATCTCCATCACACAAGGCTTCCGTCTTGCTGCACGTAGCCTTGCAGCTGCTCTATGTGAACTGTCTTTCCTTTCCATGGAGAAATCAGGGGTTTCCTTCTTTTTGTCACATAAACTCCCACCCACAACAGGACGTCTCCAGGGCTTGGGTGAGTCTACCTGCTCTGCCAAGGGCCAGCCCGTGATCTGCCCGGCGCTGTCACCGTCTCATCCTCCCACAGCACCACCCCAAAACCATCCCAGTGCCACATGTGTGCGAGAAGCAGAGGGAAGGTTTTACTCAGGAACAGCCTGTCCCTGTGTCTCAGCAGGTTTCTACCTGGTTTTCCTCACCTTGACAGCTCCGTGCTCACTTCCAGCTGAGCCCTGGTCACCCTGTTATATCCAAGCTGTCCGTCTGCCCCGTTTCTCTGGTGGTTTGTGGTCCCACAGAAGAAGGAAAACCTTTCGTTAGAGGGGGAGTGAAACTACGGCTTTGCTAATCTCGCTGTCCTCCTGGACAAACCTTGCCAGGCTCTGGGAAGTCTCAGTTGTGCTGGGGCAAGGCTGAGTCACCGCTCAGAAAATGGCATTATCCAGCACCCTCAGCTCTGTCCCCCCAGTGACCACCCGCCCTCGGGAAGAAACAACTCGAGCTGCTTAAAAAAATCCACAGCAGGACTCCCTGTCCCTAATTTTGGGAGCCAGCTGTTTTCCCCCAGCAGATTTTGCAGTGATCTCTAGACACTTCCAGCCCAGGAGCGCCCGACAAGTTTGAACAGCGAACCCTGCGCTGGGAGCCGCGTTGGGCCAGCGAGCCCTTTGATTGTGATCAGCCCGTTGGCAGGAATCCCGGGAACTCGTACAAAAATGCTTTGAAGAGGCCAGATGCACAAGGCGTGTCCCGCTGTGGGGCGCGGAGCGGTGATTCACGGCATCGCCATGCGGTGCTCGCCGCGCTCACGCAGCCGCCGCACCGCGGCGAAGGCCCCGCGCTCCCTCAAATCACCCGTTGCGCGTCGAGTTGGTTTTGCTTTCCAACCCTCCCGCCTTCCGCCGGTCGCCCCTCGCTCGGCGCGGGTTTTGTTTCCCTTCCAGCCGTTCCCGCTGCCGCCCGCCCGCTCCAGACAGAGAGGCAGACAGGGAATTTGCTCCAGGCGCTGGTAGGCGCAAGCTCTGCCGCTGCGCCGGGGCCGCGCTGGGCTGGCGGGGATGACACTCGCCGCGCTCTGCTAAGTAAGCACCCGTGATTCAGAGCAGGAACAGCAGTTTGCATAGTGGTGCAATAAACTCCTTTCTTTAAGTACCTTTTGCTCTTTCAGAGATGGGTTTGGAGTCTGTTGCAGAAACCTGGGAGATTCCCTCCCTTGGGCTAGACCGTGCAAACCCGCCTGAAGAAACTATTGTTTCTTGAAAGCTTCTGTAAGCTCCATGTCCCCAGCGCCGCAGCCCAGCTCAGCATTTTGGGTGAGTTATGAAACAGCGCAGATGCCAGAGCGCAGCATTTGTATTATCCGCCAGCAAATGACGGGATGTGATAAACACTTGGCTCTCCCGTGCGGGACAGGGTGAGGGCTGTTCCTCGCCGGGGGGGGAAATGACATTACAGGTTTGCAAGAGCTGGGCACTTTGTTGTGCAGAAGCCATCCGACGCTGACAGCCTGTCATTGATTTGCGAAAACGTCGCTTGGCATCGATAACAAGCTTTCAGGAGAAACAAGTAGGACAGAAGAAAACAACACCCAGGTATTGCTTCGCTGTTCCCTACCTGGACTGGAAGACTTAGCCCCAGCAGCAGAAAATCCTCTTCCATCTCACTGGGCCACCCAGGCTTGGGCAGCACTGACTCCTCTGGCCTTGCTGGGCCATGGTCTGAATGTCCAGGCTGATGGAGCAGAGGTGTCGGGAAACCTGGCAAAAGGGGACCAGAGGTAATTAATTACCCTCTGGTTGCTCTAGGCCTCTGTCTCATTGCCAAAGTTTGGGTTTCTGCTGTTGGAGTTCACTGGAGGAGCCTCCTGGAGCATCAGAAGAGGAAGGTGCACAATGTTCGTCACTCCAGGAGCACGCCCTGTGTTTTCTGATACCGCTCTTGCTCTTATGAAATCAAATAAAGCTGCTTCCAAGGAGGGACCCAGCTGAAAGCATGCTTGGAACTGACGGTTCCCACCAGAGAGAAACCCCACAAGTCCTCTCCACTACAGCACCCTCCTCCTGGCTCTGTGCTGATGTTGGCACCCAGGACCTGGTCCTGGGGAGCTGCTGCCCTGGACACCCCCCCTTGGTTATCCCCCTGATGGGTTTTGTGCCTCTTCTCCTGTATCAGCCTCCCGTTGCTTGGCAGGAGCTTTGCCAGCGCTTGCCGTGACCTGAAACTGGTCACACCAGCACTGAGCTGTGCGGTTCTCTGCAAATGAGTCGCTGCAGTGTGGCTTGGCAGAGAGAAAGTTCTCTGCTCAAAGTCATAAACTGACATGTCATTTCTTGCACAGCCATTTTATCTTCCATTCCTCTTGCTAAAAGCCTGATTTTAATCCATGCTACCTCGAGTTACTTGCAATGATTGCCCCAGTTCTTTCCCCGGTGACTGCCCCTGTTTCTTAGTGGAGGAGAGCTGGGGTGTAGGGCTGTCCCTGCAAATAGTGTCACCCCCTTTGGGAAGGGGTGTCACCCCCAGGAGCCCAGCAGGACCCTCCTTGGCCCCCACTCCTGCAGTCCTGGGCTCAGCGGGTGGGTTTGCAACCTGTGCATCCAGAGCAAGGTTTTGCAAATGAGGAGGGGGACACGTTGACCTGGGAGCATCTCAGCAGGACCCACGCTGTGGGCAGTGTTGCTGCTCTGACCCACGGCGTGTGCGATGCTGCCCTCTGCTAACAGGGCCGTCCTCAGGCTCTTGGCGCTGAGACACCATTTTGATCCAGTTTAGATTAAGGGAAATAACAAAATACAAGACGAGCAGGTTGCGTGGAAGATCCTCCAGCTGCCGAAGAGCACCGTTTCCTACCCAGATCCGCCAAGCCCCACCCATGAGCCCTCCATGGCGAAGGAGATGGTGATGTCCATCCCCAGCCCCTCGTTCCTCCCACGTCCCACCGGGACCCGCGTGCTCCCCTTGACCCGTCCATTCGGGTGCGGGCTGGGGGCGGCAGATTTGGGGCGAGGGCCGCGGGGAGCCCTGTGCCCCGCAGCGCTGGCGCGGGGGCTGCGGAGCCGCGGCGGCAGCGCGTGGGTGTGTGCAGGCAGGGCTGTATATCCAGTCTGGCAGAGGGTGTGCCTGCTCACACGCCGGGGAGCCGAGCCGGGAGCAGGAGCCCTGAGACACCCTCGGCCGGGGGACGTATGGCAAGGAGGGATTCGGGAGATTAACCCCAGCACCAGACGCCTTTGCTGTCGCCCCGTGTCGCGCGCGGTCAGGTGAAGCGCAGCCCCCTCGCCCCCGCTCTGCTCGCAGCCATGCTTCACTCTCCGCTGAAAACGGCCTTGGCCTATGAGTGTTTCCAGGATCAGGCCAGCTCCACGCTGGCTCTGCCCTCGGACCACAAGCTGAAAACTAAGGGCACGGGCAAACAGCGCGTCCAGGAGCAAGTGATGATGACGGTGAAGCGGCAGAAGCAAAAGTCGTCCGTGTCGTCGAGCGTAGGCCACTCCAACCGAGGTAAAATCCCACTGTGCTCTCCACAGCAAAGGGGACCCCTCTGGGGACAGAGCAGATGCTGTGGGGTCATTTTGTGGGGGTTTGGTTGTGGGGGACAGATTGGTTTGTGTATCTCCTGGGTTACCGCGGGCAGGGGATGCTGAGTTTTCTTGCACTGGATGGAAGAGTTAGGACAAGACGTGGAGCTGGATGCATCGACTCCCCGTTGGAGCTGATCTCCCCACGCTGCTCCACATCCCTGAGGCTCTCGGACATTTCAATGTGGCTCTATTAGCCATTTGTTCCCTGGCTATAAAGCTGGAGTAGCTGCCTAACCTTTGCAAATCCTTCCTCTGCAAGTGCCCCCGTGGCTGGAATCCTCCAGCAGCCCCGTCCCCTCCTGGGGTGGCCCAAGCTCACAGCGTTGCTGCTCCAAGCCAGGGCTCAGCTGCCTCCTGAGCGTTGTGCAGGTGGAGAGCGGGCAGCTCTGCTGGCACACAGGACACCTGAGCTCAGGATTTGCCTCTGAAGCTCCCAGTGTGCCCTCCATTTACAGGTTGAGAGGTGTGGGAGCCTCTGAGTCACCCCAGTGTGTTAGGAAGGAGATGAGTGAGGAGGGGAGATGCCCTTATCTTGCTTTGCTTCAGCGGGGGTGCTTTGCAACCCCTTCCATTTTGCAGATGGGTCCAAAGCGGTGTAGGGATCTGTGCAGCTGGTCCAACCCATGCCCTGAGTCTGTGCCATAGAAAACAAGAAATCAGCTGAGTCCTGGAGTGAAATCAAGGCTTGGTAAATGTTTTTCTTTGCTGTCCTTGTGTCTGGAGAAAGCTGATTTGGAGGCAAACCCCAGCTTTCCCCAGCTGGGAGCTGCAAACCCAGAGGGCTGTGACAGCCACAGCGCAAAACCTCCCGGCTCTCACAGGCACTTTGGGAGCAGCTGCAGCGAGCCCAGTGGCCTGGCTGAGCTCACCAGGAAGGGGAAAGCCCGAGGTTTTGGGGAGAGGGGGTGCTGGGGCTGGGACTGAACCGTTCGGTCACGTCTGGAGCAGGCAACATGTAGGGAGGTGTTTGCTGGCAAGCTGGGACAGTCTCTGCTGCCTCTTTTAGGGATTACATTTCGCCCAGCAGCTTTTCCACGCTGGATCATGAGGCTTAATCCAGCACTGAAGTGTCGTGGTCCAGACACATGGCTTGGGCTCATTGAGCAAGAGAAGCCGGGTGGCACTTGGCTGCGGGGTGGAGATTGGAGGTGGAACTCCCATAGGAGCCATCCTGGCTGTTGACATTGCGATTGCTGCGATGGAAGGAACAGAGGAGCTTCGTGATGGTTGTCGTGTTGCAGTGACCTGTGATGGGCACGGCCAGGGGCAAATTTCTGCTCTCTCTGTTTTTTTTTGCATGTTTGTGGACACAGACTCTAAGGGACGGGTTGGGGACGGGGTGAGGAGAGCTTTCTTCTACTGCCAAAATGGAAGGCAATGGGAGATGCAAATCTTGTATTTCAGGAGGGTTTATTGCTTAAGGTGTTACAGTGCAAGACTGGACAAAATAAAATACAAAGCAGGACGAGAGGCAGAGAGATGACCCTCAGTGCTGCCCATGGGCAGGACGGCCGGGAGGCAGAGGGGGGTTATTCTGCTTGGAGGGGATCCCAGCTGAAACCTCTGGGCAAAGCAAATTCCCGAGCTGCCCGGCTCGGCTCGGCAAGCGGCAGCTCAACCCCTCCTCCAGCCGCTCTGGGATGGGAACTGCGGGGAAATGGGCAGCTCTGGTTTCTGTGTCCCAGGGAAGCTGAGTCACATCCAGCTCCCAGGAGCTGCCTCCAAACGCGGGGCCGAGGCCGCCCCGTTCCCACCACGGGGAGCTTGGCTGGCACGGAGCTCCAGCTGGTGGGTTCACCACGGTGGCTGCTCCCCCCGTGCGTTGTTGGAGGGAATCCCAGATGGGCAAGAAATTGCTGGTTATTCTTGGGCTTTTCCCCTGGGCTGGAGCCTGAGAGGATCAGGTTAAGCTTTCAAGGTGGAATGTTGCATTGGTTTTTACTCCTAGAGGTCCAAAGGTTTGCTGAGCAGACCTGATGAGAAGCATCAATGTTTCCTACAAACAGGCTGTCAGGCGTAGACACCCACCTGTTTGAATGCTCCTGAATCCCCCTCAGAGATGCTCCTCGAAGGCAGCACAAGCTGGAGAACCCACAAACCCCCGATTAATGTTCGAGTGCTTTGTTTCCTTTGCACCCCGGCACTTTTCTGCATGTGTCTGTTGGTCCAGGTCCAGCTCCTGTTGCTCATTTTGATCTGTGGTTTGGGCAGGAGCCGAAGCGCGGCTCAGAGCTTCCTCCGGCTTCAGGAACACGTGTCCCTGTCTGCACAGGATGGGGAGCATGGACACGGACCCCCCTGGCACTTAGCAGGGATGGGTGGTGTTGTATCCCACAACTGGAGTTTCTTTAGGGGGTCAACAGATGTTTCCTCAACGTCCTGCTAGCTGATGGATACATATAATTAGTTGGTTACTTGGAACCCAGCAGATCGAGGTGTTGTGGCCACTCTCTGAAGATCTGGTGTCACCCAGCACTTGCACAAGCCACCGCAGGGCAAGGTGATCCACCTGGGCTCAAACTGGTGTGCACTGGGTAGGGCAGTGAGCAGAAACCAGTTGCAAGCTGCACAATCCTGCACCCACAGTGGGGCCTTTTCTCAGCACAGCAGCTAATTAAATGACGGTGGCTCCGTCATTTGGGTTTTGGGTCTGTGGAATCTTCCCTCCTTGGGTTTTGGGTCTTTGGAGTCTTCCCTAGGGCATATCTGCCCTTCTCTCCATGGTAACGGTAACTGGATGGCTCCTTCTGAATCTGCGAGTAAAGCACATTTCCAGGGACAATGCATTTCCATGTCACGGCAGGAGAAAAGGCCAGGCCTAGCTGAACCAGCTCCTTGTAGCCAACAGCTCTGGTCGGCAAAGAGAAGTTTGGTCAGTGACTCGTCACTGGTTGGTGGGACAGAGCAGGGAGCAAAGATCTGAGGAAACCCACCTGAGGAGCTCTGTGTCCAACTGTCCTATGGCTGAGCTGTGATTTAGAGATTTGCTATTCGGGCTGTGGCTGGAGGGGAGAAATCCCACTTGGCTTTAATGAGATCCCACCTAGCTCTAATGGGATCCCACCTAGCTCTAATGGGGGTTGTTACTCTTATGTGAAGGGAAGATTCTAGAGGCAGTAAATCCCTTGAAGACTTTAACCTTCCCCCAGTATGAGATGGTTCAGTGAAAGCCATCTGTCCTTCCACAGACCTTCGATTACTGGGATCGAAAAAAGCACACAAACCCTTTAGCTCCTAGGCCAGAAGGCAGAAGTGAGGTTGGGTCATTCCTTCAAGAACCTCAACCTCTGGGATTCTACCAACACTTCTCTCCTGGGAGGCATCCAGGCTTTGCTTTGTGCCTCCCACAGGCCCTCTTCTCTTACTACGTTTTTCCTATGTTTAATCATCCTTATTGTTTTAAAGCCGTGCATAGTTGATTATTTAACCCGTCTAGCCTGCACTACCAGTGACTGGTTCTTGTCTTGCCTTTCCCTGCCACAGATTAATATTTATTAACATGCATCCATTTCCACAATGCTCCCTGTTAGCTTCATGTGTCCGGCTGAAGCCTTTCACCGTCGTGCTTGGAAAATGGCACTTTTAATGAAATTCTTCTCCTTGCCGTCACTCTCTCGGCTTCAAGGGGTGCAAAGTTGCCTTTGAAGAGAGTAAATAATTCATCAAGCGCATTGGGTTTGATGGCAGTCTGGATTTGCTCTGCAACGATCTGCAGCTGCAGAGAGGAGGATGAGGGTGAGGTGGGCAAGTTGTGGGGCTCACAGCAGTGAAGTGCACGATCTTGCGATCCGTACTTCTCGTAGTTCAGCTTTTGCCCTTGTGAACTGTCCCACTGAAGTGAAATGAGACTTCAGATGTGAAGGAAATGCCTTGGAGGAACAACAATTTGGGGCTGGGCGCAAGGGGTCCCTGCAGTGGCACAGCCAGCGCCTGAGCAGCCCCTGGAGTATTTTCTGCCCAACACCATGGTCATTGTGGGCTGTGCTTCATCTGGGCGACCCTCATCCATGTTTTCTGCCTCTGTCCCATCTATTATCCGCTACTAATACAGTGGGTATAATTTAATTGACTCTGTGTTTGTCCAAGTGCAAGAGGGCACTCCAGAGACCTAAAGAGCTGCTTGGGTAACAACAAATGGAACACAGACACACAGACATAACCAGGAAAAAGCACCGGGGTGGCATCTCCCACAAAAAGCATTTACACCCCGTGCCAAAATGCTTTGTTTTGCTTTTTTTTCCAGGAAATAGTCCACTTTCATCCCAGATTCTCAGGATCTGTGACCAGTTTTTACGGTCTTTACCCTTGAGGTGGTTGAAAAGAGGAATATCCTTCCTCTCCCCGAGGGTGGGGATGCACCTCCAGGCTGGCTCTCCAGATGAAACACAAGTGTCTAAACTTGCAGGGCTAAACAAAGGGGATGTTTTCTTTAGCCACCTCCATCACAAAGTCCCCAGGTTCTTCCTGGCCTTCAGTCTGAGCTCTCCAAGCCACCAACCCCAGTTGTGCAGTGGCAGGAGAAGCACCCTCTCCAACCAGCAAGGCAGCTTCCAAATGCCTTGAACATTTGAGGTTATATATAATTATATCTTTATAAACTCTTACATACAAGTTCTTGGAGGTGAAGGGCGCTTTTTCAACAACTGAGGAACATAAACTTGCGTGAACAACTTGCTCTCTTGAATTTGGTCATGTAATGGCAAATTCACACAAGAAAATTAGAGATATGCCTAAAGTAGCTTATTTTTGGTGTCTCCCTGCTCAACCTTAAAGCTTTTAGAGCTGTGCATGGCAGGAATGGACCCTGAGAGGAAAAACATGATTCCCAGGGAGGACTGGTCAGATGAACCTGTGAATCATGCCCAAAAACCTTCCCTTCCAACTGCTCCCAGTGTCACGAAAATGCTCCCAGGTGCCTGTAGTTGCATCATGTTTGCATGGAACAAAAGGCCGATTGCAAGAAGCAATTCCCAGGAAACTGTTATCACGGGGTTGTTTTATCTTTGTGCTCAGGACTCTTGTTAGCAGGTAACTCTGTCCCCCTGTGAATCACCTGTCCCAAACTCACCGCTCCAAGCCCTTGCCTTGCTTCTGCTCGCTTCTGGTTGGACTTGACGGTCTTGGTTGGACTTGATGACCTTGAGGGTCTCTTCCAACCAGAAGGATTCTGTAGCCCAGCACTGACATCCTGATCTGGAGTTTCATCGGCAATCTCAGGGTGGGGAGGGACACAGCTATGTTTCTCCCATTGCATGTCAAGGGCCATTTCCTTGGCTTATCAGCAAGTTCTGTGCTAATTAATATTTATGAAGCAATCAGGGCTGGAGAGATGTTTAGAGGAAACAATGACCAGTGAGTCTCTAGACTGTGGAAAACGAGATCCTCTGGTTTTCTGCACAAGCCTGTGAAACTACTTCACTGCTGCTTATTCCGCACTCAGCGATGTTCTTCAGACGCTGCCGTCCATGCAGTCTTGCTCCTCTCTTGTTGACAACAGAAAGCAAATTGCATTATTAATACCACATCTACGGGAATGATCTTCCTGAGAAAATGCAAGAATTTTTAGCCACGCACCAAATCACCATAACAGGTTCTGGATGCCTGGGGCGAGGCAATAAACTAGATTTATTCCAGGGATCAGTGGCTGTAGGAGACCTGAGTGGCTTCAGGGCCTTTGTGGTTGAGCTTATCCAGTTTATCTAAGAGATGAGTCTTATCAAACAGAGAGATTAGGATATTTCTGACATTACCCACCAGTTTAGGTGCATAACTTAAGACAGGTAAGTCCTGATTTTGTGCTTCGTTAGACATTCAGAGCTTCCCCTGGAAGGTAATGGGAGTGTAGAGTTTGCACTTCCTCATAACGGAACTTGGGATGCAGCAATTATTGAGCACTTTTGAGAACGAAGCTTAACCTTAAACTCCTTTGGATCATCTGAAGGAGGTTCAGGGAATCCGAGCATGGAAAGAGAACAAATCGCTTCATTTTGTTCTTGTAGTGATGAATGTAGCGTTGAGTAAAATACTTTTAGGAGGGTTCCAAAAATGGCACTGCCAAGGGCTCCTGCTGAAAAAGACCTGAAAGAGCTTTTAGAGAGACTGAGACAGGTAAATCCAAACGCTCAGAATAAAGCACTGAGAAACAGTAGAAACAGCTGATGGGTTTCCTTGCCATCCAAGATACTGGCGTCTTTACAGAACATATCTGAGATGTATTCTCACATATTTCCCCAATGCCTCTAAAAAGAATAATGGAGCTTAATACATTTTCAGGAAAAGAAAGTACGAATACACAGAGTGATCTTTTAGAGACCGGAAAGCGAAATTTAAGGCAGTGCAATTAGGTTTTTTAGTGTTTGACTATTTCGGATCACCAGGTGTTGAGTAGACTTTGGAATCATTCACCCATCCTGTTGGTTATTTGCTATTGATTGGATTTAGCAAGTGTTGCTCAGGCTGCTTGTGTTGACGTGATTGAGAGTATTCAGAGCAGGAAAACCAGCTTGGCAAAAGGGTCGGGGATGGGTTTTACCTTCAGAGATGAGGCAAATTTTATTCACCTCCAAGTCAGAATGTGCCAGGTTCAGACTTTCTGGGATGCGTAACACAAAATATCACCCTGCTCCGCTCACATGGCAAAGCCCTAAGGTATCGCCCCACTCTCTGACCCCATCTGCTCCAGCCCACTGCAGATTTTATGGCGCTTGGTGTTTTGTGCTGAAAACCTGAGGCTGTTGCTCATGTTCTGGGGGCAGGAGTTTTTGAGAGCTCTACTGAAACAAACAGCTATGAGTTGCCTGCAATGGCAAGGGCTTGACTTACCGCTTGTGTTCCTGTGTTCCTTACGGTTTCTAACTCTATTATTCTTCAGTAATAAGCAGAAAGGATCTCAAGTTGCTGGGAAATAAAGAGCTGTGTCTGAAGGGGTGCCTGCTGGGCCGCTTTCTCCTATTGACCATGCTTTTTCCATTTCCAGGTTCCATGTATGATGGTTTAGCTGATGGTTATGGCTACGGGACATCCCGAGGCAGCTATTACACCAAAACCCAAACGGGGAACAGCAGCTGGGGATACCCGGTAAGATATTCTTTCATCTGGGAACTGTGGTGTGTTCTCGAGGTAACCTGTGCAGAAAGCACCTTTAGCAGGATCAGTCATGGAGCAAGGGCACTTCAGAAATTACCTGAGAGATTATGCGTGGATATCTTAGAAACTAGATGTAGTGGAAGAGGATCCGTTGATTGAGGGCCCTATATATGTATGTGGCTGGGGATTTTAGTGTGAACAAGATTTAGTTTGGGTTTGTGGATGAATATCCCCATGGCACTAGAGGTTTGGGTTGGGACTCTTATGTCTCAGTTCAAGTTTGGAGCACATCCATTGCTCACCTGGAACCGTTTCCATTCTTGTTTCCATGCACCAAAACTTCTCTGTGAACAACATTAATGTGGTTGAGTGGTGATGATTGGCGTCCTCACTGTGTTGCAGTTCCCAGTCTCAATGCTAGCGCAGGTCCTTTTCAGATATTCTCTGAGCTTGGAAAAGAGGTGGTCCGTTTCTCCCACACTGGTTTCCAAAGAAAATATTACAGAATGCCAGAAAAATCACAGGTGAGATAGTGCTTGTTTTTGCACAGTCTGAGTTCATACATCCCACAGAGGTCCTGGTCTTGTCCTTGGTGATAGACTCTTGGTACACTGGGAACCACTCCTGACCACCCCAGCGTCTACTGGGATAGCTGCTTGTGTTGCCCTTCCACCTCAGACCTTGGTTTTTGTCAACTCTGAAGTAGAAAGGAGCAATTCACAGATCTGGGGTTTGAATACGAGAGAAAGAAAGGGCTCCTTTCAACAACTCTGGAGCTGTAAAGCGTCTCCCAGTCAACCATCAAAGGCTCGAACTGGGAAAGCTGCTTATGTTGGCTTCAAGCACAGAGACAGATGGCTGGAGCTTTTCCTGGTGGTTGCTCGATCCTCTGCCTGTTCGTGGCAATCGCATTCCTGAGCTGCAGGAAGATTTATCGGTTGCCTTTCTTAATGGCCACGGTGTAGCGTGCTTGCTTCAAGGCAGTGATAATGTCACTTTGCTGGGTTTGCATCACTGGGTTTGCTGCCTCTTGAGTGTCCTGCAGGAAGGGTTGGCACATCTTTGACATTTTTATTTACAGACTGTCTGTTGACTTGTTTCTATGTCCCTTGATAAGCTGGTTAAATCCCAGATGGTGTTTCTGCCTGGTCTAAGACCAAAAGGGTGGGTCAGAGCAGAGGTCCATCCATCCAAATATCCTATCCCCATCACCAAGGCAGTGATGGAGCCCTGCAGAAGGGTCTAACCATGGTAAGCAGTCAACGACACAACCTGGAGTGTTTTTGTGGCCATCAGAAATCAGCATCTGAGGGACCTCCTGGGCCAGGGGTGGAGTCTCTGGGCTTTGTAAGTCAAATGTTTGTGATGTTTTGTTTTGATGATGTATTGCTATTGGTCTGTTGTGACTCCTGAATGGAGTTTGCTATACTTTGTCTAAGCAAGACTGCTCTGTAGCACCCATTCCAGTAGTTTCTAGCTGTTTTTTTAATTAAAGAGAGAAGAAGCAAAGCCCCAGCTCTGCAGTTGCCCCTCCAGCTCACGTTCATGCTGACAAGGTGCCAGTGCAGCCAGTGGTGCTGGTGTTTCTTGTTTAATTTTATTCATTCCTGATCTTCTTCCCAATCATTACAACATTTGGACAAATGTTAGGGAGTTAGAAATGCCCCTGGCTGCTGGGGATTTCAGCCCAGTGGTGAGGATGGTGCTTTGGTGAACAGTTTGCAAGGTGATGATGAAGGTCAGGGCCTCCATCAGACACCACTGGGTACTGTGCACACAACAGCTCAGGAACTTCTGGTTCACCACGGACTTGTAGAGTCAGGGAATAATTTTGGTTGGAAAAGACTTTTAAGATCATATGTATTTTCTCTGAAGGGCTCTTCTGCATTTACTGAAGGTCTTTCTCCAAACTTAAGGGTCTTACAAGCCTCTCATTCTAGAAAAATTTGGTAAAGACCTTCAAGACCTGGGCTTCTTTAGAAAAAGAGGACAGGGACTCAGGAAGGATTCACAGTAAAATTCGTCTTACCTAACTGTGTCTATCTGAAAATCAGACGTTGAGTCTTAACAAGTCGTCTAGACTCCTCCCATGGCCAACAAAGAGAGAGGGATGAGGAGGTGATTCACCTCCCCTATCTTGGAGATCTGTCAGGTCAGGATGAATCAGCCCCTCTGGATGGTATCTGGATGGAGCAGTCACCCAGCAGGCAGATGACAGCAGTTAGGGGCGATGAGTCCCGAGTGCCATTGGCACATTGGAACATATAACCTCAAGCCTAAATCTGCTTAACAAGCTTAACAGACATCACGCTCCCCAAGGAACCGCCTCCATTTTGCTTCTTCCAGAATACTATTGAGGGTTCACACACATCCACAACCAACCTCCAGCTTGGGTTAACTTGAACTTTTGTCTATGGACCTATTTGAAACCTGTGCAGGTTCTGACCATTTTAAAAACGTTTCCTTCTTGTCATTCCTGGGTTGTAAGACATGGGAACAAAGATAAAGCCAATCTGGTTTTGAAGACAAAATTGCTGGACTTTTCAGCTGGTGCTGTGAACGTTTCTGAGAAGTGTCAGAGTCTTTTGAGATGCACAGGGAAATTCAGCTATTTCAGGGAAATGACCCAGTATAATATTCAGGAAAATTACTTTGAATGCTTCTGGAGTTCAAAGGGTGTAACAAGCAATCCATGCCCATATTGCTGCTCCACAGCACCTGCAACTTAGGCACTGCTCTTATCGGTGTGTTGCCTTAGCTAGTGACTCTAAATGACATCTTCATAGCGAGAAAGTATGTCGTTTACCCTGTCTCACCCACAGCTCTTAAAAGCTATTATTCCTGACTTAGTCCGTCTGGTTTTATGTCTTCTTGGAAGGAAACCTCAAGCTTTTTGCTTCTGAGTTTTCTTCCTGATTTAGGTTACTGATGTTCAAATATTAGAGTGGAAGAAATTATAGACCTGGAGAAAAAGCTCTCTCTGGCTCAGTCCACACTTCTGACTAAAACCTTTTATCTACCCTCTCTTAGAGACTATTTTCTGCTTATTCCTACTGTGAAGTGCCTTGTTCGTAGCATCGCTGTAACCGACACTGCAATGGGCGCTGGCTCATGTGCAGCGTAGGTGACACCGGACCCAGTGGGGCCACCCCACGTCCCCACCTTGGCAGAGCTGCACTTGGCTGTGACGTTTCCTTGGCTCACGTGTCAGGGGTGGCTCATCCTCCAGGGATGGCGGCCTTGGTCCCATTGCACGGTGACCGTGGTGGGGCGCAGTGACGGCCGCATTAGTGACCACAAACCTCTCTGTGTCAGGTGATCTTTCAGTCCAGGTGCTGTTCAGCCCAGAAGACCCTTAGGGACATTTGTCACCCTACTGACAACGTGAGTTGTGAGTGGCCACCTGTTCCCAAAGTCACCTGACCGCAGGAGCCGGCTACGCCGTGTCCTGACGCAAGTCCTGAGCAGTGCCTGAGGTCCCACAGGAGGTGCAGTGGTGGCCACAATTTACACAGACAAACATGAGGGAGGTTTGAGCAAGCTAAACTGGGCACCCCGAGCAGCGCAGTCATGGCAGGAAAATCCTCAGCATGAGCTGCACCCTCAATTCCGGTACCCCAAAAATGGGATCTGCCCAGCACTGGGTTTAAATTGTCGAATCACAGAATGTCCTGAGTTGGAAGGGACCCACAAGGATCATCAAGTCCAGCTCCAAAGCTACTGTCACAGCCTCATGGCCCATGGGTTGCAGCACATCTGCTCTTCACCCCAAGTGCACAGCCAAGTCCCCAACACCGTGGGAAGGCAGCACACGGAGCCGGGACACGCGCTGCCAGCACAGAGCCCCTGAGGCTTCATTCGCACCCGCAGCAGGTCCAGCCCTGCTAGGGGCCAGGGGTGTCCCATGTCTGTCTTGGCACTGTTGGGTTGATGCAGAATCAGGACAAAGATGCAGAATCAGAACCAGACACAGAATCAGGACAAAGATGCAGAATCAGGACCAGACGCAGAATCAGGACAAAGATGCAGAATCAGGACCAAGATGCAGAGTCAGAACCAGACGCAGAATCAGGACAAAGATGCAGAATCAGGACAAAGATGCAAAATCAGGACCAGATGCAGAATCAGGACAAAGATGCAGAATCAGGACAAAGATGCAGAATCAGGACCAGATGCAGGAGCACCCCCAACCTCCCTGTGCTGCTGCTCCCACAAGAAGGAAACACATCGGCGTGATTTGGGTAGAAGCTGCGGCGTGTCGCCCCCCAGCACTGCCCTGAACAAGGTCCTTGTCACACTGTGTGTGTGTTGATAGGGTCACAGGCACATCCCAGATGTTCTGTCTCCATCAGGTAGAGCAAATCATCATCCCCACACAGCTGATCTCAGCCTGTGGCTTGTAGCGTTCTGAAGAGCAGCTCAGCTCCCAGACCAAAGGGTACTGGGCACGTCTCCTGCTGCTGCCATTAAAGCAGGTAACTGAGGTGGGTCCTGGCATGTGAGAGCTGGGGACCAGTGGCCACTGGGCCACCAGTGCTCCCCACTGCTCTCCTCAGGCACTGCTACTGAGGTCTCGGGCTCCGCGCTGCACTGGCCACCCAGCTTAGTTTCTGTAGTAATTATACCTGTTATGACACTAATGAAAAAACATGCACTTCGGGGATCCCTCTGCACTAGAGACTGTATGTAGATTCTTAAACAAATTTTCTCTGTGGGAGAAAGTTGCAGAACCTTCACTCCCAAATATATTATCTGCATGAGAGGTGTTTGCCATGAGACATGCAGCCTGGTGCCCTTCGAACAGATGGGAACGGTCCCTGCTGCCCCTGGCTGGCTTTGCCTCTGTGGACAAAGCCCTCTCCTTGTCAGTGGGAGCTTTGTTCCATAAGGATTTTAGGGCAAAATTTGTTATTTCCTGTAATGATACATTCAAGTTAAAAAAAAAAAGAGTGGTTTGGGCAACCTTACCAAAGAAAACAAGGGTTGATAGTTGTTGCACATCATTGCTTGGTCAGCCCCTGGTGAGATTTTGCAAGAGACTCCATGGTTTAGAGCAGCCAGTTGGACAGAACAAACTGAACCATCAAGCTGTAAATCTCAGCTGCGTAAAGAACCAGATGAAACAGCGTACGGAAAGGCAGCACCCAGGAGAGGTGGGAAAGAGCATTTCAGAAATAGATAAACAATACATTTGCTGGTTTTGCATTTTTTGCAACGGAGTGCACAGCAGGCGGCAGCTGGAGCGTTTCGCAAGCGGCACGGAGAGTTTTCCCCACCCATCACTCAGGGTGGGACGCTGTCAGGTTGCATCGCCTGTGCTTTGCCCTCCAGCCTGGGAGAAACCTGCTCCTGACGTGTTTATACGGAGCCCTTCACTTCTTTCTGTCTGCTGCTCTAGAAACAAACAAATTGCAAGGGAAAAAATGAGCGCCAGGTAATGAACTGATCGCGTCCTTAGATGCAGAAGTCAGAAACACCCAGTTATCTGGGAGGGCCTTGACGTGGAAAGGCAGAGCTGAGATTGGAGCGCGATCCCGGTGCTGCTGCGCCTGGCCCTGCGCTTCTGCCGCTCTGGAAAGCGTCGGGAGCACAGACTTTGAAACAAAAGGGTTTATAGAATTAAAAAAGACAGAAAAAGCCTCACAATCGATGATTGGGTTAAAGCCATTTTGACTTTCTAACAGCAGTTTTATTCCAGTTGAAATAAGAGGTTAAAGACACTTCTTTACCTGGCTTGTGTGACTGTTGGGTGTTCCAACTGATGGTCCCAAGTTGCAGGCTGAGAACTGGTGACCCACAAGTGCTTATTAATGTAAAGACAGGTCTTTGCTGCTGCCGGGGAAGGGAAACACTTAGTCCTTGGGCCTGATAGGAACACTGACACACTATCAGTGCTCATCTTTCCTCCCCTCCTCATTTTAATATGAATGAACGGCTCCCAAGGGTTGGCCCCAAACATACAGACTCATTTCACGGTAGGGGGGAGAAGTTCAGGCTAAAACTCAGGCTGTTGCTGTTTCCCGGCTGCACGTGAGCATCCTTATGCATCCCACGAGCACACACGACTGTGGGTGCTTGATGGCATTTGGCTCAGAGACCTACCAGGGTGTCCCAACCCCTCAGGTCCTGTGGGGAGAAGTCTTGGTGACAACCTGTGCTCTTCTGAACTGGTTC